>NC_052359.1:66534834-66595859 GCF_009727055.1 Benincasa hispida
CGGCGAATCGTTGCCTAGGCTGTAGCTTTGGTTCTGAGAATCTGAGCCAGACAACATTGTTCATCGAAGATACTGAGCAAGAAAGGAAAATGGAGGTTTGGTGGATCTGAGGTTCTAGGGTTTCTGAAGAAATGGAGGTTCGTAGGCGTACTGAAGGAGAAGAAGAAACGGTTTGGTTCAAGTGAGGTTTTTGTAGGGGGAGAGGATGATCGTGGCTGACATCAGGCACCCTGCAATTAATGTAAAGTGGAAGGGTCGCCTCGTTTAGCCAAAACACTCGAGTGTTTTGTGTTTTCGAGACGCGTCCCTTCAACTTCCCCCTGGTCTAACGCATCCAATGTTTCAATTTTAATTATACACAACTTTTTCAAAAGAAAAACAATCAAATTTCTAAATTTTGTAAAGGAAAAACAATCAACTTAAAACCTTTAAATATCTAAACTAACAAATTCAAACATAACTTAAAATACAGAATGCAAAAGAATAAGGTTAAGAGAGGCGTCCCTGGAAGATGTGGCGTTACAACCGCAGAGATGCCTCGATGTGAGCTTCAACTTGTCTCGCGTAGTGCAAGAGATGACTTTTGGCGTTCCACTTCGTCTTCAAAGTATAGCTTAAACCTTTGGCCGTTTACTTTGAACGCATCAGTGCCATCTTCTCGCATTAATTCCACAATACCGTAAGGAAAGATCGTTTTAATTATAAAGGGCCCGGACCATCTAGATTTCAATTTCCCTGGAAACAGACGTAAGTGTGAGTTGAACAATAAAACTTTCTGACCAACAACAAGTACCTTCTTGCTGATGCGTTGGTCGTGCCAATGCTTTATCTTTTCCTTGTAGATCTTGTTGTTTTCATATGCATTCATTCGCCATTCTTCGAGCTCATTGAGCTGAAGCTTGCGTTGAACACCCTCCGCATCTGGATTCATGTCCAACTTCTTTACTGCCTAAAATGTCTTATGCTCCAACTCTACAGGAAGATGACATGCTTTACCAAATACAAGTGAGTAAGGAGACATACCTATATGCGTTTTGTATGCAGTCCTGTAGGCCCAGAGTGCTTCATCCAGCCTTTGCGCCCAATCTTTCCGCGTTCTGCTAACAAATTTTTCCAAAATTGATTTGATTTCTCGATTTGAAATTTCTGCATGGCCGTTTGTCTGAGAGTGGTAAGCGGTAGCAATCTTGTGTCTGACATTATATTTGCAAATAATTTTGAAACGATATGATTGATAAAATGCGTACCTTCATCACTTATCAGAGCTCTCGGCATTCCATAGCGTGTGAAAATATTCCTGATAAGAAATTTAGATACAGTAGATGCGTCGTTTCTGGCAAAGGCTACTGCCTCTACCCACTTAGATACATAGTCTACAGCCAACAGGATATATTACTGACCACAAGACAGAGGGAATGGGCCCATAAAATCTATGCCCCAGACATTAAACAATTCCACTTCAAGAATATTATTCAAAGGCATTGTGTCCATTGAAGAAATATTCCTTGTGTGTTGGCAGGGGTCGCAATTTTGAACAAACTCTCGTGCATCCTTAAAAAGGGTGGGTCAAAAGTAACCACATTGAAGGACTTTCGCCGTGGTCCTTTGCCCACCAAAATGCCCACCATGAGGAGAATTATGACACTCGGCTAGGATGCATTGTGTCTCCTCCTCTGAGATGCATCGACGCAGTATAGAGTCTGAGCCTTGTTTGTATAGAAACGATTTGTCCCAGAAATAAAACTTACTATCATGGATTAGCCGTTTCTTCTGCTGGGAATTGAAGTTTTCAGGGAACTGCTTGGTGGTCAAGTAATTAACTATATCAGCATATCAAGGTTCCCTGCCTTCAATTTTAAACAGGCTCTCATCAGGGAATGCATCCTTGATGTCGTTTTCCTGGACTTGCATTTCTTGATTTTCAAGCCTGGACAGGTGGTCAGCCACCTGATTTTCTATTCCCTTTCTGTCTCGGATGTCAATGTCAAATTCTTGTAGTAATAGAACCCATCTTATCGGTCTCGACTTTGCATCCTTCTTGCTTACCAGGAACTTGATAGCTGAGTGGTCGGTGTATATGGTTGTTGATGCACCAAGTAAGTAAGAATGAAATTTTTCAATACCGAATACTACAGCCAACATCTCTTTCTCAGTAGTTGTATAGTGTTCCTAAGAGTCGTTTAATGTTTTGGACGTGTAGAAGATGGGATGTATCAAGTTTCCCCTCTTCTTCCCTAACATAGTTCCCACTGCGACATTACTCGCGTCACACATAAGAATGAAACACTGCATCCAGTCCGGTGCTATTAACACTGGGGCTATTGTCAACGCATAATTCAAGGTTTCGAACGTGTCAATGCAGTCTTCGTTAAAAACATAGGGCCGGTTTGGCTCTAATAATGCGCTCAGAGGTCGTGCAATCTGAGAAAAGCTTCTGACGAACCATCTATAGAAGCCAACATGTCCTAGAAAACTTCTTAATGTTTTGACATCGTTGGTGGTGGAAGTTTTGCTATTACATCAATCTTGGCTCCATCCACTTCCAAGCCAGCCTTGGATACTTTATGCCCCAAAACAATTCCTTCTGCCACCATGAAGTGACATTTTTCCCAATTCAGTACTAAGTTTGTTTCCTTGCACTGAGCGAGGACGGCTTCTAAGTTATCCAGGCATGACTGGAATGAGTCTCCAAAGACTGAAAAATCGTCCATGAAGACATCCACGGTCTTCTCCAGGAAGTCAGAGAAAATGGCTATCATACAGCGTTGAAATGTCCCTAGTGCGTTGCATAGCCCAAAGGGCATACGTCTAAATGCGAAAGTGCCAAAGGGACAAGTGAACGTGGTCTTCTCTTGATCTTCCAGATCTATTAAAATCTGGTTGTAACAAGAATAACCATCGAGAAAACAATAAAACTCTTTACCTGCAAGTCTATCAAGCATCTGATCGATGAAAGGAAGAAGAAAGTGGTCCTTTTTAGTTGTTGCGTTGAGTTTCCGATAATCCATACAAATTCGCTAGCCTGTGACAGTTCTTGAAGGAATGAGTTCATTGTACCTATTTACTATCACGGTCGTTCCTCCTTTCTTGGGAACACATTGAACTGGACTAACCCAACTGCTGTCAAATATCGGATAAATAACTCCCGCGTCCAACCATTTCAGAATTTCCTTTTTCCAGCCTAATTTTGTGAATACAATAGGATGGACTTATTCCACGAATATCTGCAAGCGTCCACCCTATTGCGCATTTATGTTTCTTCAACATCTGCAAGAGTGAATCTTCATTAGGCTTTTTGAGTTTAGCGGAAATGATAACAGGCAATGTATTATGAGTTCCAAGAAAAGTGTATTTCAAATGTCCGAGTAACTGTTTTAATTCGAGTTCAGGTGGTTGTTCGAGTGAAGGACACGTTGGTTTTGTCTGCCGTTCACTCAGACTTGGCGGCTCGGATTCCTTCAGAGTTCCCTCCAACGCGAGAACTTCACATACTCGAGTCTCTTCTTCAGTCAATTCAATATTATTTAGCTGACAATCATCATTGCCTAGGAATTTTAATGCATTGAGCACATTAAATTTCACCTCTTCATTATCCACGCGCATAGTTAGCTCACCTTTATGCACGTCAATCAGAACTTTCCCAGTAGCCAAGAAAGGGCGTCCAAGGATGATTGGAACCTCCCTATCTGCTTCATAATCCAGAATAATGAAGTCTGCTGGGAATATGAGATTGTCAACCTTCACCAAAACATCTTCAATCTTCCCTTCCGAATACTTAATTGTCCTGTCTACGAGTTGGAGGGTGACAGAAGTAGGTTGTGCCTCGCCAATCCTCAATTTCTTAAAAACTGAAAGGGGCATGAGATTGATGTTCGCTCCTAGTCGCACAACGCATGACCCACATCTAATCCTCCAATTGAATAAGGAACTGTGAAGCTCCCTGGGTCCTTCTACTTTTGTGGTAGCTTATTGCTTACTAACGTGTTGCATTCTTACGTTAATGCTATTACTTCTTTCTCACTGACTTTTCTCTTTTTCATTAAAATGTTCTTCAAAAAATTCACGTATGTTGGCATCTGCTCCAAAGCTTCTATGAGTGGAATGTTGATGTGCAGCTGCTTTAGGAGCTCGAGAAAGCGCTTGAACTGATGTTCTCATTCATCTTCATCAGACACCTGGGGAATGGTGCATTCAGAGGCACCTCCTGCTTTCCCACGTTAGACGTGCTAGTTTCCGAATGGCTTGTATTTTCTAGTGTTCTCTCTTTCTGATTCGTTGAACATGTAATGCGTTCTTTCGAAGGACTATTGTTTCTTGGATTCATCTTTCTTTCTGCAAGGGCTCTTCCACTCCGCAACATCACTGCGTGACATTGCACTTTCCCGTTATTATTCCCAGATGTCTCTATATTGCTAGGTAGAACACCTGGTTGCCTGCTTTTCAACTCACTTGCAATCTGCCCCACCTGAAGTTCCAGGTAGATTGATGACAACTGGCTCTTTAGCATTGCGTCGTTCTGGGCTATGTATTCCTTCAATAGGTTTTCCAGCGGAGTTCCAGAACTCGATGTATGGCCACTTCTATTGAAGGACTATTGATGTTGTTGATGCGTTTGTTGAAAGACAGACAGCGGTCCATTCCTTGGCTGATGGCTCACGCCTGGGTGGTGCTCTTGTTGATTTCCTCCTGTCCAAGAAAAATTTAGATGGTTTCTCCATCCAGGGTTATAAGTATTAGAAAATGGGTTATTCTTGATGAAACATACTGACTGAGGATTTTGAGGACACTCAGCATATAAGTGAAAATCTCCGCATCCCACACAGGTTACCACGGTTTGCCCAAACGCCTCCACTTGATTCACCTTCTGTTGGTTTGATGCGTTTACCTAGCGTTCTGTTCTGTAGAAGGCTGGTCATGGTAGCCACTTGAGCGTGGCTATTGCATTGGCATCAATAGAGTTAATGTTCTGAGATCTTCTTCTCCTGTCATTTCTTCCATCATATGTGTCATCTACCCACTCCATGTTATGTTTGGCAATGCGATCTAATATTTCCTTAGCTTCAGTATAGGATTTATACATCAGTCATCCAGTTGTTGCTGCATCTGCTACCATCTGTGACGCTCTGTTTAGTCCGCCACAAAACGTCTCCATCTGAATAGTCAAAGGTAGTCTGTGGTTCAGGCAGTTCTTGACTAAGCCCTTGAAACGCTCCCATGCAGCGCTCAAGGTCTCAGTGTCTTCCTGTTTAAAGTTCATGATTTCCTGACGTCTCCTCGCATTGGTGGTAGGTGGGAAGTATTTCTGCATAAACTTTTCCACCAACTTTTCCCATATGGTGATTTCCTCAGGCTCTAATGAACTCACCCATTGCTTTGCGTCCTCTCGCAAAGAATAGGGAAACAAGGAGAGCCTGATTGCCTCTTGTGTGATTCCAAGAATCACAAAGGAATTGCACGTTTCCAGGAAACGCTTCATGTAGGCATGAAGATCTTCACCACGGCTACCTCCAAATTGCCTAGTAGTCTGGAGCATTTAGAGCCTAACAGATTTCATTTCAAATCTGGTTCCATCAGGCGTCGAATATATGATTCCTGGAGAGAAATCATATAGCACAGAAGACGCGTATTCTCTCATAGAACGCGTGTTGTTGTTTGCCATCAAGATTGGGTTCTGTGCAGCCTGAGCCAATTGCTGAGCTAGTTGCTGATTTTGTTGTTCTTCCGCCATTGCTCTTTCCCTTTCTTACTGTCTGAGTAACTGTTGCCTCAATCTTCGATGACGATTGGATCGATTCCTACGTCGAAAGGTCCGTTCAATCTCGGGGTCATATCTGAACTCAGGAGTGTTCTCCCTGTTCATACAGGTTCACAAGCCTAGGCGTAGCTTGTAATACTTCCTTTAATTGAAGTGTCCCTACAAAAAATACAAACGGAATTTCTAGTTAGTTCTAAGTCCCCAGCAACGGCGCCAAAAACTTGTTCGCTTGCTATCGTAAGATGCTTTAGTAGTGTATAAAGTAAAACAGATTGGAAGAATAAAGTCTAAGTGCTACGTTCTGCCTTGATGCATTTAAATGAATGCAACGCATTGAGGCATTAGTATTATGCATAGAAGGCAAAAAAACTCCTTATAATACCGTTCAAGTTTTCCTAGATTAAACCCACATATAAATCTAATCTAGGTTCCTAGAAAGTTCAGGGTTGATCACAGGGATTCAGTTTCACTAACACGGATTATGCATTGTCTTTGCAATAGGAGGTTTTTCCTTAATAAATGTGAAAGGTGTATTATTTACACTAACATGCTATGCCTGTGCAAGACAATACAAAAGAGTTGAGTGGAAAATGAAGGATCATGTGAAAATGGTATTTAAGTAGGTGGACGTGTCAGTTAAACAAAATTGCACACAACTGATGTAATGTTGATGAAATAGGATGGATTGCTTATCTTTCTGTTCATGCGTTAGACATCATTCAACACTTCTCAATGCGAATAACATACAAACCTATCTCTAGGGTGCATGCGTCTAACTTAGAATGCAAGAAACACAAGTAAGTCTATCTCTAGTTGTACTAGGCATTCTGCTTAATGCGGCTTAGCTATTCTTTCGAACAACTAAATAAAGAAGCTTTCACCAAGTTGTTAAGTTGGTTTAGGCGTTGGAATAGAATTATGCATGAAGTACTAATGCTTTCAACATAAACAGAAGATAAACAATAGCGAAAGTGATGATCAAATATATGAATTTTATAAAGGATCAATGAGTATTTACAAAGAACTATATTCAATCAAAATGAAATGAAAATGACATTAAGAGAGAAACTGAGTCAAGCCAAAGAATACAATCTCTTGTAGTTCTTTGGCTCAATCTTGTTATGTACAATCACCTTAAAGATCCGAGGACAGAGTATTTTTCTCAAGAATAACTTTCTCCACTCCCTGGCCGGCGGTGGTGGTGGTTCTCAGCTCCTTCGATCATCTTACACCTCGGCACGACTTGTACAAACTAAAACTAAGTCTGTAAATTTACAAAGAGTATGGAGCTTCTAAATGTCTGAACTGTTAATTCTTGAGGGTCTTCAAGTATTTATAGGCGTTGGTCTCGTCCACTTTGAGGATGGGCTGCATTTAAGTCCATGCCCTGGTCAGCATTAAATTCCATGTCCTGGCTGGCCGCCTGATCTCTTGAAGCTTTTCAGATGCCACCTGCTGCTGGAAGCTTTACAGACGTCACCTGTTGCAGGTGCCCATGCTTCAAGTGGTGATGTGACACAATAAGCCCGAAGTAACGAATCTTCTATGCATTGAATTCCCTCTGACACATGGCTCATGCGTTAGCGCGTTTCCTGCGGCACTTGTCTAATGCGTTATTGTCAGTTCTTGCGTTGAAATCCTGCAAAGTAGTGCGTTAGTGCCACGATTTTTTTAGTGATAAAACATCTTTTACATGAAATTGATATTGTTTAAGTAAATCCATACATTTCTTTTTTAAAATGAGGAGATTTTATCATTAAAACCCCTAATTGTTCTAACTTAAGAGCAAGGATAACTTGTATTTTTACAAGTTATTAGTGATATTAAACTATAGGGTAAGAATATAATATGATTATATTCATTAATTATTAAATTGGTTAATTATAAGATAATTGGCTGAAAACTTCTCTCGGTCGTGCATTAGTGGGAGAATCTGAAGTCAGTTATTGTAACCGAAGAACAAAATGAAAATTTGTTTCATTTTGCAAAAAGTTCAAAAAATTCGCAATCGGTGTGGAAACAAAAACAATCGCCTAGTTTGAGAGCCTATACGATATTTGTTCATCGTCTAAACGATTGCACACCAGCGCCTAAACGATCGCTTAGCTTTCCTAAACGATCGCATAGTGTGCCACATTTTCTAAATGATCGTCTACCTTTTATTAAACGATCGCTTAGTAAAACCTACACACCTGTCTCTTATACACATCTAGATGTGTATAAGAGACAGTTATTAAACGATCGCTTAGTAAAACCTACACGATCGTGTAGCTTCTTCTAAACGATAAGCACACTTGCTATACGATAGCTCTTTCTCTCCCAACTGCTTATCGTTTACACGATTTTTATTTTCTCCGACCTCTACCAAATTCACCAAAGACCACACTTTGAATTCTCACTCCGAGAATACCAAAGGCTCCAATTGGTTGTGTCGTCCCCGTTGTTTACTTGTTCGTGCTTGTTCAAGTTGCTGCCATTTGTGTAGACGATCATGCTGCTACAGTCGACTGGTTTGCTAGGTGATAGAGTTTGCATAAAGGTGCTTCCGCTACTTCTGAGTTCGACGTTTGAAGAGAGTCTTCAACTGGTATGACAACTCTTTCCCTTGTATTTTTATTGGTCGAAGCATGTTGATAATTAATGTTAATTTGCATAACTATACGTTGGAATGTATGTGTTGTATTTCGGTCACAATGAATTGAAAAGATCCGAACGCGCTCACGGATGCTCTTCGTTAGGAGTTCATTCAATTGGTATCAGAGATAGGTTTTGATATTCCAATTTCATTATTGAAACGACTTACATATACGATCTTGGTGGGTGCATGTCTGCTCTATTTAATCGTTAAATTGCTATGGATGTACGGATTAATGGATGTTTTCGTGGATGTTAGCCTCGGTTTGATTTAATTCTTTTATATTTACAGTTGATTGTAAAGGCCCCTGCGTTTTTGGGCATTAATAATCATTATCAAGTCTATAATTTAAAGTCTGTTTGAGTCTTAAGGCATTCGTGAAGAAGATCGTAGCAAGGGTTGCAGTTCTTCGAGGAAGGAAACGATCAAGGATTGATCGGGTCATGTAGACGATGGGGTCATGTAGACGATGGGACAAGTGATCGCTGAGTATCAAGTCATGTAGACGATGGGATGCTCACGTATCATTTAATGCGCGCGTGCACTAGACGATCGTTTAGCAATGCACGATAAATCATTTACCTTTCGCTGCGTTAAGCGATGGCCTAGATGATCAGGCTTCGCAACCTCATTATCGTTTAAGCAATCATTTAGCTTTTGTGCCTATCGTCTAGTGCGTGCTAGACGATCATCTACCTTCAGCATTTACTACACAATGGAGTCCTCCTGGCGGTTCAAGACGCAGTTCGCCTGTGAATTAGTTCGATTGGTGGAAAACGTAATATATAGGTTTATTTCATTCCAGTTTTTTTTCGTAAAGGTGCATCCCAATCCATTAATCCTTGGTTTATTACATGCGATATATGATTTTTATATGTCATATGGTATGTACATATAGCAAATCCCACCTTAAGTTATGCATTGGTCATGCATCATCTCTATATTGTAAATGTTATAATTTAGAGAAGCATAATTTAATTATGTAAGAGCATGCTCGTGCATCATATAATATAAGAGTTATATTTATGCATGCATAAAAAGCATTGACATGTATCATCTTTATATTATAATTGTTATAGTATAAGGGTGAATGGAAAGCATGTTTGCTTGGTTATTACGCGTATATAAAAGTTATGTATAGTAATGACCGGACATTGCATAAAGTATGACACATAGGTTACTTTATAAATGTTATAAACACCTTGTTGTGTGCATTGGTTTTTTATTTGTTTTTAAAAAAAAATTAAAGAGAAATTAGAACTAAAGGAAATAAGAAAGACATGCATGCTCACTTAGGTTTAATTCATGTTTTAAAGTGTTTAAAACTTGGATCACATAGACCTAAGATCATGGTTCTAATATGATTAGCAACCCTAAGGCTTTAATCTTTTAATCAGTTTAATAGGATTAAATTGACTAATAAAAGGTTAAAGTTAGCAAATCTATCTATAAGGGACCTTTTGTCTAAAGCGGGTTCTGTCTAGGCTGGGGTATTTAAGTTGACAAAAATGTAACACCCCTACCTGGGAACTTACCTGGAAAGGTGAATTAGATAGATTTGATGCATGCAAGCAAGTTAAGGACAGATCATTAAAGTGTTTAAATGTGACTACTTGAACTTGTTCATATTTCATAAACAAACGTTGTTTATGAGCAGGAATTAAAAAAACGACTTAGACTAAAATCAGTAGCCGGATTGTCTAGGTTAATGAACCCCTAGGTTGAACATTCAGTGGGAGGTACTTGGGGCATAAGATGCTTCACTTAAGCCTTTCACATTTCTCCTAAAACGTCCACACCATGAAATCTATGCTCGGCCTCGAGGCATCTTTGACATGTCCCCCTAACGGGTGTTGTTTAGGTAGGTCAATATCAAGATGGATGGAGAGAGTTTCATAGTAACTGGGAGCGGGAAGTGTGACGGCATATCCCTCGATCTCCCTCGTTGGATTGAATAAAGTTACTGCGCATCGCCTCGAGACAACCTGGGAGTGTCCCCCTAAAGGATGGCAGTTTTGCGCGTTTCTTTATTTGATTTCATGTAAGAGGATAAGGTAACTAAGTCTATTTTCCTAATCTGCTTCTTCCTTACGGTGGGCTCATTAGGGCGGGACTCTGGCACCGAAAGTGAAGGGTCATACTTTCGCGAAATTGTTAAAGGTTAACAGTTCTGGATCGAATGAATGGTGGCTGTTAGATTCAGTTCCAAGAGTTTGTTCTACCTAACGGTTGAGAATGTCTCATCCTAGCGAAAGGGCATCTAATCACCCCACCAGTGATGTTTGTCCTGCCTCACTGAGGCATCATTGCAAAATAGAAGTCTATAACTTAGGGTACTTGAAACTATTTTGCAAAACTAATTGGTTGAATGTGGTTTAGCAAAAATCTAATAAAGTTTTATTCGTATTTTTAGCAACAACGTTTTTGAAAATGGCAACAACCACGTTAGCTTTGCTAAGCGCCGAAAAATTAACTGGCGAGAATTTTTTTACATGGAAACATATGATCATGACGATCCTAATCAATGGGGATCTCATGTTCACTCTTACGGAGGTTTGTCCTCCTATTCCAGCTCCAAATGCCACGCGAAATGTTTGGGAGGCAGCGGCATATGAGCGATGGACACGGGCGAATGAGAAGGCCCGAGCCTACATCTTAGCAAGTCTTTTTGAAGTCTTGGCCAAGAAAGATGAGCCTATGGTCTCAGCATGTGAGATCATGGAGTCCTTGCAGGGGATGTTTCGACAACCTCTGAACAGCTTATGCATGAGGCTCTTAAATATATATTTAACTCCAAAATGGAAAAAGGCACTCTGTTCGTGAACATGCGCTTAACATAATGGTCCACTTCAATGAGGTGGAGTTAAATAGGTCTACCATCGATGAGGGCAGCTAGGTTAGCATAATTCTGCATTCTTTTCCGGTGAGCTTCCTGCACTTTGTTAGTAATGTGATTCTTAACAAAGTGAAATATAACCTTACAACTCTCCTCAACGAGTTGCAAACCTACTAATCCTTACTGAAAAGTAAGAAGAGGAAGAAGGGTAAGGCAAATGTTGCTTCATCCTCCAGGACGTTCCATAGAGGTTCGACCTAGAGAACGAAGTCTGCACCTTCTACTTCTAACTCTGCAAAGGGGAAGAAGAAGAAGGGTGATAAGGGAAAAGGGAAGGCACCTGCTAACCCACTGCCTGTCGCCCCAAAGAGGCGTCCATTGGTTGAAAAGGGAAAGTGTTTCCAATGTAATCAGGATGGACACTGGAAGAGGAACTGTCCTCGCTATCTGAAACAGATGAAAGTTGTCAAGGCTAAGGCCAAGGCAGATAATGGTAAATATGATTTACTTGTACTTGAAACTTGTTTATGAATGATGATTTTGCCTGGATAATTGATTCGGACGCCATTAATCACGTTTGTTCTTTTTTTTAGGGGATTAGATCCTGGCGATAGCTGGAGGCTGGTGAGATGATGATGCGAGTAGGCACCGAGCACGTCATCTCAATTGTGGCAGTGGGAGGGCTCCAGTTAGCTTTAAAGAATAGATTTCTAGTTTTGAATGATGTATATATTGTTCCTGAACTTAAGAGGAACCTCATTTCTGTAAAGTGTTTATTGCAATGTAAATACACTATTTCTTTCAATGTGGATAAAGCATTTATTCATAAAGATGGTGATATTATTTGTACAGCAAATCTGGAATCTAATTTATATGTGCTAAGGCCGTTAGCCATTAATTCCCTCCATAACATATAATTGTTTAAAATTGTCGTAACTCAAACAGATCTTTCGGGAATGATGTAGGTCTACTAACTGCAGTTAAGAACTGGCTAGCAACCCAATTCCAAATGAAAGATTTGGGAGAGGTTCAGTTTGTTCTAGGTATACAGATCTTTTGGGATCATAAGAACAAAGTGCTAGCACTGTCTCAGGCATCGTACATTGACAAGGTGTTGCTCAAGTAGAGGGGTCTAGTGATGTTCAGGCATGGAGTCACTTTGTCTAAGGACATGTGTCCTAAGATGCCTCAAGTCCACATCAGGGTCAATACTCTTAACGAAGGGGTTGTAGTGTGGCGAAGCACTAAGCAGGGGTGCATCGCCGACTCCACTATGGAGGCGAAGTACGTAGCAGATTGCAAAGCTGCTAAGGATGTTGTCTGGCTCAGAAAGTTCTTGACAGAACTGGAAATTGTTCTATATATGTCTAAGCCCATTACCCTCTATTGTGATAATAGTAGGGCAGTGGCGAACTTCAAGGAGCCGAGGAGTCACAGGCACGGCAAACATATAGAGCGGAAGTATCATCTGATCCGCGAGATAGTGCATCGAGGAGACGTGATCATCATGAAGATCGCTTCAAAACACAATGTTGCTGACCAGTTTACGAAGGCTCTCATGGCTACAGTGTTTAAAAGTCACTTACGGAGCATGGGTCTACAGGATCGCTCACGGTTGGACTAGGGCAAGTAGGAGCTTTTCTTGTACTAGGCTTTTATGCCCTAGTTTATTGTTTTGTACTAGTTTCATGTACACCCCACTTCGCTTTAGGACAAGTGGGAGATTGTTGGGGTTGATGCCCTAAAGTCTCGTATCCTGTAGTTTGTAAACTGTTTGTACAAACACTTGTGTTGTATAATATATGATATTTACTTCACATTTTGTTTTTACTCAGTTGTATGTTTTATTTGCTTTACCACAAACCAATAAGCATAAAATCCCTGGTTATCTGTATGTAACTTAAGCATGTATGTGGTGACATACAAGTGGATCATATCTTGAGTGATAACCAAAATGGTCTGTAGTATATAGATATAGGAGAGAAACTTTATCCTGGTAATACTACGGATGCGGCTTGCTTTGTGGAATCGTCACAAGTGTTGTGACTTGTCACAGATGGTCTGATCCTAATCATTCGTGTAGGGGACATGCTCTGATACCAATTGAAGGAACTTTAATGAAAAGCATCCATGAGCGCGTTCGAATCTTTTTGATTTCATTATGACCGAAATACAACACATACATTCCAACATATAGTAATGCAAATTAACATTAATTAACGGCATGCTTCAAACAATAAAAATACAAAGGAAAGAATTCTCATACCAGTTGAAGACTCTCTTCAAACGTCGAACTCAAAAGCAGTGGAAGCACCTCTATGTGAACTCTATCTCTCAGCAAACCAGTCGGTTGCAGCAGCACGATCGTCTACACGAATGGCAGCAACTCGAATAAGCACGAACAAGTAAACAACGGGGATGACACCACTAATTGGAGCCCTTGGTATTCTCGAAGTGAGAATCCAAAGTTTGGTCTTTGGTGAATTTGGTAGAGCTCAGAGAAAAGACAAATCGTGTAGACGATAAGCTAGTGAGAGAGAAAGAGCTATCATATAGCAAGGGTGCTTATCGTTTAGAAGAAGCTACATGATCGTTTAGATTTTACTAAGTGATCGTTTAATAAGAGGTAGACGATCGGTTAGAAAATGTGGCACGCTATGCCATCGTTTAGGAAAGCTAAGCGATCGTTTAGGGATAGGCGTGCGATCGTTTAGGTGCTAGTGTGCGATCATTTAGACGATGAGCAATTATTGTATAGGCTCTCAAACTAGGCGATCATTTTTGTTTCCACACCGATTGTGAATTTTTCAAACTTTTTGCAAAATGAAACAAATTTTCATTTTATTCTTTGGTTACAATAACCGACTAAAGATTCTCCCACTAACGCACTTCGAGAGAAGTTTTCGGCCAATTATCATATAATTAATCAATTTAATAATTAATATATATAATCATATTATATTCTTACCCTATAGTTTGATATCACATATCTACTATAGTAATTTCTCCTCCACTTGATATATATAAATCATATTTATATCTAATTTCTTCCAAAATAATGTACCTTATACATTTAGTCAATCATATCATATATAATTAACCAGTCCAATTATATCATATATAATCGAACTCCCTCTTGTCAATTTGAACATTTCAAACTGACCCAAACACTGATTCTCGACTTTATCCAAGCTACCCAAGGGACCTAATGGACCTGAGGCTCGAAGCTCCAATGGTACGTGAATAGCTGATTAAACTCTTTAGCCACAAGATCCACCATCCGTTAACTGCCAGCCATTCCACTAAAGACCAATAGCTGAACTCTTCTTATCACAAATATATTTTTGTGTCCATCGAATATAACCAATCATGAGTACGATGACCCTTCACAGATGCTCGTAAGTAAAGCTGGGCCAATTTACCATTTTGCCCCTATAGTTACATCTCACTCCTTAAGTACCACTAATTTCTCTAATGAACAATACAACATAGTCCAACTACGTGTGAGCATCTCTCAGGCCAAGAGAAGGTGTGGCGTGCCACATCGTTCAAGCCCTAGAATCAATCCTTAAGGGAGCTATCTATCTACTTGCCCCTGCTTCGGGGAAGGACTGAATTCCATCTTATGTAACTGAGTTCTCAACTCTCAAATCAGACGAATCCCCAAAATGGTAGGTTTGAATCGGCGACCTGGCCACTCGCAACCATACAAATCAATGGACCGCCCTCAATGGTAGGAGTTCCCAACTCACTCATGATTGAGGTCTGTTACCTATGGTCATCCTAGTGAAATGAAGTCTCTGTCATGAATGGTGTTATATAACGAGACTGGAGAAAATCGGAAGTGAGATTTCCATGAGCAATGAAACAAGATTATTCCAAATCACAATCATAAATGAACATAACATTTATAGTCGACTTCAAACAAATAGTTATACAATTCATACGGAAATTACAGCATGAAAAATACAAATGCGCAAAAAGCAAACTGTACGAACAATCGAAGAAGCGTCTCCACGCTCCGTTGCACGAACGCTCGAACAGCAGCGACCACGACCGCAACACAGCAACGAATATAGCACGAACACTTCGCGCTCGTCCTCAACGAATGCCTCAGTCACGAACTCCTTCACAATACGAACGGCCTCCAGAAAACCTCGACGGTGTCAAGTTGAGTCTGACACCACCAACAAGGCTACCTTGGTATTCTCGGTGTGAGAATCCAAAGGGTGGGCTCTGTTCAGACTTGGTATGAGGTAGACGAAAGAGGAAACACCGATCACGTACACGACTAGGCAAGTGGGAGATGGCAGAGACCTATCATATAGGTCGATGCCCAATCGTTTAGATAAAGCTAAGTGATCGTCTAGCAAAATCTATGCAATCGCTTAGCTCATCGTTTAGCTCGGTCTGTCACCTACAGAATCTACACGATCGTTTATTTTGGGCATGCGATCGTTTAGTAAATATTGCACGATTGTTTAGCTCGCCACTGCACGATCGTTTAGCTTGCTCAGCCGTCATTTAGTAAATCCGTATTTACTTGACGACTCTGTGAGTTTCTTTTTTCCCGAGAGAGAAAACTCAAAACTTTTTCAATCGTTTAAAAAACCTTTTTTTCAAAATAGGAAAGCCAAGTTCCTTTTAAACTCATGGTTACCATGAATCCAATAACCACCCACTAATTTGGTTATTAAAGAAAAAGAATTAATTATCCAATAATTAATATTATTATAAATATAAATGATAACCAACTTATCATAACTAATATTTATAACCTGTAGTTTTAATATTTCATCTCATGAAAACATATAAACCATAGTTCTTTTTCTATTCCATGGTACTTAATGTAAATCTCATTTACATCAATCCTCCACTAGATGTATCTCATACATCATACCGATTATATCATATATAATCAAAATATCTTTTGTCAATTTGAACATTTCAAATCAACACTAAGAACTGATCCTCAACTGAATTCATTGAGCTACCAAGGAGACCTCATGGACTTATAGCTTGAAGCTTCAACGGTACGTGAATAACTGACTAAACTCTTTAGTCACGGGATCCACCATCCATTAACTATCAAGCACTCCACTAAAGACTGATAGCTGAACTCTCTTACCACAGATATATTATGTGTCCATCTTAACCAATCAGCAGTGCGACAACCCTTCACAGATCGCTCGTAAGTACAGCTGGGCCAATAACCGTTATGCCCCTGTAGTTACATCTGCCTCCTTAAGTACCACTGATCCCTCTAATGAACATAAGTCATAGTCCTACTAAGCTGAGTCTTTCTTCTAAAGAGAAAGCTGTGGCCACTATGTCAAGCCCAGAATCAGCCCTTAAGGGAGCAATCTCTTTATTTATCCCTGTTTCGGGAAATGAGTGAATTCCATCTTGTGGATTGAGTTCCCAGCTTCCCAGATCAGACAATTCCCCAAAGGTAGACATTTTGAGTTGGCAATCTGGCCATTCTCATCCATACTAATCAAAGAACCGCCCTCAAAGGCAGAAATTTCCAAAACACTCAAGATTGAGGTCGTGTCACTTATGATCGTTTAGGTGAGATGCAAGTCTCTAAGTTAAACGGCGTTATATACAGAGTCCAGTCATCTCATGGTCCAGGTCTTATACAAACTCTTTGTATAGGACACCCCTGCTTACACGTCTCCACATGAATGGTCAGAATCTACCATCTGTAGTAGTTTACAACACTTGCAAATCTCTACAAAGTGGGCTGCATCCGTAGTGTCACCAGGATCAGGTATCCCACCTTAATCCTTATACTACAGACCTAATTAGGTTATCACTTAAGGCACGATCCACTTGTACATCACATATACATGCTTAAGTTCACATAAGATAACCAAGGAGCTTTGTTTATTGGATATGAGTAAATATTAGAATTAAATAACACTTATTTTATTCATTGAACAATGTATAACTTTACAAAACAACGAGACTTAAGGAGAATTAGGACACCAATCCCAACGGAGATGTTAACACTTCGTAGTCAGGTCTTATACAAACTCTTTGTATAGGACGCCCCCGCTCGCATGTCCCCCACACGAATGATCAGGATAAAACCATCTGTGATAAGTCACAACACTTGTGCCCATTCCACAAAGCGGGCCGCATCCATTGCGTTACTAGGATAAGGTTTCACTCCTATATCCATATACTACAGACCATTTTGGTTATCACTCAAGACATGATCCACTTGTATGTCACCACATACATATATATTAAATATATATGTATGTTGAAATATATATATAAAGTTGATCACTCAAAACATGATCAACTTTAATATATATCTATATATATATTAAAGTTGTTAAAATATATATTAAATTTTTTTTTAATTTAAAATTCTAATTACAACTCCTTATGGAGTTATTTTTGGTCAAGGGAGTTATTCCCTAAAAATCTCTCAGAAACGCAAGAAAGAAGGAGAGTGAATGTTGGTTGTGAAAAAAATGTGAAAAATTGTTTTTCACATAAACTTTCTTCATCCTCTTCCATAATTTTGCCTTCTGAAAAAACTCTCTCAAACTAAGAACATAAAATTCCCTCATCAAAATTACAAGGAAGCTCACTCCTCTCCTGTGATTCTCTCCTTGAGAATAACAAGGAAGATTTTCTTGGTGGTGTCCAAAAAACAAAGGTTGTTGTGTTGCTGTTTTTGGGACAAGTAAAGAATTTTGATTGTGATCCATCGGTTTGTGAATTTTGTAATAGAGAGGAAGCGAGAAGACCAGATCTTCAAGGTAAGTTTAATTTCTTCCATTTTTCTCTCTAAATTCATAATAAAAGCATGCTTAAGGGTATATGATTTAACCTGTAGTTTCTGTTTTTCTTCTGTAGTTTGAGTTATGTAAATCGAGTTTAAAAAACAAGCGATTGTTCACTTCCACTACGAGAAATCGATTCCCTTCAGTGCATATATTACAAAACCCACCAATTTTAAGCAATTTGGCAAGTAGAAGGTGGATTACATGGACATTAATAGTGTGTAATCTTGAGACACATAGACAACACATAGAGTAATGGGCAAATACCACTTGGTCCTTTGACACTAAGAATGGGTATCTATTTTACACATATATAATGATATTTTTAATACTTCCCCATAGATACTCATTATCATATATAAAATATGCCTCATTAAAACCTTATTAGGAAAAAAACCAATGGGAAAAAAATCCTAGTGAAGGAAAAAACGTACATATTTCATATAATTTATACTTCTAAAAGAATACAATATATTGGCCCTCCCTCATGGAAACATCACTTGAGATCTCTAGGTCAGCACACTCCAATGTTCTACACCAATTTCTAAAGGTTGTGGTTGGTAATGATTTTGTAAATAAGTCTATCAGGCTATCTTACAAACAAATTTGTTGTATAATAATGTCACCATTTTCTTCAAGATCATAAATATAGAAAAACTTGAGTGAAATATGCTTTATTCTATCTCTTTAAATATGTCCTCCTTTGATTTGGACTACATGTTGTATTGTCTTCATATAATATGTGTGGAAGATTTTTACTAGAAGACAAGCCACATGTTCTATTAATGTGTTGAGTCATTGATCTTAACCATACACATTCTCGACTAGCCTCATGAATTACAAGAATTTCAACATGATTTGAGGAAGTGGTCATTATGGTTTGTTTCACTTATCACCATAATATAGCAGTTCCACCATATGTGAATAGATAACCTATATGAGATTTAGCTTTGTGTGGATCAGATAAATATCCAAAATCCGCAAATCAACTAAATCAAAATATGATTTATTTGAATAATATTGATCATTCCTCGGAGATAACGAAGTATATGCTTAATTCCATTTCAATGTATTTTTGTTGGATAAGAACTATATTTAATTAATAAATTTACTGAAAATTCAATATCTGGTCTTGTATTATTAGCAAGATACTTAAGTGCACCAATTGCACTAAGATATGGTACTTCACGAACAAGTATTTCTTTATTATCATCTCAAGGTTGAAATATATCTTTCTTCACACTTTGTAAAAGGACTTCCATTGGAATGTTTGATGGATGTGTTTTGTCCATATAAAACCTTTTTAAAATTTTTCTTGTATAAGTTGACTGATGAACAAATATCTCATTTTTCAAATGCTCAATTTGCAAATCAAGGCAAAATTTTGTTTTTTCGAGATCTTTCACCTTAAATTATTTCTTAAGATATTCTATTGCCTTTTAAAGCTCTTCAGAAGTTCCAATTATATTTAAATCATCGACATATACAATTATAATAGCAAATTCTGAACGTGATTTTTTATAACTTGTAGAAATATAAGTCATTGTTATTTCAAAGTTGGAATAATTAGGATCTTTAGTGATATAAACACACTCATTATGGAAAAAATGCATGAAATTCCATACATGTAGCAAACTAATACAAAAGTATCCTTTTAAGTAAAAAACTGCTTCACTAACGTATTTCAATGCAGGAATCAAAGAAATTTACCAAATGTTGCAGCCAAGGCCAACTTAAATGGTATGCGTTCGAGAATATTTGATGCATGAAGGATACATTGGCTCGTGCATTTCCAATCAACTCACCACTTACATGGGTGTCTGACTGTTAGCGTCTAAACATTTCAGAAGTGGCAGATGGTTGTTCCAGAATATGAAATTTAATGCAAGTCCAATTACCAAGTTGTTAATATTTGCCTATATAAGGAGAAGCCACCTTCAGAATCACGATTGGACATTTTTAGAACTAGAAAGAAACTTTTCTTTTCAGCACCAGTAGATAGACTCTGCCATTTGTAAGCAAGTATAAGAGAAGACACCATTTCATCGTTGATCAAGAGGTGCTATTGGAGAGAAGTTTGAGAGAGATATCTTCTTCAACTTTTCTACCACGTTGATTGTAGGTAGCATCAAAAACAAGCCAAAGAAGACAAGAGATTGAACTTTGTGGCTTGACTTCTATTTTTCACACTTTACTTCCATTCACCATTTCATTTCATTAAGCTGAGCTTGTTTGTATACACACTGTTTATCTTTAATTCAATCTTATCTTTGGCCATTTATCAATTCTTCATCTGTTTACCTTCGAAATTGTGTGTGTTTATGAAATTTTCTGACTTAATGAAAGCATGAAATCTGTTGTTTAAGTCTCCCTGATCAGTTGATTAAAGTAATTAAGTAGTTAAGTCACTCAAGAGAGCAATTTAACTACCGAACACATTAAGTCAGGGCGTGAAGTAAGTCTAAAGATAGAGTTTCTCATGTCTTTTGTCTGTTCTTTATGACCAACGCATACACCCTAGAGATTTTGGATCGTAAACAAGCATCTACATGAACTAAAGAATAGAATTTTCAATGCATAGCACATACATTTAGATCATAAACAAGCATCTGCATCATCTTCATCTCATCTTCATTACACTCACATAGGCTTGCTAAACTTACCAGAAAATCAATGCATACCATTTACACTTAGGACCATTAATCCATAATCCATTTCTCCCTCGAACTCATATTTCTTCTTGCACGTGTGGCATTAGCTCCATGTAAATAACCAACATTTCTCAATTTAATTAGGAAACATCTATATTAGATCCAAAAACAAGGTTTACGTTAGAAACATTCTAGAGTCTCTACGCTCAACCTTGGACTTACCAGGAAACTTAAGTTAAATTTATACTTGAGTCTGGCTTGAGAGAACTTGTACGCATTCACAAGGTGTGCACATATCCACTACCAATACATTACCTAATTCTCTTACCTAGAGAGAAATCACTCTTTCATCCATCTCCATTCATCACCATTCTCCTCCATCATTTTAAGGACGTTTAGAATCAAAATCACGAGGCGAACAATTTCTTTATAAAAACACACAGACATTTTGGATTATTTTGATATCTTTCTTTCAAAAAATATCCACTCGGGCGATTGTACCACATTCGTCCTGATTGTTTCAATCCATATAGTGATCTTTGTAATTTTATTGAGTACAATTCCTAGGAATTTGATTTATATGTTTCAGGTACCTTAAATTCTTCTAGAATTCTCATATAAATATCATTATCAAAAGATCCATATAAATATGTTGTGACTATATCCATAAGATGCATATCCAGATTTTCATACACAGTCAAGCCAATTAAATATCTTAGTGTAATTACATCCACTACTGGAAACTATATCTCCTCATAATCAATGTCAGGTCTATGTGAAAAACCTTATGCAACTAGTCTTGCTTTATATCTTGTGATCTGATTATTTTCATTTCTTTTTATCACAAATACCTATTGGTATTCCATGAGTTTGACACCTTCTGATGTTCGGACTACTGGTCCAAAAACCTGACGTTTTGAAAGTGAGTTTAATTCTGCTTTGATTGCTTCTTTTCATTGAAACCATCTTTTCTATGTCAACATTCTTCAACAGATTTTGGTTCAGAATCCTCATTTTCAAATATAATATCAAGAGCAACATCATAAGCAGAAATGTTGTCAATAACTACATTAGCTCGGTTTTATTTTTTTTCCTATCAAGACATAGTTTATTGAAACCTCATTAATATCTTTAGGTATTTGAACTTCTTTACTAATTTGACTATCTGTCATGTCTAGGATTTTTTCATGAATATTTACATCATCAACCAAGTCTTTTATACTATTGACTATTTTTGGGTATTTTGGTTTGACATTGCTTCTTCGGCCCGAACCCAAGAATCCCTTAGATATGAGGATTTTTATCTTTGGAACCTAGTGGTCTACCACGCTTCTCACGTGTTCCAGACTCACTAGTGACAACTTGCTGTGTTAGGATATCAATTTCGATGGAACATTTGTAGCTTGTATATATGACTTAGTTACTTTCTTTGTATCTATAAATGCATTTGGCCTCTGATTTTCTATATTTTGCAAATGAATTATCTTCTGAACTTCAAATTCACAATGATCTGTATGGAGATCTAAATGAGACAATAACGGTGCATTCCACGTAATTTTTTTTTCCAACTTCATAATTCATTCCCCTTAATGTTGAAAATTTTGTCTCATTAAAATGATAATCAGCAAATCGTGCAGTAAATAAATCAACCATCAAAGGTTCAAGATATTTAATAATTGATAGGAATCATATCCAACATATATTCCTAACCTCATTTGAGGACCCATCTTAGTACGTTGTGGTGGAGCAATTGGAACATAATCCGTACATCCAAAAATTCTCAGATGGGAAATATTTGGCTCATGGCCATAAGATAATTGTAATGACAAGTACATGTGATAAGCTACTGGTCTAATATATACAAGTGAAGCAATATGCAAAATACCATGACCCCATACAAATGTAGAGAGCTTAGCTCTCATAAGCAATAGTCTAGCAATTAATTGCAAACGTTTTATAAATGATTATGCTAAATCATTTTATGTATGAACATGAGCTATAGAATTTCAACACTTATCCCAATTGACATACAATGATTATCAAAAGGTTTGGATGTAAATTTATCAACATTATCAAAACAAATTATCTTAATTATATCATCAGGAAATTGTGCTCTTAACTTAATTATTTGAGCAAGTAATCTTACAAATACAAGATTTCGACTTGATAATAAGCACACGTGTGACCATCTACTGGATGTGTCTATTAATACTAATATCTAAACGGTCCACTTGGTAGGTTAATAGATCCACATATATCACCATGAGTTCATTCTAGAATGTAGGTGATTTCCCATTTTAGTTAGTGATGGTCTAATGATTAGTTTGTCTTGCGAGCAAGCATCACATGATAATTCATTAGATTGAAAAATCTTCTGGCTCTTCAATAGATATCAATATGAATTCTCAATAATTCTTCTCAACATTATAGACCCTGGATGACTCAATCGGTCATGCCAAATTGTAAATATGTCTAGATTGATGAACTTCAAGTTCATTGTTCCATATGTTTTAATTACTTGTATATATATACTATAATACATATGATAAAGCAGACAACTTTTTCAGTATATGTTTTTCTTGTGAGATAGTAGATATAATATAAAGACATTCTATTTTATTTTTCCTATCAGTCTTAATGTGATAACATTGCAACGTATATCTTTAAAACTTAGAAGATTTCTCTTTGATTGACTAGAGAACGATGCATTTTCAATTGTAAATTTTGTTCCTCTAGGAAAAATAATATTTAATTTTTCAAACCCTTCAATTAAATTTGCGGAACATGATATCATGCTGATTTTTGCTTCCAACATTGGTAATTTAGAAAAGTATTTTTTACTTGTAAGTATTGTGTGTGTAATTGCACTGTCTACCAGAATAGATCTTATTTGCTCATTTTTTAATCACCCAACATATAAAAATGATTCATGTTTCTTCATTCAAATAAAATAATTATAATAAGAAAATCAACACTTGGAATATACATAAGTTATTAACTAAGGAAAAAACATGAAGATAGAAAAAAACAGACACATTAATTCTAAATATTCTCAAAATCAAAAGAAGCACATGTTACGTCATCACTAGTGCTAATTTTCTCTTCAGAATATTCAAAGAAGCCCGTCACATCTGAATTTGTCATATGAGATAGGTCAAATATATCATTATCCTAGTTAAATTTGCTTTCACATTTTTTCATTTTTCTTTCAAAGAAGCTTGATAAAGATCAACTAAATATTTTGGTGTACGGTATATACTTGTCCAATGACTAGTCATGTCGCATCGAAAGCATTTTTGTTCAATATTTCTTGAACTTTTATCTTGTGGAGCTTTTTCTTTATGATCATCATTTCGTGTGGTTCTCTTGAAATTTGGATGATTATAACGTCTACCACGAAAAGAAAAATTATTTCTTCCTCTACTGCGATCATGACCTCGACCACGATTATTATTAAAATTCATAGTATTACTTTAGGGAATAGTATTGTTCTGGTTGGTCGAGATTCATGATTTTTCATCAATAACTCGTTGTTTTGTTCAACCATGAGAAGACATGAAGTTAGTTCAGAATACTATTTAAAACCTTTCTCTCGATATTGTTGTTGGAGTATATTTGAGACATGAAATGTAGAAAATGTCTCATCTAACATATCAGCATAAGTAATTTTCTCTCCATGTAACAACAATTTTTAACTGATTTTATATAATGTGGATTTGTAATCACTTACTGATTTAAAATCTTGTAGCCTCAAATGCATTCACTCATAACGAGCTTTAGGAAGAATTTTTTTTTTTATGATCATACCTCTCTTTCAAATTTTTTTCACAAGATGCGGAGATCTTTTATGGTAAGATACTTCATTTTCAATACCTTATGGAGATGATGATAAAGAAAAATCATAGCATTTGCTTTGTCCTGGTTAGATGTCGTATTTCCTTCTTTAATTGTTTTCCTACATCCAGGTGGATTTCGACATCGAGCACCCATGACAAATAATTATTGTCATTGAGGTCAAGGGCAGTGAATTCTAATTTTGCAAGGTTTGTCATGATAACACTTCAACAGGGGAATCGACAGAAGCTCATGCTAATAACGTGTTGTAAAAATGAAGAGCAAACTGGCACACCCCGATAACACGGATATGGAGAAAATATAATATAATAATAAGTAAATTAAATAATAATTGAATAAAATAAAATAACAAAATATATTTTAAAAAATTGTGTAAATAGAATATATGGAAATTTATGGAAATTTAGCATTCTTTAAAATTCCCCAATCCTTTCTTTTCTTTGCTCACCAATGTGCATATATTACAAAACTCACCAAATGACGGTATTTATTGACAATTTAGCAAATAGGAGGTGGATTACATGGACATTGGGGTTGGCAATGGGGCGGGGCGGGCTGAAGATGCATTCCCCATCCTCATCCCGTGGAGATTTGCGATCCTCATCCCCACTCCATTTCTCATTTTGAGGAGTCGGATCGGGGTCAGAGAATCCCCATTTGGGGATCGAGTCCCCGCAAAGAAAAATTCTCCGTTTTTTATTTTATTTTTTATTATTTTTATCTAAATTGAATTGAAATTTGATATTTATATTGAAATTGTAAGTATGTTAGATAACAAGTTAGTATTATTGTTGTTTTATTTATTTAAATGAATAATTAAATAACATATTAGCCGTTTTTATTGTAGATTTAATAAAAAATAAATAAAGTTAATTATATTAAATTTAAAAGAAGTTTTAAACAATCAAAAGAAACAGTAGCAAACAAGTACAAGTATACAAATAAATAAATAAATTGATACATACATACATGCAGAGATGGGAACGGGGACGAGACAGGGATACCTTCCTCAACCCCCGCCCATCCCTGACCGTTTTATCAACCGAAGATTTTGGTCTTAGGTCCCCGCACTATGTAATCTTGAAATACATAGACAAGACATAGAGTAATGGGTAAATGCTACTTGGTCTTTTGACACTAAGAATGGATATCTATCACACATATATTATGATATTTATAATAAAGGCATCATTTGATAAGGAAATTTTTTTTTCAAACTTTTGAAATTTATGTTTATTTCTTTTAAAAAATTTTAATTATACTTTCCACAATTCTTTAAAATAATTCAAATTTCTTATCAAATTCTTAAAATGGGGAAAAACTAGATAATAAAACATAAAAATTTATAAATATGTATAACAAAAAATCAAATAGTCATCAAACAGAGTTTAAACTTTGGAGTTGTATCGCTTAAAACGATAATTGTATCAATTAAAACTCTTTAACTATAAAAATGAATCAATTTAACCCTTTCATTTCATTTGAAAAATGTTAGTGCATAATTTTTAAATATGTATAAGACGTCTTTTAATGCATTAAAGTTATGTTAAATCAACATTTCATTTATGTGAGTGATTTTTCATCTTCTCAACTTAATTAGAAAAAACTATATGATAATTTTTTTGCAAGTAAGATTTTGGAAGAATAATTTTATTTGGTTTACTTTGAATTGAATTTAAATTGAATCAAGTTAAAATAATTGTAAATCACTTATGAATAAGTTTCAAATTGATTCAGTTATGAAAGTTAGATATTATATTGATACAATTATTAGTTTGAGATTTTAATTGATACAACCATAAGAGTTAAGAATATAAATTGTTTTTTTCTAAAATAATAATAATAATATTTTTTTCATATATTTAAAATTAAATACAAATTTTTACATATTCTTAAACCACCAATTCATTCAAAAACTTAAACTAGTGGGTGAAGAAAAGAAATCATTATTAATTGGGGAGGAAACAACAATACAGGGGCTTAAACACATAACCTCGCTGGACCATCTGCTCTAATACCATCTTAAATCACCGATTGACCCAAAAACTTAAACTAGTGAGTGAAGGTAATTTATTTATTTATCATCTAACACATACATGTATAGAGCTCAACTATTTTTCCACTAAGCTATAATCGTACTAACCGCACTCCTATATTTAATGTTCATACCAATGAAGCAATATTCATGATTTAAATAGTTGATAATATATACTTCATTTTAATTTATATTCTCAATATTTTTGAAAAAAATTAATATCATTTCATATTCCTTAACATAATATAATAGAGTTATACAAATTAAATTGTAGGGTGGTTGCATAGATTGATACGCAAATTTGAGTGAGTTAGAATTAGAAACTCTTTGAATATCTGAATCTCTAATTTACAAACATTACTTCAAAATTGATTCATTTCCAACTATAAGGATGGGTAGATACGAAATTTCTTTAAGATCAAAGTTCTCGAGACAAAGAACAAATTCTTTGACCCAAAATTGAAACACTCCACGAGATAAGATGATCAATCCTCTTAAATGTACTTGACTTGCAACTCCAAGATATGAATTATAAATTAGGATCAAGAAGCTCTCTTAGGTTAAACTTGATAAGAAAAGGCACAAAGGCTAAAAGCTCAGCCATCATAAAAATGTGCAAAACAACTTGATGGCAAGACTTAAAAGATAGCTTTCTAATGAAACCCTAATGTGCGTGTCACCTTAGTAAAATGATAAAAATGCTCCTATTTAATATGTTATAAAATGGCAGAATTGAAAATTCATAAAATTAGACTAAAAAAATATTAGATAAAAATGTGAATAATAATTTGATGTCCTTGATAGTTCATATCAATTATCTTGAAGAAAACATTTTTTTACTATATTCAAATTCAAGTAGTTACAAAGTGAGCATAGCTCAACTCTTATTAAGGGTGTACATAGTCCAGGTTGAGCCGGGTTGGAAGATTTTTATGGAACAACCCAAAAATTCGAGTTGGCTAAAAATGAACCCTATTAGTTCTTTTTTGGAGGATTAACCCAATCCAAAATTTTCGGGTTGAGCCAGTTGGGTCACCCATTCTATTTTTTTTTTTTTTTTAATTGACTGTTTTTTTAACTTATATATATTCGGGTAGGGTCGGGTCGGGTTGACCCGACCATGAAATGGGGTAATACGAGACTCAACCCGAATTTAATATTTTTTAACATTTTTAACTCAACCCAACCCAAAATAAAATCTAACCCAACCCAAAATAAAATCTAACACAACCGTTGCGGTTTGGGTTGGTAGTCCAAGTTAGTCGGATTACCGGGTTTTTTGAATATCTCTAACTCTTAATTGGATGTGGGAGTTCATAAGTTCAAGTCTCCGTACCCACTTGTTGTATTCAAAAATTTTAAAAGATGTATGAAAAACTCGAATTCTGTCTTATGTTTTCAGATTCACTTAATACAATAAATATATGTTTTGGCAGACAATTCGAATTCTATTTCTAAAAACAGTTTTAGGTGTGATCCAAATAGTGCAAATTCTAAAAAACAATATTTTTATGTTCTATTTATATCCAAATTTTGAATGCAGAATTATATTAAATAAAGATATATATATATATTATATTATATTATAAATCCAATTCAACTTTTTAATATTAAAATATGTATTATTCAATGTATTATAAATTAAATAAGGTGAAATTTCAAGTTTGGTCTTATGATTTGCATAAAGTTAGTTCATATGATTTTAAAATTTAGAATTTAGTTTCTATGATTTGATATAACTTCATATATAGTTCCTACGGTTTGAAAATTCCCTTAAATAGTACCTGTCATAGGGACTATTTATTATGAAGCTTTTATCAAAACATAGGAGATAAATTCTAATTATAAATTATAAGATCTAAATTTTAACTTATTCCAAATCACATGGACCAAAATTTCATTTTTTTTTAGTAAATTATATAATATTTCAAAAACAATAATTGTGCAAATTTTTTAACATAAAGAATATACTCATGAATAAATTAATAATAATTAATTGTCAACTAATATTTATGGGTAACTACAATTAGTTTATAATTGTTTAAATTAGAATCCAATTTCTGAGTTCTGCTATCAAACACATATCTGAAAATATGAAATACAACTTTGTTTTCATTTAATTCTTTATTTCAAATTCTCTACCAAACAGACCTTAAATACAATGACCATACATTAAAAACCCTAGATACATTTTTAATGCATAACCAAAATTAGTTATCGTGTTGGATTAAATAATTATAATAATTATAAGCTAACACAATCATAACTCAATCACTTAACATATTATTTACATATCTTAAGAAAATTGAACCAAAAAATGATAGTAAACCCAAATTAATCTTGTCACCTACTCCCATATTGATGGTCACCAGCCCCTCATGCTATTAATTATTATTATTATTATTATTATTATTATTATTATAATATACGATTTAGTCCCTAATTCGATCCCATATTATTTTAAAATTTTCAATTTAGTCCTTATTCGTTGATAGATATCAAAAGTGATCGATGAAAGACTTACCAACGCAATACTTAGTGAATGACAAAACTTCCCTTTCTTTTTTCTTCTTTTTTAACTCTTTGACGAATTTCGTTTTTGCAATTTTTTTTTTAAATTCTCCCATCTCATCTTAATCATTTAAAAAGAGAACGAATCTAAATAAAGGCGTATATACACCCCACTACTTTTTCATTCACGGGAGAGACGATGAAATTTAGAGATGAAAAAAAGCCAATTAAGAATGAAGCTTCTTATTCTTCTTCCAAACTTTTTTAAATTGAGTCAATATTTTGAGTTTTCTTCTTACACTTTTTGTTACTCTAAACTTCAGTCTATGTGAGTTTGTTAACTCCCATTTTTAACTTTTACCAATGGCAAATGTTTAAATGGATAAATGTTAATGCATAAAAGACTAATTAAATAAATAAAATAAAAATAAAAATAAAAAAATGGTTAAAATAATCGGACTAAATTGAAAAAAATATATCAAAATTTAGAGACTAAAACACATATTTAACCTTAAAAAAATTGCACTAGAATGGTGGTATTGTATTATCATTATCCAACTATACCATTTCTAATAAAAAATTATTAATAAGTTCTTTAATATTTTAATTTTATATCTAATAAATTCGTACATATACGATATTTTTTTTAATTAACAAATCAATCATACATAAGAAGAGGCAGGATGTTTGTAAATATATTTAAATTTGTTCTAAAAGTTGTGTTTTTGTGCATTAATCAAACTTAGAGTGCAAGAATTGATTTAAATTGGAATTACAAACCATGAGAGAGTTATAATTCCAAAAAATATGAAGCCCTATAAGATTGTATTTGAAAGCAATTATGGGAGAATCATAACTATCTAATTTGTTAGATAAAATAAATTATTTACTAATTTATCTAGAATTATTTTTAAATTATTCTAACGTGCAAAAATTAATAGTATTAAATTTCTTAAAAATTAGTCACATTCTTTAACGGTTTACAAATCTCAAATTTATCATTTTATAATAATATACTTTTTCACATCTATTCTCTCTCGTTAAATTTTAACTGATTTAATTTTTTATAACAATTATTTCATTTATATTCTTACAAATAAGTTAGATCAAACCAAATTAGATGTAATATAAATCATAAAAAAAAAAAAAATTAATAATTATAAAGTAAATGTTCGTATAAAAACAATCAAAATAATAAACCTACTTTGATTCATATAATTAGGTCGCACTAAATTAATATTAACTAAATTAGTATTTAACCAAACAATAGAACTATTTTCTTTTAATTTAAACTTAAATTTATCAAACATTATTTTACTTCATTTCACAATTGATTTTTTAAAAGCACAATTATCAACAATTATTTCAAAATAAACATAATCATATGTCAATTTAAGACTAAGAGTGTGTTTGGAATACACTTTCAAGAGTTTAATTTGAAAAAACAAGCCTTTTTTTTTTAAGAAATTCAAGTGTTTGACAACCACTCAAAATAGCTTTCAAGTGTATTTTAATCAGTTTTTATCAAAAATGTTTAAATAAAAAATGATTTTAAAAAATATATATTTTTTCTCAAGTGATCCAAATGGATTCTAACTTAGCAGATAAAGTACTCGTTTAATCATCTAAAGTTAAAAGGTTCCATCCCTACCTTTATTTTAGGAAAATTCTTATAAATAGAAAAATCCTAAAAATATTTACACTTTATAACAAAAGTTCTAGTAGTGTGTTATAATTTTTGAACTTTTTAGTAGATATTTTTAAATATTTTTTACTTTTAAAAAGACCCCTATATTTTATATTTTTGTTAAATAAAATATAAATGCAAACCTCACGTTGAAATTTAAATTTTTTTTAAATATCTTATTGATTTTATTATATTATTTTTTCTGTCGGTGAACAATATTTGGTAGGTTTGTTGTTTCATTCACGGATTTGGTGTGGGTGCATAGAGGACAAAAAGGACATTCAAAATTAAGACAATTGTCCCATAAATAAATAAATTTGAGACATAAAAATAACAATTTCAATGGACACCAACCATATTGAAAATCCTTTTTCTTTTTTTTTCTTTTTTTTTTTTTTTTAAGATATCGAATATCCAAATTCAATGTATGAATGAGAGGAATTTCTTTTTTTCTAAATTTAAAAAAAAAAATGGAGTTAGAGATAAAGAAAGGTCAATAGAGCCATTAATTTTGGGAAGAAAATTATTAGAAGGATGAAAATGAAAGAATTAATTCATCTTAAATTCTATGGTTCAATTTCGAAGATTAAAGGGTGGATATTGATGCTATTGCTGCCTCTATTGAACGCTTTTGCATAAGTAGCACGAGGTCTCGACTTATGCTCAAGGTAGCTCTTTGAAAGTTTTCAATCCACACTTTAGAGTACAGTTTTGTGTGGTTGCAATGGAATAGCATACTCCTTCGACCAAACGATGGAAGCTCAATTTTGATGTTTCGTGGAGCCTTCAATGACAAGCAGAGGATTGAGGTGGGTATTGCATGATCATCTGAATCGTGTTCGGTTTATAGGAATGCTATATGTTGCTAGATCTCGTGATATCAAGATCCTCGAAGCTATGACCATCACTGAAAGTCTTTCTTGTATCCCAATTAGACTCCTTAAAAGATGGAGGTGGAATTTGATTGTTTAAAGTTGATTAGACTTCTAAATAGTGAATCTACTGGCCTTACGTCTTACTGGAATTGAATTTTTCACTAAGGTAGTTAATGAGCTTGTTTTTTTGTCATGTTTTCGTTGTCACAATGGTTTAGATCATTCTCTTAAGATACAACCGACTTTTTGTTACTAGGAATTATAGGGCCCTACTTATAGAAATGGCAAAATTAAGGTGGACAACTTTGAGAAATACAAATGGTATGTAGAGATATTGGTGTTCACTTTGCGTTCATTGACTATACACTAAAACTGGAGATTCCAGATCTTCCTAAAGGTGTACATACAATCAATCCAAAGTGAACACCCAAATATCCTTACATACTATTTGTATTTTTGAAAATTGTCACATGATTTACTAAGCATTTGCATTATCTCTCCAGAATTGATTATTTAAGTTTGTTCTTTTTTCATAAAAAGAAATTAAAAATATCTAAAATTCACGTCAAAAATATTGTTAAATTATTGTTAAATTATTATTTTAGTTCTTAGATTTGTGTCAAATAGGTTTTCAAATCTTTTAGAAATTGAGAAAATATTAATTTACATCCCTAAACTTTGGTGTTGTATCTACTAAAATTTTAACCTAACACTTTGAACTTTGTTACATGTCTAATTTACCTCCCTTCAAATTTCATTTGAAAAATATATTATATGAATCTTATAATTACTTTAATTAAACTCCTAAATTGCCATACTTGAACCAACTTTATATGAACTTCTTCTAAGGTAAAATAAACAAAATAGACTATTAGAGTTGATGTATTGACAATTTTCAAAGAATATTCCAATTGTGAGTCCAAATTAAGGTATAAATTCATACATCTACAATTGTTCAAAAATTAAATTGATACTTGATTATAATGGATACAAATCCTAAAATTTAGTCGATATAAATTGATATTTTTCCTTTAAAAAAAATAAGCCTTGAACTTTTAATTTTAACTTTTTTAAAAAAAAGAAATTCACGATCTCATCTGATGCAACAATGAAAGTTATATAAAATCTTTTTTACCCAAAATAAAAAAAAAAAGGTTCAAAGATGAATACAGAGTTCAATTTTATGTAATAATAGATTCCTTAATTTTTAGGAATGTTGAACATGTAATAAACCTATTAGATATAAAATTGAAACTCAACAACTTATTAAACACTTCAAAATTTAAAGGCTTATTAGACTCTAAGCATGAAAATAAACAGATCAAACAAGTAATTTAACCCAAAAATTTCCAAATCCAATCATAAAATTGTATCCAAACAACCAAAAGCCAAAATCTAATGGAACTAGAAACATCCATTGCAACAAACCAATCACAAGAATACTTACAACCAGACCTCCAGAAGAACCTTTTTTTTTTTTTATCACCTATTCAAATTCAAGCTCAAATTTTGGGGGCAGGGGAAATCAAAATCAAAATTAACCCCCACTAAGTAAATGGTAAGATGCCAAATTTTGACCAAATGATAGTAATAACAAAAATGGGTAGACAGGAACAAAATAGTAAAGAATATTAAAACTCATCAGAGAAATGAGTGTTGGTTTTGACACTTTTTTTTTATATCAACATTCAAAGAAACTTCAATTCCAAAAGACTAACCCATCCATCCAAGACATACAAGATTCTAATATGTGTTTTTGCATCAAATACTGTATTTTATGTATAGAAAAAAGTTACATACAACTTGTTCAGATGGAAACTTTTTCTCCCAAACTCCCCCTTTTCTTCTTTCTTCCTTATTGGGTTTTTTCTTTTTTTCTTTTTTTCTTTTTTTTGTTTTCTTTTTTGGTTCAGTTCAGACAACAATCAACAACATTACTCTCTACACATGAAATTCTTCAACCCTTTTTGTCAGCAAAGGCTGAAAGGCATCTGTTCCTCAGCATATCAGGTCTGGAGAATATATGTTTACTTCACCTGATAGACAATTCATATTCACATCAGACCAGAACATGGAGAAGCTCATCTGACCAATATTTTTAGAACTCAAGGATTTGGAAGTACAGCCTATAAAACAGATTCAGTTCAGCCTATAAAACAGAACTCAAGCTCATCTAATCATTTAATCAAAATTCGGAAGCATAAACCCATAACGACGATGCAGAAGAAAAAAGTCAACGTTATAATCGCTAATGAAGGGCCTACTTGGAATGACTTTTTAGGTGTTTAAAAATATTCAAATTCATTCCAAACAGGTCCAACGTCTCGTTTTTGTTAGTAAATAATTATAAGTTCTTTGGTATATGTATGGTGCAGAATAGTTTTTGTTGCTCTCTGTCATTTCAGGACATGAGAGGGAAGTGCAACTTTCTTTACTACTTTGTGGAACGTTCAAGGAGGTGGTGGGGGATATGGCTAGGCTTCACAGCTCCCTAAAAATTTCAATGTCTAAAAACTTTTCTAACTACCTTTATCTTTTATTCTTAAAGATAACAACTGGGGATCTTTTCTATAATAGGCCAATCTCAATTTAGGCTCCTTTTGCAGTGGGTTTTCCTTTTTAGCTGCCCTTTTGAATTTTTTCATCATCTCAATGAAAGCTCGACTTTTGATTAGTAACAATAAATTCCATACTATAGAAAATCAAATCTCATTGCAGATCTCATACTCACCAGAATAGCTAGAATTGCATTCCCAACACCTACGTTCTCGCTGCTCCCTCTACAACCAATTTTTTAGTACAACTGTGGGATGGGAAATCGAATCTTCAACCTTTAGAAAAAGTCATGCTAACTACCGTTGAGCTAAGCTCACTTTGGCCCTCTACAACCAATTTTAGAACTAAATTAACCCCTTGATCTCTCTTGCAGAAGTCTCGAAAAACCCTTCCCGCCTCTCTCGTGATGATAGCAAGATCACTTCAGATCCAAACGCCTTCAGTTTTGCTATTTAGAATTTTGTTGTTCTTGTTTGTATTTATCTCTGTTTTTCATGTTTTATTTTTTGTTCCCTCCTGGGAGTTTGTACCCTTGAACAAATTCCTTTTTATCTATCAATCAAAAGTTGTTTCTTGTTCAAAAAATGATTACCAGGTACTAATAGCCTACAAATCTCAACATGTGGCTTCCGGCAGTTTTAATGTCCCAACCTCTTAGTTGTCCAAGGCTTTCATGTGACCAATGCATGTGTGATACATAACCCCCTATTATTAAAAAAATATGTCTGAAACTGATCTTCCATTCCAATTTGATCTACTTATATATATTCTGGGCCGACGGAACCTCCAATAAACCAATGATTCTTTCATGTCCTGTCACTAAGTAATCCTACTCTTACTGAATCTCTGACTTCTCTCTAAACCTTAACTCATCACTTTACCATTACAACATATAGTTTTTCTCTCATTGTTCTTCACCAGTCATTCAATTACTATCCATCCCTCTCCACAGTGTCAGACTGCCAACTCGATAGAGGAACAGTTATCAAGTTTAATTTCAGGCCCACAAAAAAGAAGAATGAAACATTTCTTAAAATGTGGCAGTCAAACAACTTAGGATAACAAAACTAGTTGCTATTTGAGTTTGATTTAAGTTTTTTAATCGAGCTTAGGAATTCAAGATTGATAAGAAAACTCAAAATTGCACGCCTGAATTTTCTCTGTTCTACTTCCAGTCTAACAGAACCTCCAAAGTTTTGTGGTTGTTCTTTTTCAAGTGGAAATTATGGTTTCAAGGTCGACAAAGAAATAAAAGATTCTACTTTATAATCTGCTTGGACTTCACTTTTAATCTAAACAATCATATTAAATCGTTACTAACCATGACAAAAATCAAAATCAAGCTTAGCTTTTAAAATTCCACCACTTTTATCTAACCTATATTGTGCAAAGTCGAAATAAAAAATCATAATATAGATATTGAAAATTTGATTAAAACTAAAAAATAATGTAACCACGAGAAATCAACTAAATAAAAAATAACAATGTACAAAAACCAATAAAATGTAGTTATCAATAACATCTCATTACATCTACATATACTTTTGAAAAAGAGTTCGGAAATCATCACAAAAGACAACTTTAATCCTCTAACGGAAGATTCATGTGATTTAAAATTTAAATTGTTAACAGAAGGTAAGAGTCCAAGTACAGCCTGTGTAGCCTGAGTTAAGCTGTTATTGTTAGTTTTTAATTATTAATTAATATCATCAAACAAAGTTATAAGATTTAAGTTCACAACAAATATGTATAAAAAAAATGTCTACAGAAAAGACAAGGGATGGCAATTGCTCCCTTCTCTTTCAATAGTTCTGTATCTAACTCCTAACGTAACTAATCTTCATTTGTTTGACACATACATTCACTATGCACAAAACTAATTATCTCACATGATACCTCTTGCTACACTGAAATTTCAATTAAAAAAAACAAACAAAACAAAAAGACAGTTACAATTTCATGCTGTGGACAGTATCTACACATGAAATTTTGCCATGACTCCCTTGTTTCATCAGGTTTACGATTTCACGCCACAGAATGTATATGCTAATTTGGTTTTCCTCTAAATGGAAAGAAAAGAAAGAAAAAACAAAACACACAAACAAATACCTTTGCATAGGGCCCATCCCCTTCCACTTTGAAAGAGAGATTAAGGGGTTGTTTGGGGCCCCAACTTGAAGTTGGTAGAGTGGACTAGTTCACCCCATGTTTGGGGCTCCAAATATAATAGTGGTGTTTACCACTATCTATAACCTACAATTAACTACAGTTATACCATTTGAAATCCCTCTTTGTTATAGTGTTTACTATTTCCTACCAATCCTCTCTCTTTTTACCATATTTACTATTTCCTATCTAGACTAAAACAATCTGCAACCCAAACACAAAACCACTTACTATAACCCACAAACTATAATAACCAACTTATCGCCCTAAATGTCCCCTAAAGAATCTTTTAAAGTGATGGAGGCAAGTCGTCACCACCCCCGATTGTTCTTTCAAAAAAGTTGAGAGGTGATTAAGGGCAATTTGCTTGAGGTGTTTACAGTGTTTGGAAAAACCCTCCAAGACGACACATCTAGGCGCTAGGCACAGGTCTGGATCCTTGCCTTTAAAGGGTGAGGCTCATGGAATAAGGCGTGCGCCTTTTGTGAAGACCCAAAGCTCAAAGCCTTGGGCCCTAGGGCTTTTTCATTATTTTTAAAAGGTAGTAACAATTAGGATTTTTCCTTCTTTATTAACTAAAAAAAATCAAATTTACTACACTTAAATGCAAATTCCTTGTGTTCGGGGTTTTTTTTTTCCCATATTTTCACTTCAACTAAGTTTTCTCTTCTTTATGTAGTATTTTTATAAAAAGTGCACCTAAAAGTACATAAATAAAAACACGTTTTATTGTGCCTTGAGCTTTTTAAAACATTGGGTGTTTAATGACTTCAGTGAAAGGTGAAATGTGAAAGGTGCATTGACTGACTGACATCACTGTGAGCGAATGAATCTATCATTGATCCACCTCAAATAAAGCAACTCTCCTAGGGTGAATTTTAATTAGGAGGCAATGTCTTAAAGCTAGCAACGGTCAAAGATTTTAAGGTATATACGAAGGGAGGGGTGGAGGTAAGCAAGTTTCATCTTTCATCTGGCTAATTGGTCGTGTGCCCACCAAAAGGGAGGTCTCAAGATCACAAATTTGGGCAAGGGATGTTTCAAAAAAAGGGAGGTCTCAAGATCACAAATTTGGGCAAGGGACGTTTCAAAATTTAGTATGCATTAAAATTTAGTTTTTGGTTTTTAGATTTAGTGAAATTGTGTTTAGCAAAATTGTTTTGATCCAAATAGTGAAAATTCTTAACAACATTTTTATGTTCTCAATATATCCAAATTAACCCAACCCAAACTGGAAGGGTTGGGTTCGGTTGACTGGATTTTTTCGGGTCATCGGATTTTTTGAACACCTCTATATTGAACAACTTTTTAAATTAGGATTCAATTTCTAAATCTACTACCAAACACATATTTAAAAACATTGAAAACATGAAATATAACTCGTTTTTCATTGAACCCCTTCTTTTTTTTTAATCTAATTTTCAGATCACTAACCAAACAAATTCTAAATCTTCCAATATATTCTGTTCTAAACCTAAGTTTTTCTTGTTTCCTCCTCTACTACACCCCATTCTCTATGCCAAGTTCTAGAAGGTTAAGAAGGTTAGGATAGTCGATTGCTCGTGGGAGGATGGTTGCTTATATGGGAGGATGATACATGATTTGTAAATAGGTCCTCACCTATCGCCTTAGGCCAACAATGGTGTTCTCTATATAAGACACAGAAGGATAAAAGTCACATCCTTTGGAAATGTCACTTAGCTGTTAGGTCAGCAGCTTCACATAAGGACTGTCCTACTATGATGAAAGATGGAAGTGGTGATTTTGCATCAATTCTTTACTGACAAAAGAAGAATCCTTTGGCAGGCAATTAGTTTTGCTATGTCTTATTTGGTTAGGAAACCACGTGAAAATTGGAGAGGGTGAAGGGATCTTAAGAGGGTGCAGATTTCGATTCATTTTAATGGTTCCCCTTTGAATTTTGATCGTCCCTTGATATATTACTTTTACCCTCCCAGATTTGTGTCTTCAATGTGGGACATGTTTTTGTTCCTGAGGGGTTGCTATCACGACTTTCTTTTTTCTCAATTTTGTATATCCTGGTTAGCAACTTAGCAACATGCAGTTATTAAACGACTTTTGTTTTTTTATATTAAAAAAACAAACAATCAAAAAAGGAGGAGGAGACAGAAAGGAAGGAAGAACTGGAAGCATTTTTAAACAACAAACTGGTTGCAGTATGCATCACAAGGTTGCATCAAACCTATTGGCACCAAACTCCAATAAGATGCAAATTAAGAGGAACTCGTATGTAACCAGACTGCCAGCTAAATGGTATAGTGTTTTGTTACTCACCTTCAGAAATAAGATGCTGATGTCAGATGCATTTGCCAAAATTAATATGTAATGATTTAACGCTCAGCAGATGTTGCAGCACAAGAAGTTGGAGCACTGCTTTCGTTTAAAGAGTTCTCTGGGTTGCTCTCTCTTCTATTGTGGCCACCCTGCTCATTAGAACCTTGATTTGTAGCACCATCCTCTCTGGTGTCAAGACGTTGCATCATACGTGATACACTGGCAATTCCTGCATTTACTTCTCTTCGAACTTCAGAACCAAGTTCTGACATGGAAGTGTTGCGTGAGAATAGCCGCTCCTTCCACCCTCTTGTACTCTTTGAAATTGATTCTTTGTACCTTTAGTACCGAAAAGCTCTTAGAACAGCTTAATTATATGAGCATCATCTAAATCAATGCACGTACAATTACATATATCATATATGCATAACATTTGCTTGCAAGTTATAAGTCCTTTATGTGTACAACGCATGCGAGCTCATGATCCAGTTTGGAAACTTAACTATATCCATTAAAAATTTGACACAAAAGTTCTACGTTTTTCCTTGACTGCATACCTTGTGGAAACTGCATTAAGTCTTGATTTTAGAGATTCCGAGAATGACTGAAATTCAGATGGACCAGCTCTATCCAGATTTGGAGATGGAGAATCACTAGTGGAGATTCTGTGAATGAAGGATCACTATTAAAACAAAAAAGTTTGCAACAAAGAAGCCATAACAGGAACCATTTTGAAACAATTGTATACCGAATGCCAGATGAAGCTCCTCGTCGACTGGCTGAAAAGTTAGATCCAGATGCTGAGCGAGAAATGTGATCAGTTTGAATGGTCGGAAACTGTGCAATATGCTGTGATGGTTCATCCCCCCGAGGTGTTAGTGGGCTAGAGGGGCTAGCAACGGTAATACCAGCTGGCTCAGTGTCTATTCCAGAGGCCGAGACATGCTCCGGTGGCCCACCAGGATGAGTGGAGAAAACCAAGAAGTGAGGACGTCCATGAGATGATGACCTACTCCTCCCATCTCTTCTACCAATATGATGTGTCCTTCCCATGGCAGCAGCTGCAGCCAGGTGCTGAATTATTCGCTCTTCAAGCTCAGCATTATTAACGCCCAGAGGTAGCTGCATTAGAAGAAAACATCATCTCAAATAATTCCAATATCTTCAAAACTTGAAACAGCATAAAAGTTAGAAGATAAACCAACATGTTGCAACTCGAAATTGCCAAGAGCTGGATGATGAAACACAGCGGTATTTCTCACTGGAGTAGTCCTTATATTCCTCTCTCGTTCAACCGCCTCCAACAGCTCTTGACTGCCACAACATAGACAGGTAAACAAACCCAATAATATTTAAAACAGGATGAACTGCAGATGCATCGTATGCAAGCAGAAAAATGAACCTGGTGGGGTCCTTCAGGCTGATAGATTGCCAGCACATAGGGCATTGAGAGCTTCTCTGGCACCTGCATATTGCAACAAGATCAATTCAATTTCACAAGTACAGTTTCTTCAAAGTCCCAACTGGCAATATTATCAACAATAACTGGTAATCAGCAAAAACGAAATAATCAGATTAAGTCACTTTTCTAGAAACACAAAAGTAGTAAGGTTCCAGGCATCATACATTTTATAAAACAATCTCACTGCAACAATTCGATTCATGAAACAAGATTTCTAACCCCTAGAAAAATGAAAATGCTGGATTAAACAAAACAACCAAACTTAATAGGAGTTGCTACTCAGGTGTATGAAACAAACAGTTAAATTTAAAAGAAAGTAACATTTCAAAAATTAAAAAACAATTATATTATACCACTCAAGGATGCATTGGAGGTGATACTCATGCTTGCAAGCAGTAACCTACATGAAAGACATCATAAGAATCATAAGAAATGTCATTCCATTGTACTAATGTAATGTTCATAATTAATATTCTCACTGTGGACATAATTGGGTATTTTCTTTCTTCCCCCCCTTTTTAGATCGAGAAAAAAGAAGGTACGATTACAATCAATAAAGATAAATGGCTTAATCATTGTACCGTAGAAGGATCACTTTCACAAAAATCCTCAAGGCATATACTGCAAGCATCATCACAAGCTTCTTGAATCCCGCCTTCCACAAAAGCAGCAGCTGATGTCAAACGATTCTCAGAATCCTTCTCTTCCTCCATCTCCAAAATCTAAAAACCATTAAAACTCAATTAACACAACACAACACAACACGATCAAATCTAAACAAAACAAATAGGGTTCACAAGTTCTAATCAATCCCTCTCTTCAAACAAATAACATAAATCCGATTCACCAGCTAGAACAAGATTCGATTTCCAAATAACCTCAAAAAGGGCTACATCATCAATGTCCCAATAAACAATTTTGAAACCAAAGAGCGGGAAAAATGGCATCCAAGAAAAACTCAAGATCACATCACATCACATCACATCAAATAATCACGATAAATAACTTATGGGTTTACCTTGATTGTTTGAAAAATTCCCAGATGATGGGTTGAAGAAATTCAACCAAAAAAACCCATAAAAAAGTATCGGATCGAGCTCCAAAAAAAATCCCCAGACCCAGAGAAAATCTCTGCTAGGGGAACATATCAACAAATCTTTAATACCCCAGAATCAACTGAGGAAGAAAGAAGAAGAAAAAATGATAATCAGAGAGAAAAAGAGAGAAAAGCAAGGCACAAGACAAATGCCCCTTTACCTTTAATAATGGGATTGTTGTTGCTTTAACCTCTCTTTCTCTCTCTCTTCAACCTTTTTTTTTAATTAAAAATCTTTTTGTGTGTTGGAAAACAAACCCACCAACAAAGCATTAGAGAGAACCTCAAAAGTCTCATCCTTCACACCCACTTCCATAATTGATACAAAAATCCAATTGCATAATCAAACCCTAAAAACAAAGCATTTTTCATCAATAATCTTGGTGCATACTACCTATTAACACAAGTTTTCACATCCATAATATTTATGATTTAAATCTTGTTATAATCTCTAAACTTTAAATCTTGTTCTATTTTAATCCTAAACTTTAAAAGATGTTCATTTTAGTCCTTAAATTTTCAAAGAGTAATTATGTTAACCCTTCAACATAAATGTGAAGGAGCTTGTATTTTTTAATGACTAGGCTCTTGATGTATTGAACAAGATGAAGATAAAGTAAAATGTCAACCACCAACCCACCAAAATACTAAACGACCACAATTTTGAACTAAAAATGTCTTTTAAATTCTCCCATTTTGCCACTTCAAAATTAAGACTCTAGATTTTTTTTCGCGTAACTAACTTATTTGATAGTTTAGTTCTCTAGAAATACAAGTCTCCTCGCCATTTTATTAAAGAGTTATCAAAATCTTAATATATCATAGACCAAAATAAGCCTTTTTTTTAAGTTTTGGGACTATAACGTACATTTTTAAAGGTCAATGACCAAAATAAAATAATATTCAAAGTTCAAGGATTAAAATAAAAAAATTTAAAAGTTTGGGGAACAAAATAGAACATTAATCAAACTATATTTTAGAGTAATTTGGAGCATGGACAATTGAATTTAATAGTATGAAATTATTTTTGAATAATTAAACCATATTTTAGAGTAATTTTGAGCGTGATAAAATGATTTTAATCCCTTCAAGATTACTCCAAAATATACCCTAAATTTAGCCTACAATCATTTATTACATCATATAATATACTATACATTTCTTTTAAATATCCCTTTTCACCAAATTTTCTATAATAAATGATCTTTGTTAACACGTATATTTCAATTGGTTTAGATATATATTTTTATCAAAATATCAATCATTTAAATCTCTCTAATCTCACCTACGTCGAACTTAAAAATAAAATTATATTAAAAAAATAAACAAATAATAATTTTTTTAATTATAAAAAATTAAAAGTAAAAAAAAAAAAAAAAAAAAAAAAAAAACCTAAAAAAAAAAAAAAAAAAAAAAAAAAAAAAAAAAAAAAAAAAAAAAAAAAAACCCTTTTTTTGGGGGGGGCCCCCCCCCCCCAAAAAAAAAAAAAAAAAAAAAACCCTTTATGTATGTAACAACATTTGGGTTTTGTTGGAAATAAAATGACCAATTGATAAAGTATTTGATTTTACATTTATTGCAATAAAGCAATCGTTTTTGTAAGTGTTTCTAAAATTAGATAGATATATTTATAGGTGGGTTATTTTTGTATATTCTACCCAATGTTTTAAATTAAGAAATAAATTTAAGTTTAAATTAAAAGTTTATTTCTAAAAGTCCTAAACTCTTTTGAAATTTTTGAAATTTTCAATCTTGCATTTGATAGGTCATTGGCATGCTCAAAATTTGTACAAACTAATTGTTCTATTAAAATATTAAATTTTATATTTAATAGGACTCTAAATTTTTAATTTAGTATCTATTAAATCTTTAAATTCTAAAAAAAATAACATAGGTGAATGACCTATTTAACACATTTAAACTTTAAAGAATCTATTGTACATATAATTTAAAGTATAATGATCTTATACGCGAAAGTTGAAAGTACAAGAATGATAATTTTTAAATTTTAGGGGATGAATGAAAATAAAAATAATAATAATGATGAGCATTATTGTTAACTAGTTTCATAATTATATTTTTTATAATTAAATATTTTTTAATACTAATTAATAAAGAAAATACTAATCAATCATCTTAGCCAATTTTAAGCTGTATTGATTTTAGAATTATTATTAAATATATATCAATAATTCTTTTTTTTTTATTTTAACAATAACAATATATATAGTCGATACTACACATTTTATGTGAGTTAAGATATGTTCGTAATTATCGATATTTTTATTTTTATCTTGTTTTTTAAATTTCATTCTCGTTCTTTATTTATTGTTTTCGTTTTTGAACAAATTTTCATTTTTTTTTTTAAGAAAGATGGAGCAAAGTTAGAGATGCTATACAGTAATATTAGTCTTTAAACGGTGCTATATAGCAAGTAGGTTCAAATTTTAGTTTCATCTTACCAAATATAAATAAAGCAAACTGAGCCTAGTTAAAAGTTATTAATAAAATTTTAACAAAAGGAGAATTTGATTTAATTTTATATTTTTAACGTACCAAATGGAAATGGACAATAATTAATAAAATAATATAGTACATTATAAGATAGGTATTTAATGGTTAAATTATATAAAATATCATAAAGTCTATGCTATATGTAAAAAAATATCTTAAAACTTTCAAAAGTTCTAAAAATATAAAAAATACACTTACTAAAAAGTGTAAAAAAATACCCTTACTATCCGTATGTGAACAGAAACCGTTAATGTCCTCTCATTCATCTACGGTCCCTCTATTTTCTCCCTTTTTTTTCATTACCCTTCAACTCTCCTATATTTATTTGTCTCGAATAAATAAATAAAATGTCCATTTTAGCCAATGTATATAGATTATAACAAGAAAAAAAAATGAATAATTGAAGCACCAAAAGATCTTAGAACTTAAATATTTTAACCATGTTAGTTTAATTTTATATTAACAATGTAAGTAGTTAAGTGTGTTAATAGCCGAATACTGTTTAAATATATATATATCATTTTGGTATATTTTAAGATGATATTTTGATTTAAGAATTTTGCGAGATTTTGTGGGATTTATATTTTAGCTTAAAGTTTTTTGTTCTTTTCAAACTTAAAAAAGAAAAAATCAAACAAATTGAAAATTATATTAATGATAAGAACATTTTAAATCTTTTTAGTTGTTTTTTGCAACATGGAGTTAATCGTTTATATTCGTATACTAAAAGTAAAAACATTTTTTTAAGTATTTTTAGTTCATGAATATTTTGTATACTTCTAAAAGTTTAAGGGTAGTTTTTAAACAAAATATGAAGATTTTCATCCAAAACTCACAGTGCGAGTATTTTCAAAATTTTTCTAAAGTTTAATGGAGTTTTTGAAACTTTAAAAATTTAGGAGTATTTTGGTTACATTCCAAAATTAGACATTATTTATATATATTCTGGCCTTATTTAATTGGTGAAACACAAAACAAATCTAAAACTAAAATAGGCCCGTAGATAAATCTAATAATAATATTTATTATTATTATGACGAATAGCCACAATAAACATATTTTACTCCTATGCCAAATTCTCATCCTCTATTTTAACCTAAAATATTTATTAAAAAAAAAAAAAACAATTTCAGTTTTAAATTCTTTTAAAAACTGAAGTTAAAAATTAAACTTTTTGGGACATAATTAAAATGTACTTATGTCAAGTATTTTATTATTTATCTCAAAGTCAGAAATTCAATTACTCTGCTATCAATAAATTATATAAAAAAAAAAAAGGTGAAATTTATTACAAAATATTTAACATTTTAATTTAATTTAATATATAGAAGTTACTAGAGAGTATTTATTTAAAAGTATTCATCTTTAGTGGTAACCAATGATTGGCTTGACAATGCCAGCAATGCATGACTGTAGGTATCACCAAAATCCACCATTTTGGAAGGGAATAATATTAAATTACCCAAATCAAATCCATCACAATCTACCACTTAAACAATAATACATTATAATTCTATAATCTTAATTTTAATTATTTATATACACGTGTATAGATATCATTGGTGGATCTGCAATGAGGGCACAAATCTATATAACGTTAGAAGTCGATAAATGTTTAAACCAATAATTATTTTTATGTTTATTTATTATTAAACTTTAAAAAATATTTAAGAAGTATCTGAATTTTGTTTTTTGTGTTTAATATATTTCTAAAAGATCAAATTTTTATCTAACATGTCTCTTACATATTTGAAGATATTAAAAATTAAATGTGATATTGCACATTAAATGTAATTTTATGCTTAATATGTACAATTTAACGTATTTTTTAAATTGATGTATCAATTAGCTAAAAAAAATTAAAATTTAAAGTTCAAATAGATAGAAATCTATTGATGATCTTGTAAAACAGTTACTTTTTAAATGTTTCTCATATTTATAATATCTATGAAATATAAAACTAAAGTAATTTATAGAAATTTTGAAGAGACTAGAGTAAAACAAAAATTATGAATTTATTGGTCACGATTTTCAAATTTTAATAACTAGACTTGTAACTTAACCATCATATAAATATAATTTTTAGTGCATTGTTATAAATATATTTATTAAAGAATACTAATTACACTAAAATAAATTTAACTTATTAATGATTGAGGTAAAATAATTTTATAAAAGATCCAAAACTATTTGCAAGAAACGAACTCTCGAAAATTATTGCAAAATTGTGGATTTTTTTTTTTTTTTTTTTGTCTTATTGGATTCATTTTCTTCAAAATACTGGTTGGTATTCAGTCTTCTGAAGAGATTAAAACGCTTATCCAACTCAGTAGACCTTGCTTTAGTCTAGAAGAGATTGAACCCGTCTTATGCCCACTTGTCTTTTTTTCCTTAAATAATAAAATTATTATTTCAATTTTAAGTCACAAAATTATCAACTCGCTATTTATCCCTAATTCTCCCTAATTCTTTCAAACTCTCTCAAATTTCTCATTAATTATCTCAAACTTTCTCAAATTTCTCCTTAATTCGATCAAACTCTCAAATTTTTCTCCAATTCTTTCAAACTCTCTCAAATTTCTACCGGAATTATAATCTTTTTATATTTTGTACCTTCCATCTTTAAGGAATACGAAACCATTTTTTTTTCTTTTTGCAAATTATGTCATTTAAAAATAAAAATAAATTGGTATATGATTTTAGGTGAGATGTAAAATTATTGTGTTACACGATTAGTTTTGAAGTTGAATTCTTTTAATAGGTGAGGTTTTTAAGGGAAATAATAGAAGATCAATATCAATTCCATATCATATTTTTTGTTTTCAAGGGAAGAATTATTGATTTTGGTTTTTAAAGTATTTGAAAAAATAAAATGTGCTAAAAATTATTTAAAAAGATAGATTTCATTGAGTATCGGTAATAACCGTTTAGTTGATCAATTTTATTTGTTTTATTTATAATTCATGATTGTTTAAATTAATCTCAAGTGAAACAATTAAAACACCATTTAATTTTTTATGCTTGAACTATTATATAAAATGAGTTAATTGAATATAACATTGAAAGCAAAATGCTTCTATTCATTATTGGAAGATGATCCACTTCAATCACGCCTAGAACGTTCACGATTACTATAAACCTGTATATGTTTGACCTTCATCAATATCCTCATTATGTGATGGATGTGTCACATATTGATCACAAACCCAAATGGATTACGAGAGATTGACCTATGTCCATATTGTATATTCCTAGATTGTCAAATGATGGAATTGTTGAATACAAAGCAAACATCATCGAAGGTTGCATCATGGACGTAGATGTGTACTGTCATGTCATATGTCTACGAGATGATTTGAGAAGAAGATTAAATTTATCTATACGTATTATTAGTCATTGTTCAATTAAATTTATACCTCACACACAATAAATAATTGAGTTTTTCGTCTTTGAGTGAAATTGATTTATATCTCATACACGATAAAACAAAATTATTTTTTTCCATTTTTCTAGTCAAATTGATTTATATCTAGTGCAAACTCTCATAATATCTTTACAATAAAGTCAAGGTTGATCCAAGTAAATATATTAGAAGAATATTGGATATATTAAACAAAGTAAATACATTATATTTCAAGATTGAGATATCTAATATTATGCATAATATCCAATATTTTTTTTTAAAAAAATTATATTATAAAAAGAAGCTAAATAAAACTAAACAAAAATGTAGAAGATAAAAGATATCATACAATGGAGGGGAAATAGATTAAAAAAATATATATACTTGTACAAGAAAAAAGATAAAGCATGTATGATTGTATACTAAACAAAATAAACAATTACCTTTCTTTCAATATAATAATGGAGGGGAAATAGAAGAATATTGAGATATAGTTGTTGTATAAGATGAAAAATCATATTAGTATTATCCATAATATCTAAAAAAAAAATAGTTAAAAGATATGTAAACATAAACAGAAAAAAAATATGTAAACATGCATTCATGATCAACAACTGAAAAAATATCAAAATAAAAAATGTATCCTTAAAGTGAAAATGTTGAGATTGTTTTAAGAGATTTTTACCTTTAAAATGAAAATGAAGAAAGATTTGAGATATTTTTAGGGAAATGTGAGAGAGTTTGGTATAATTTTGGGAGAGCTTGAGAAAGGTCGGGAGAAATTTGAGAGAGTGTTGAAGAATTTTGGGAGAGCTAGAGATACTTTGAGAGAGTTCAAAATGGAATTGTGGGTTGATATATATATATATATACACATATAACTTCAAACCGAAATAAATTTAATTATAAAAAAAGGAGTCAAACGACGTCAGTGTGTCGTCCCATCACCAACGTCGACAGAAGAATATATTAAGTTCCAAAGATTCAATAGACTGAATTGATTGCCCTGTCACTGTCATGTCTACAATGAGGTGTCACTACTGTTTTTGCACAGAGATGGAGCAAGACTAAACCGTTGAAGCAACATATTACTATAGGTTTTACATGAGATAATATATAGTATACTTTTTTATATATTTAATGAAGACCAATATACATGAAGGTAAAGTATCGTTATTTGAGGAGACATGTGCTCTTGATCTCTTAAAAATTTACCCGTATTGATGTTTAGATTATATATGAAAACCCAACTTGTTTTTGTCATTAAATTAGCAACTGTACATTCAACATAAAACACAATATAGAATTATATCTTAAATCATATTTTTAAAATCAAGCTTGAAATATATAANCCCCCCCCCAAAACAAAAATCAAAATACAATAATTATGAATTATTTTTATCGCTAAATATATGATTTTCAATCATATATTAGACCTTGTAAATATTTGTTAATTTTAAGTCTAAAAAATATATTTTTTAATTTTCTTATTTATTACCTTGTTTTTTCCCTTCTAAAAGTCTTTATCGTCTATTGTTCGATATTTGTTTAAATATCCACCAAGTTGAAGAAATATTTGTTTGAGATTTTAAAAATGTATTTGAACAGAAAAGAAAATTCACACTTTAAAATATTTTGATTATAAACCATTAATATTTTTTATGAAGAGTCATTGATTTTCAAAAATAAATCAAAACAAATGCTTCAAAATCAACTACTCCAAACCAATTCAATTTAAATATGTTTGAAAAATTTATAATTACTCAAACTAATTCGATAAAAAAACATAATGACAATTAAGAAAAAAAAAACAAACAAACAAAGTAAAGAATGTCACACCAAATATATTTGTAAATAAATTACTATAGAAAAGGGATAAAAACAAACGTCAATAATAATAATAGTCATGGCGTGAATTCGAACATAGTATAATGAATAAAATATTTAGTATCATTTTAAAGGTCAACAATTCAAATTTTCACTCCACACAATTTTTAAAAAAATTCAAAATAAATGAGAGGGATGATTTTATTATTATTTTAAAAAAATAAATCTCATTTTTATACTAACATAAAATCATATTATTTTTACATAAAAGGAAATTCACTCCAAATAATTGGATTAACATATTATTTTCAAATTAACTAGTCTTTTCATGTAATGTCTTGCATTTGGTTATGTATTAAAGTATATTTTCAATCTTTTTGTTATTCATCCAACAACGTCTTTAATAAAAAAACGTGATTCAAAAGTCGAAGCATTAAGAAATACAAGATAGATAGTAAACACATTAAACGAGTGTCTACTCTTTAGTTATCTATTGACTCATTCACCCAAAAAAAAATGGATTGATATAATTAAGCAACAATAATTTTTCTTCTCGTTACGTATTTAACTTTGATAACTTTTTAAAACAATACCAAAAACTAAAAACATATGTACGTATTTGTTATTCTACATTACAAAATGAATAGTTAGTACACACGACAGTTGTAATATATCCTCATATAATTTTGCCAACTCGAACATAGTTTCACAGATTAGGCACCAGATACCATTTTCAAAGTCAATAGTTCAACTTCACTCTTATAACGGTTGGATTCAAATATATTTGTGTGTGTGTTTTTGATAAATTTTTTGAAAAAGAAAGAAACATAAAAATAATAATACAAACAAAGGAGAAAATACATGGCATTGGAAGAGCCAAGAGAAGCACCTGAGGGAAACATTTTTTTTTTTTCAGATTGGAAAATGACCATTGAGAGACCACATGGAGGGCAGAGAACTGCATTTCTTAAATGCCTTTGCCTATCCTTCCCAAGTACATGTAGGTTCACCTATATTATGAAACTTTATATTATATATATATATATATTGTATAATAATTACGGACAAAAGATCAAACTTCGAAATGTGAAATGAATTGTATGTTAATTACTATCGAGCTAAGTTCGATTGAACAAATGTTTTCTTATGTTATTAATCTTCACAGTTTGACTAGAGATTTAAATCTAATGTAACTCACGAGTAATAATCTAACAAATTAAATATAGATTATACAAATTTGAGTAAAGAAAAATTAGCTTAAATTCATCTTGCCAAACAATTTCATGTAAAATAATAATAATAAATAAGAATGCACAAATCTAACTACATATAATATAGACGACGATTGAATAGTTCGATGCACACTCTTATTAATTATGAGTTTAACCATGTAACATGAGTCTAATGTTAACTCTATTGACAACTTTGATTTTCTTTTTTTAATTTTATGCATGGAGGTACAACTTATGATTTAAATTATTGTTATCGGTATATGTTTGTATGTCGTGTGTGTATATATATATTATTTAGAATTTATTTGAAAATAGGTAAGTAGTAATGTTTTAACACATTGAACTATATTTTTAGTTATAGGACTATTTTGAATTGAATTCAAACCATTGTTTATCTAAAAATATAAATATTATTAAATATCAAACGTTGAGAATGTTCAGTTTTTAAAATAAGGAAAAAAAGCCACATAACTATCATTAAATATCTCTCTTTTTCCATTCTTTAGACCTTAAATTTATGATACAATGTAACATAGTAATCAATAAAATATGCTTTATGAATAAGTTGTACACAAGTTATCAAAACCGAACATAACTTAACTAGGTACATGTGATCTAAATCTCTCTATCCCTAATCGTACTAGAAAAAAATACACACCAATTAACAAAAATCATATTACAAAAATGAAAACAAAAATGAAATGACAAAAGTTATATGAATAAAACTTTTTGGATAAGAATTTATGTTATGCACATTGTTTTCTTTCATTTGTTAAGTTGAATAATATGCAAAACATACTTCAAAAAAAAAACCAATCTTATTAGACAAAAAAAAACGTTGAGTTTAACCACATTTATATAGAGAAATCAAGGTAATTTTTCGATTAAATTACAGATTTGATCTTAATAGTAAAAAAAAAATGTCGTGATAAAACTTCATAAACAATCTCTTTCATAAATACCAAATATATAATTTAAAATCATTATCAAAATCACATAATATTTATACTATACTTATAAGTTAGAGGTAATACTATAATAATAATAATTTAAACCTGAAACAAATCATAATCTTTGTAACCATTCCACTTTTTATCTTTGATTTTTTAAAAAAAAATTAAATCTGACTTTTTAAATTATTGAGGAAAGTTGTATATATAAGCTTAATTTTTTAAAAAATATAAAAAAATCAAATGATTATAGAATCAAACGGAATTAAAAATTCAAATGTAAGAAATCCAAATCTTGGCTTCTTTTTTTTCATGTGAAATGAGTACAATATTTTCCCGGAAGCCAAACACCATTACAGAACAATGACAAAAAACACGAAGAACTTTAATGCTCAATGAATAAATAAAATTTTGAAGTAAAATAAAATAAAATAAAATAAAATCCCCACCACCACCATTTCCAAATGATCAATTCAAATTCAAACCCACGGAGCCGAGAAGAAGAAGGAGATGGCGAAATTTTCCTTTCCTTTCCTTCCCTTCTGTTTTCCCGGTAAAATTTGCAGAGAAAGTTGAAAGAGAAAACAGATGAAAATGGCTTTCTTTTTCATTTGGAGATCGAAGAAATTTGATCTCTCTGTGAAGGGCTTCTCCAAAATCCAGTACTGTAGAAAATCTCCCACATCTCTTTTTCCAGTTCCATCACTCTCCTCTCCGTTTCCTCCGATTTCTGCCCTTTCGGTTCCGACGAGTACACCGTTTTTCCGATCGAAAGAATCTGAATATCCGTTTCATCATATCCCCCACCGGAGAACCGTGTACGCCTCGCTGGAATAGCCCCCTTCTTCTTCAACCTCTGCCGCCGCTTCGTCCTCAAAGCACGGCGACAGAGTCCAGCCGGAACCTTGTAAATGGCGAGAACGAGAAAGTTTAAAACAACACAAGGACAACAACAACACACGGCGGCACATTCCGCCGTCGTACCACCAGCTACTTCCGCGAACCGGACACTTCCAGAAACAGATTTGCTCGTTAGCAATGGTTGCCGACGGTTGGTCGATGGCGGACGAAGCATAATCGTATTCGACATTGCTAGGTATTTCCAATCGTCGATGTTGATTTCAAATCTCCTCTCTAATTTCCAGAAAAATCCCTTACTTCCTTCTCCATAATTCCTCCATTTAAAAAAAAAAAAAAAAAACCCTAGAAAACAAAATCAAAATCGATTCGAATAAAATCTTCAAATTGTTCCCTGTGGGAGAGGGAATCAAACAGAGAACACAAAGAACAAAGAATCAAAATGAATGAAATCAAAGGCGCGAATTCCTCCTCCCACAAAGAAGGTTTCCGTGAGCTAACAGAGAGCGAATGAAGCAGGAGGAGCCATTGGAGAAAGCGATCATAAACGAGGGCGGCGGAGGCCGCGGAGTGGAGTTGCCGGGAAGCAGCAATCCAGGCCCGGAGGAGGGAGGGGGTGAAGGGGGAGGAATAAGAGAGGCGGAGGAAGGCGAAGATGACGGCGGCGGAATCTGAAGGAATTGAGAGATTGAGAGAAGAAATTAATGGGTGTGGATGAGAATGGAGTTGAGATCCTATAAATGGGGAAGAAGAAGAGAGAGAGAGAGAGAGAGAGAAGGAGATTTTTTTGTTCTGTTGAGGAAATTTTGAAGGAAAATGGAAGAAGGAGAGAAAAATGGGAGAGGTTATTACAGAGAAGCATTTTCATTACAAGGAATTTTGTTTTTTCAAACTAACATAAACTTAATTTGGTTACACAAAGATAAGAGTCAAGTCAAGCTGGGCAATTATATGAAGGACAATATTCATTTTTTATATATATATAAAAAATATATTATTTTAATCTTTATCTTTCTTTATCTCTATCCTTTTTCCTTTCTCTAAAATTATTTTTAAAAAAACAGTTTCATAATAATGAACCAGAATATTTATTGGAGGAGAATATTCATTTTTTTAATTAAAAAATATATATTATTTTAATCTTTATCTTTCTTTATCTATATCCTTTTTCCTTTCTCTCTATTTATTTACTAAAATTATTTTTAAAAAACAGTTTCTTAATAATGAACCATAATATTTATGAATATAACAAAATGTCACTGTATATTAATGATAGTCATTAATAGATAGTAATGCACTACTATCATCTATCTAATAGATGTTTATCAATATCTATCATTGGTAGACTATGACATTTTGCTTAAATATTTTCAGTAATTTGATATTAAAACAATTTTCCTTTTTTTTTTATGTCATTTATTAAGGGCCCGTTTAGATTTAATTGAGAAAAATATGTTTTTCAAACAACTCATTTTTATTTAAACACTCTTAATAAAAATAGTTTAAAATACATTTTAAAAACTATTTTGCATGGTTGTCAAACCGTTTTTATTTTTATTTTTCATAATGACTTATTTTTTTAATTAAATACTTGAAAATGTATTCCAAATACACTATAAGTTTTGAGTTTGGTTTCAATTTAGCTACTAAATTTCAGATTTTTTAAACTTTTACTATTGAGATTTGAGTTCTATTTTAATTTCAAGATTTATACTTTTAACATCAACTTTTTTTTTTTTATTAAATACTTATTTTTTGACTTTAATGTTAATGTGTATTCATCAATTTAAAAAGAATTATAAATAGTTAAATTTCACTATTTTTCTTTTCTTTTTTAATTTCTCTCTCATGGTTTATATATTAAAATTGGGTAGTTTGTTTGTGTTTTTTCCCCTTAAATAATGAAGTTAATCTCTATGGTTTGGGGAAAATGTATTTAATTTAACCGCTTAGCGGATTATTTAAATTTCAGTCTTAAATTTTTTATTTAAACACTTTAGACTTCAAATTTGATAGGATGTATAGATTTTAACCCTAATGGGACTTAATAGAGAGTATAAATTGATACAATTATTCAATTTAGAATTTTAAATTGATGGAATTTAAATTTTGTAGTTAAATTTGATATAATCTATCAAGTTTGAAGTCTATATTGATGAAATCGAAAGTTTGTGATTAAAATTGATACATGTGTCAAATTTAGAGTTAAAAATGACCGTATTCTTATTTAATCTCTATAATTTAGAGAGTTATAATTTCATCCTTATATTTTGTTAAGACATTTGTGAATCTTTTGGGATTATCAAACATAAGAACTATTTTGGAAGATTTATCAACAAGAGTAAATGTGAACTTTTAAACCATATAACAAAATTATAATTTTGACTAAATTTGTAATTTAAAGTTTTTTCTGTCCTTTTCAAAAAATTCTATCTATTCATTTGTTTATTGAAATAAGATAATTAATTCTCATATAATAACCATTAGTTTTCTATTTTAGAAACTATCTCATACCAATTTATTTAGTGTGGTTTTTACTTTTCTTAAAAAATATATTTGAGTTTTTAATCAAATTCAAAACTTTTTTTTTTTTTTTTTTTTTTTTTTAGTTTTCAAAAGTTGACTTTGATTTTTCAAACATTGGTATAAAGTAACAACAAAACAAACGAACTTATAAAGTAGAATTATTATCTATATAAGCTTAATTTGTTAAAACAACAACTAAAAACCCAAAATATTATTACACGAGTCTCAATTTATTGCTTTTTAAATTTAAGCTTATAATACTAATTTTTTTTTTAAGGAAATTTAAGCTGATAACCAAAGGGCTATTACACGAGATTTAATCTTTTGTTTTTTGTTTTTTTTTTTAATATAGATTAGTAAGTGCACTGAAAATATAAGCTCATATTACTATTTTTCCCTTTGAATTTATTTGTTTTATTATCTACTCTATTCTTAAAATCGAAACCAAATCTTATAAATTTATTATTTATAAAATATGTAAATTATAGTAGATAGAGGATGAAAACGAGTTTTTTTTTTTTTTTTTTTTTTTTTTTGTTAAAAATCAAAATAAAACAAACTGTTATCAAATAAAATCTTAGGGTCGTTTTTTTTTTCTTTAATTATTATTATTAGTTTGACAAGTATAGTAGATAGAGTATGAAAACGAGCACTTTTTTTTTTTGGGTTAAAAAACAAAATAAAACAAACTATTATCAAATGAAATCTTAGTGTCATTTATTACTATTATTATTAATTTGACAAGAGTGAAAGATTCAAACTTTTGACATTTTGGTTAAATACAATATTTTTAATATAGTTGAGTCGTGTTGATATTTTCATTGATTGGTTTTCATTTTCATGAAGAAAACGTGGCCTTATAAGACAAACCCATTATCATGTATTTAATCAAATTGTTGTTATTTAGTTGCAATTTTATTTTTTAAAATTCAACTTCATTTTTATGATAACTGTTTAAAACATTTTAATTAAGTTATTTGAGTGGTTCATATTTATTTTAGTTCAACAAAATTTTATTGTTATTTATTTGTAGATAATCGTAGCGGATAGTAATATAATTGTAAATATAGTCAAATCTATTAGTGATAAACTATATTATTGATAAACTTTTATTAGTGATATGATCTACACTAACATACCATGAAAGTGGGATTTAAATTTTACCAATTTTATTGCATTGTAATATATTTATTAGTGCTTTGGATATGATTGTCATATTTGCAATTGTTCATTTATTTTCTAAGACAATTTATAATATTATTCAAAATTTTAAATTTTGACATCGTTAATTCAAAATGTACCATATATACTCATTGCTTTATATAAAAACAATTACAAAGGCACAATAGTAGAACAAAAGAATAATAATTCAACTAAAATTGTACAACTTATTTCATTTCTCTTTTAAACAAGTAACATTGCATGTATAAAAATCGTAAATACATATTTCATATAGATTTAAACTCTCTATCTCGTATTTGAATTGCATTACGAACAAAATATAAAAAATAAAAATATAATATAAACTAATGAATATAATTAACAAAATAGATAAATTTTTTTTCTTGGTCTTCTCAAGTTCAACAATAATTGGAGTAGGGAAACATTATTTATTTTTGGCACGCAATTGTTGAAATTCAAAATCAAAATTATAAAACTAGAATTTTTTTTTAAAAAATACAAAACTCGTAATTTATCACAACAAGAATAATAAACAATAATATCGTGTAATATTTATAACGTATTTATCGTAATATAATTGACTTAATACTTAATAGTAATTAAATATAAATTTTTTGTTTTTAGTAATTAAATATAAATTGAATTGAGGAAAAGGACAAAAAAGTCAATGGATTATAACGTAAAATTACGTCTGTTGGATCAATCTAAAGAGTCGCTATATCAAACAAATGCTGAACGCTTCGAAACTGAGAAGCCAAGTGAGAAATTAAAATTAAAAAAAATTATAATAATAAAAAAACTGAGGTGGAAACGGGAGCCACGTGTCAAAATATGATAGGTGAAAACTGTGAACAAAGTACGGTGATGATGTGACGCGCTACAGTAAGTGTGGGGAAAAGCGCGTGAAGATGAGAGACGAGGCAGTCCAACACGTGTCGGCCAAACAAGACATCCTTTTTTTGTTATTTGTTATTGCTATCTATTTGATTTTTTTTTATTTTTATATTTAAAAATTAATTGATTTGTAACTCGGTAAAGTAACGTTTTGAAAACATTTTTTTTAAAATTTTCTTTTTAAATCATTAATAAAAAGTAAATAATAAATAAAAAATTAAAAAATGATAGCAATGTCAATAGACTTAATTTTAAAAAATAATAACAAAAAAACAAAATGATTATCAAACTGAATCTATTTTATTTCAGTATTATCTAACTAAAAGATATATTTTAAATAATTTATTTCAATAAACAATGACAAAAGTAGAGAGAAAAAAAAAAAAAAAAAAAACCCAAAAAACAATTCTATAAACTGTGGATCGGGTCCGTACCTATACACGAAGATTTCCACCCTTTGCTGCAGTTTGCTGCTCTGCAGCCACATTATAGATGACGAGAATCGTAGTTCGCACTTCCCTTCCGTCTGGCAATCTTCTTTGATTTGCAAGTTCATTCCATTCACGAACATCGATTTCTTCTCTTTCACTTCATTATTTCTGTTACTTTGATTTCTCAGACATGGACTTGACTATTAAGCTTCATCATCTTCACCTCTGCTCGAGATTTCTCAGCGACTCGCCTCTGTTGGATTATCGAAGACTGTATTTGGGTCTTGTCAGCACCAGGTTTCGAATCGAACAGCCGCACAATCCATTGGAGGTAACTTCAAAGAGTATTAGAGCTATGATTATCCAATCCTAGAAGAGCAAATTCTAGAATTGAAGCAGTGGTCGTAGAACTGTTGGTTGCGGAAACTTCCAGCGAATTTGAAGCTACGCGTATATAGAAAAAAGGCAAAGGAAAATATAGAAAATTGCATTGCTGAGCTAAGATTTTGAGGTTTCGTTGAGAAGGAGATTGAGGAAGGAGTCTTTGTTGAGTGCATTCAAAGAGGACATGGAGATAGCAAACGAGGTTGGAGAAGGTTCAGAAGGCGCATTGAAAGGCAGTCGAGGATTTACGGTCGCTGGCACATACTCTATGGCCTTCTTTGCACGATTTACAATAACAAAGTCCTTTTAATTAACGAAAAGAACTCAAACTTAATTTAAATTTAATTTAAGACAGAATATAGATGTTCATGAGTTGGATTGGGTTAGATTGAAAGACTTTTTAGACTAATCAAATTATTTGGATTATAAATTTCTTCAACTTAAATAATATTTATTAAAAAATGAACCCAACTCAACCCATCATGAAATTTAGGTTAAATTAGTTTAGATTGTTCGATGTCATTTATTTAAAATTTTGTTCTAAAAAAAGCAAAAACGTAAATATGTAAAAAACTAACTTAATTATTTCATATATTGAATTAAGATTAACAACTCAATTTCAATTTACATAGTGAAAATTTTCATTCTAAAGTGCAAAAATACTACTTTTTGTTGAAAAATATTGGAATTAAAATAAAACTAAAATTAATATATATATAATAATTATGTTATAAGTAATAAAAAATATAATATTTTAAAATTAATAATAAAATTTGGGTTGGTTCTGGTTGGTTTGAGTTATATTAGGTGAACTCGTGAATAACCCAACCCATAAAATTTTCATTTATTTGAACCCAATCCAACTCAATCGAGTTGAATTGGGTTCATTGATTTTTTTGGGTCATCCGATTTTTTAAACACCCCTATCCACGAGTCCTACCTTGCCATAGACAAAGGTTTTGACCAAATTTAAATTGAAATGAATCGTGAATGGGACCCACGATTTTCTCACCTATTTTTGTCAATACTTTCAATTTGACCTTAAAATGAGACATATTTTTCTATTACCATATTATTTTCATAAAAGGTTTCCACACAACCATTCCTTTTAAAAAATATATTATCTGTGAAATTAACCCAACTAAATAACACATATGAAAAATTTGTCTTCTTAGTCTTCTAGTTTTGAAGGATATTTGTATTTGGTTCTATATATTTTCAAAACATACATTTTTCAATTTGAAGGCCGTTTGAACTTCCAACTTGTCTTAGGTATAATGAGCTATTATAGCCATTTAATGTTTGTGTTTCCATCAAGCCCGTCCCAAAATACTATGGCTGTGTGATACTCTTTAAAATGAGACCCTAAAATATTTTATAACAAAAACAAGATTGTAAAATATCAAAATTCACAGTAATCCACAATTTTTCTTACATATAATAATAATAACAACAACAAAATATATGAAACAAAGAAAATGTCACCAAACAACTATATAACAATGATATTTTATTTAAAAAGTGTCATCTTCGTGAAGCAAAATCGTCAATCAACTCTTTATAGTCAACTCTCCCAAAAAATCATTCTATCAATGCTAACCCATTACGCCTTTCTTATGACTCTGAAGAACGCATATAGGTTTTCAATAACTTCAATTTGGAACTATGGATGTCATTGTCGCAGGAATAGTCAATAGAACTATACATGCAACAATAATGTTAAGAAAAATATTAGCTTTCATCAACCTCAAAATATCTAATATGAATAAATCGAATTCCTCTATGAAGGCGCATGAACATGTGTGCCAATGAAATTCGTTTAGAAAAATGTGAAAAACATAGAAAATCAGAAGATACAGGACAAATATATTAACTACAACATGCTTTTGAGAGAAAAGAACTCATACAGTCGAATACCTTCTTCTATAAGAATTTCTCTCCACGAAATCACCGTGAACCGAAATAGCACGGACTCTTCACAAGCCCACGAATAAAGGACACTACCACTTGAAAATTTTGCCATTCTCTAGATAAGATCCGGATTGTGGGATCCTTTGGAAGAGAAAAGTTTTACATAACAAAAGTTTTGAGAGAATTCTTATTTTTTGTAGAGAGAATTTCACAAAGAATTCTTGTATATTCAACAACAACAACCATCTGTATATTCTTTGCAAAACTTCAAGCGAGAGTGATGGATGGAGGGAGAGTTACAACCCCCTCTACTAAATTGTAGAATAACTCTCATATTATATTTTTCTTTAATTTATTTAATAAATATCAAATTAGATTTAATATATTATTAAATAAATATTAATTAATTAGCCATTAATTAAGTAATAAATTAAGTATCATATATTTAATTTAATTCGAATCATATTTCGTTGGTCTCTCTGGCTCGGAAACAAAACTGTTCCAGTTCGTAGCTTGATCAGGACCTTGTCCCAGCTTGAAACTCGAGGGCCCTCCGCTTCTTATCAGCCCACTTCTTTATCCTTCTTGACGCTTCTTCCAGTAGGCGCGAGCTATCTCAGAGGTTTTGCTCCACTCTTTAGTGAAGTTTATGTGCCTGAGGACGTTTGCCTGCATAAGGGTGGTCCACCAAGTGTGGCATGAGTGGCTGTCTACCGCATACCACTTCGAAGGGCGTTTTTTTCGGTCGCGGAACTTCTGCTGGCTATTGAAGCTGAACTGAGCCACATCTAACAACTGGACCCAGTTCTTCTGCCTAGCATCGATAAAGTGACGCAGATATTCTCGAGCAACTGTTGAAGTGTTCCGTCTGGTCGTCAGTTTGGGATGATAGCTAGAAGGAGATGTTCAGTGTTGAACTCCAATATTTTTGAACATTCTGTCCAAAATGTCCCAGTGAATCTTCCGTCCGATGGCTAACAATGCTCGCGGGGACGCCCCATAATTTCACGATGTGTTTGAAGAACAGTTGGGCAGTCATCACGGCTGTGCACGTCTTCGCGTTGGATGAAAGTGGCATATTTTGAGAACCGATCGAATGATAGCAAAGGATCGATTCGAACTCTCACACCTTGGGCAAAATGGGTGATGAAAGTCGAGAGATCACGCTCTACACAATGGTCTAGAGGGCACAGGTAGGGGTTCCAGCAGACCCGCTAATATTCACCTTTCGACCTTGGTCATTGTTGGCAGACAAGGCAAGTCCTTGGTAAATTGCATGAATCATCTCGAAGCTTGCCCAGTAGTAGCCTTGTTCGGAGGGCAATAGTCCTTCTGCAACCATTATTCTTCCACTGATGTTCGTGACACTCCTTATCAGTAACCTTTGTAACTCCCCGGTTCTGAGGATGTAGAGGCGATTGCCCTTGGTGTATAGTAGATCGTCTTTTCACCAAATCCAACTGGCGTGTGTCTTCCCCTCGGCAGAGTAATGATGGCCTGCGCTGCTGTGTTGTTTGTCAAGTGAGTTTTTGACAGTTTCTCGGTACTGTTGCACTTAACGTATTGCTTATAGACGAGCACATGCACAGGGCCGCATGTTGCTCTTTCGGCTAAGAGCATCGGCCGCTCAGTTACTTTTCCCCAGTCTATGTTCGAATTGGAAGTCAAACTCCCGCTAGACATCCTGCCACCGTG
>NC_052359.1:66599684-66649279 GCF_009727055.1 Benincasa hispida
ATTGACCAACTATATTACGAGCAATCTTATGACTTGGGTCGACTATGTTGATTGCATTATACCCGTTAGACACTAAATATAATCTACAACGGCTATTAGTGCAAACTATGGATCTTTAGTAGAGTATGACCTGCAATTAATGAACGTTGATTATTTAATTAAAGATTTAATTAATTAATCCTGATAATTAGAGTTCTAATCTGTAGGGGTTATTAGGTCCCTTTGCTAGCTCACGAATAAAATAAGAATAATTTAATTGGATTCATTCAGTTGTTCAAAATAAATAAGGAAATTAACTGTTATGGATACTAATAATATAATGTATATAGATACATTATAATAAAGTTAATTTGAGGATATTCAAATTATATTTATTATATGAAAAGAGATAAATATTTGAATAATATTAATATTAATTATTAATGAATGAGATTTAAACCATAAACTAAAAAATTAATATGAATGAGATTCATATAAAACTATAAGTTAAACTTAAAATAGAATAGAGATTATATAAAACTATAGGTTATGTCGAGAGGATACTTATGCTAGTAAGGAAATATGAAGGTCCAGTGGAGGTAATTGAGAAGGTCGAGAGAACCTCATATAAGGTTCAATTACCCTCATGGATGAAGATTCATCCTGTCATCCATGTGAGTATCCTGAAGCTCTATCATCCCGATCCCAAGGATGAACAACGAAATATGCTAAGGCCCCCACCGGTCACGATGAAGAATTTCGCTGAGAAAGAAGTTGCACAAATTCTGAATAAACATACGCGCCGTATTGGAAGACCCAGACGAGAACTGACAGAGTTCTTAGTGAAATGGAAGGATCTCCCCGACGAAGAGATTAGTTGGGAGCGGGCTGAAGATTTAAAGAATGCAGCTCCAGCCATCGCAAATTTTGAACAAGGTCGGTTGACGGGGACGTCAACCAATTAAGTGGGGGAGAATGTCACGGTCATGCTTGTCCAGGGCCTGTTGCGCATGGTCGTATGCTCGATCCAACCCCCTTCTAGCATACTTTCATATCATGTATTGTATTAGCTTAGTTAGATTGCTTTCTTTACATTTTCATTGTAAGTGACCACTCGCCTTTTTGCATATGCAAGGGTGCCAGTTGGCTTTTTGCTCATAATGCATTATATGGGGATAAGATTAATCATCACTTCCCCATACCCAGAGTAGTACTCTTTAAAGTTGTTGTTGTTGCTTATTGCTTTCTAGTCTACTACAATCTTTCTTTCTTTATTCACACTCACAAAACTGCTTACGAAAACCTTTTCTAAAACCGTTTTCCCTAAAACGGGGGTGGAGGTTGCGAGAGGCACTCGGTGTGCCACCGACAGTCCGTATTCGAATTGGCTGACTTGTTCATGAGCGGGAACAAGTGTCGCACAATCGCTAAGAGAAGCTCCCGAAAGAGCGATTGTGACACCTTGCGAACCAGCCGCTTCGCCCCACCGTCGAGAATCGCACGCCTTTTTCTCCTAGCCATTCGCAAGCGTCGCTGTCTGTCAGCCGTGCGCGACCCTTCGCCAGCACCTACGAGCTAGTCACCATCTATCTACGCTGCTTCTAGTCGAACCAGTGCTGCTGTCTGACACCGACGACCAAACGTCTATCGCATCGTGCCCTACCGAAGCCAATCGTTCGTCTCTTCGTCGTGCCCTTTCCGTCATCTAAGTGTTTTTGTTAAGATTTTCATGTTCTTGGTGAATTCCTTGGATTGATTTATTGCCCATTAATTTTTTGTTTCAGTTGGTCGTGTCTCTTTCGAGATTCACTAGAGATTGTGAGTACTCTTAACGACGGTAGGATGAGTTCAGATATTATTTATGCTCCATGAAAACTAGAGATTTATGTACGTTCACCAGAGGTCGGCATCTAGAAGACATATATGCCTAGCCTAACCCTGGTAGTCGGGTTACTTACTGAGTATTTCATAATCATCCTTTCCATATTTTATCTTTCAGGTAAGGGTAAAGATACGCCGACGAATGACAAGCAGAATCCAACTCGGTCCATTAGATTTTGGTGAATGTACATAGGATGTATGTATGATTATGTGTCATATGGTATGCCATATAGTTTAAATCCCACCTTAGGTTATGTATTGGTCATGCATCATCTCTATATTGTAAGCGTTATGATTAGAGTTTGCGTGATATAAATTACATAAGAGCATGCTCATGCATCATATAATATAAAAGTTATATTTATGCATGCATTTGTTAGGGTTTGTGGCCTAAAGTCTCGTGTCCTATAGTTTGTAAACAACTTTGTAAGAACACTTATGATGTATAATATATATGATATTTACTTCACCTTTTGACTTTGCACATTTAGATGTTCTTTATTTTACCATAAACCAATAACTTAATATCCCTAGTTGTCTTTATGTAACTTAAGCATGTATGTAGTGACATACAAGTGGATCATGTCTTAAATGACAACCAAAATAGTCTGTAGTATATGGATATAGGAGGAAAAACCTTATCTTGGTAACACTACGGACGCGGTCCGCTTTGTGGAATTGTTACAAATGTTGTGACTTGTCATAGNATAAATATTAATTAATTAGCCATTAATTAAGTAATAAATTAAGTATCATATATTTAATTTAATTCGAATCATATTCAAATAATATCCTCTCACATAACCTATAGTTTTAATATACATCTCATTCATATTAAGTTTAACTTATAGTTTTAATATGAATCTCATTCATATTAATTTTTAGTTTATGGTTTAAATCTCATTCATATAATTAATATTTAAATATTATTCAAATATTTATCTCTTTCATATAATAAAATATAATTTTGAATATCACTCAAAATTAACTTTATATTATAATGTATCTATATACATTATATTATTAGTATCCAATACAGTTAATTTCCTTATTTATTTTGAACAACTGAAATGAATCCAAAATTAAATTATTCTTATTTTATTCAGTGAGCTAGCAAAGGGACCTAATAAACCTACAGATTAGAAACTCTAATTATACGAGATTAATTAATTAAATCTTTAATTAAATTAATCAACGTTCATTAATTGCAGGTCACTCTACTAAAGATCCATAGTTGCACTATAGCCGTTGTAGATATATTTATGTGTCTACGGGTATAATCAATCAACAATAAGTCGACCCATCATAAATTGCTCGTAATATAGTTTGGTCAAATTATTGTTTTACTCTTGTAACTACATCTAACTCTTTAAGTACCATTGATCTCTCTAATGAACAATTAGCTTATAGTCAAACTATAAACTAAATCACTCTCAGGCCAGTGAGAGAGTGAGACCTCGTTATTCAAGATCCATAATCAGTCTAGTTCAGAACAATTCATCTACTTACCTCTGAAACCAAGAAGGAGTGAGTTCTATCTTGTGTATCTATGTTCCCAACTTTCTACTCAAACAAATCTCCAAAATGGTAAGCATATTGAGTTGGAAAATCTGGTCACTCTAACCCATACAGATTAAAGGACTGCACTTATAGACAGGAGTTCATAATCTCTTAGAATTAAGGTCGAGTAACTTATGGTCATCCTATGAAATGTTAATATCTTCAATTAATGATGTTATAAAGAGAGACTAATCATTTCGCGGTCTAATGTTATACAAACTTTTTATATAGAATACTTTCACTAACATATTTCCCATTGAATGATTAGGTTCAAATCGTTTATAACACTTTACAACTATTATAACAATTTCAAAGTGGGTCGTATCTATAGTATTACCAAGATACGACACCTAACTTTATCCATATACTACAGACCATTTAGTTTATTACTTAAATATGATCCATTTGTATGTCTACCACATACACGTTCAAGTTACATAAAATAACCTCGGATATTAGTTTATTAAATTGAGTTGCAATTTAAATGTCGAATAAAATTAATCTTATTTTATTAAATAAATAATTTGTATGCAGTTAAGATTTAAGACACCAATCCCAACATATTAGCCTCGTTTTTTTTCTCTCTTTTGGGGGGCAAGCACTATTCTAAGACTATAATGTAACACCCCCGAATTTTGTTCGTAATGTAATTTCAGTACTTCTAATATTTGAGAATATCTTTTTGGTTTTTTTTTTTGGATTTTAAGACACATGGATTTAACTTGGAGTTATTGTAAATAAATAAATAAATTCATTTGGGAGGGAAATAGTAAATTTTGAATTTGGAAGGGAAAGGGATTAAATGTGGAAAGAAATGAATAGAATAACATAAAATAGAATAGAATAAAATAAAATAAAATATTCTATTTTATTTTATCTAACCATTTCCCCTTCTCTCTCTTTCATTCACTCACGCCAAACTCCCTTCGAGTCCATCTCTCTCTCATAGCCGGAGCCCTCGCCGGCGAAGCCGCCATCGACGTTCCCCAACGCCGCCAGACCTGGTGTGCCTTGGGTCACGATCATGCTTGTCCAGGGCCTGTTGCCCATGGCCGCATGCCCAATCCAACCCCATTTTAGCATACTTTCATATCATGTATTGTATTAGCTTAGTTAGCTTGCTTTCTTTACATTTTCATTGTAAGTGACCACTCGCCCTTTTGTATATGCAAGGGTGCCAGTTGGATTTTTGTTCAGAATGCACTATATGAGGATAAGACTAACCATCACTTCCCCATACTTGGAGTAGTACTCTATAAAGCTGTTGTTGTTGCTTATTGTTTTATAGTCTACTACAATCTTTCTTTCTTTATTCACACTCACAAAACTGCTTACGAAAACTTTTTCTAAAACCGTTTTCCCTAAAACGGGGGTGGAGGTTGCGAGAGGCACTCGGTGTGCCATCGGCAGTTCGTATTCGAATTGGCTGACTTGTTCGTGAGCGGGAACAAGTGCCGCACAATCGCTAAGAGAAGCTCCCGAAAGAGCGATTGTGACAGTTGGTATCAGAGCCAGGCTTGGCTCATAGAGGGAAAGATCAGTGATCATGTTGGCGATGAAGAACCTGAACAAGTCCCACGTGGATAGGTTGGTAGAGATGGAAGAGCAAATGCTCTACTGAGAGAGGTCCCGGATAGTATTCGCTTCCTAGAGACTGGCTACAAGAAGTTGCTGAGAAGCGATAGAATTGATGCGGTAGTGGGCAGCCTAGACGGATTACCCTCAGAGAACTGATGATGAGGGTAGAAACCCTTGAGACCAAAACAGCAACGGTTCGGCAGCTTTTAAACGTGGCAATAGCTCATCGGCTCTGTTGCCCACATAGAAGAGCGCATGAAAGTGGACGGCTCCCAAAAAGTAATACTTCAGATGGTAACAGATTTGTCTGAAGACTTTCAATCGGCCCTTGACGTTGTCAGAGCCGAGGATAGCGGATGTGAGCGCAATGATGAATCTCACCATCCAAGCGATAGGGAAAAAGCCCATCTGGGGGAGCAATGGCAGTAAATGTCGAGATCCTGGTCTTCAACGAAAACTCGAGAGCTGAAGCAAACAGGTAACATCAGGACTACGTAAAATAGTTTGTAGGACTCATGTTGGACATACGAGATATGTCCGAGAAAGACAGGTCTTTTGCTTTGTCGAAGGCTGAACCGTGGGCGAAAATCAAATTATATGAACAGGAGTACAAGATCTCCCTCTGCTTATGCGACAGCTGAACGGTTATACGACCTTAGACTGACTCGCAAAATGTGAGGAAGCAGTCAACTTTCTCAAATAGGGAAATAGAAATAGTCGTTCCAGTCTCCCAGACCTGGAGGAGGAGACAAGAAACACAGAGAGAGAACGTAAACATCCCAACCGAGATCAGGAACAACTGGCGGGGCCGCCGCAACAGCATACAATTACAATTGCCCCCTGTCTTATTTCATATGTAGAGGGCCACACAGGGCGGCGATGTCCAAATCGGACCGTGTTCAATGCTTTTCAAGCCACATTAGCCTCTAGCTCAGAAGACAAGGTTGAACTGAGGGAGACAGTAATCGAGCCAGTTACAGAAATTGAGAATCCCAGGATGGGGGGCACTGAAATCTTATCTGCGCTTCAGAAGAAAAATGGGAAAGGCGACGGAGCACTAGAGAGAGGACTCGTGTATGTGGACTCTTGGGTAACCAAGATCGGCCAAGAGCACTATGGTCGACTCTGGGGCCACCCATAACTCATGACTAAAAACAAAAGCCCGCCGCTTGAACTTGAACATGGGAAAAGAGATGGCGGGAAGGTGAAAAGCTATGAATTCTGCAGCCTACCGATTAACGGGGATAGTGAAGAAAACTCTGGTAAAGTTAGGAGACTGGAAGGGCCTCGTTGACTTCGTGATTTGTCAAAATGGATGATTTCGACGTGGTATTGGGGATCGAGTTCCTACTTAAACATAAAGTTATACAATGGCCCTCACCAAATGTTTAGTCATTATCGGATCACAACCCACAGTAGTTCAAGCCAGTATCAAGCAGCCAAATGGGGTGAGAATGATCTCACAGCCCTCCAATTGAAGAGAGGCCTGGCCACGACGAACCCACGTTCATGGCCATTCCGATAGAATCAGCTGAATCCAAGAAAAAGAGATCCTCTAAGACGTTCTATTTTATCTTGGAAGAGTATCGAGATGTTTATGCCTAAAAAGTTTGCCCAAGTCCTTATCCCACGAAGGGGGATTGACCATGAGATCGAGTTGTTACTAGGGAAAGCTGGCCGCCAAGATGCATATCAAATGGCCCCATCAGAATTGCCCGAACTCCGAAAACAGTTAGATGAACTGTTAGATGCGAGATTTATTCAGACCGGAAAAGGCCCTTACGGAGCCTCAGTACTGTTTTAGAAGAAGAAGGATTGGGAGCCTCAGTTATGCATCGACTATCGGGCCTTGAACAAGCTCACAGTCCGAACAAATATCCCCTTCCTATCATTACTGACTTATTTGATCGGCTTCACGGTGCTAAGTATTTCTTCGAAGCTGGACCTCGTCGGTCGGGATATTATCAGGTCCGAATTGCTGAAGGAGAACGAACCTAAGACGACCTGTGTTACAAGATATGGAGCCTTTGAATTCCTCGTGATGCCCTTTGGCCTCCAATGCTCCAGCAACTTTCTGTACCTTAATGAACCAAGTGTTTCAACGATACCTCGACAAATTCGTCGTAGTGTATCTCGATGACATTGTGGTCTATAGTGCCTCGCTGGAGACCATAGACATCACCTCCAACTAGTCTTCGAAAAACTGAGGAAAAAAATCAGTTGTATGTAAAAGAGAGAGAAGTGCTCATTTTGCCCAAGAGCGCATAAATTTCCTCGACCACGTGATTGAGTGTGGTCGGATTGGTATGGAAAAGGACAAGGTGGCCGCGATCAGAGACTGGAGGGTACCATCATCCGTGACGAAACTACGATCCTTCCTTGGACTAACCAACTACTATAAGTGGTTCGTATAAGGATTCTTAGAAGAACAAGGCCATTAACCGAACTGCTAAAGAAAGATAGCCAATGGAGCTAGACTGTTGAATGTCAAGTCGCCTTTGAGGGTTTGAAGAAATGATGATTGAGGGGCCGGTCCTCGAATTGCCGACGTGACCAATGCATTTGAAGTTGAGACTGATGCTTCTGACTTTGCGTTGGGCGGTGTCTCCTCCAAGACGGACACCCCATCGCGTATAGAGTAGGAAACTAAATGATGCGGAATGGAGGTATGCTGCCTCCGAGAAAGAAATGTTAGCAGTAGTTCACTGCTTGATGGCCTATGAGACAGTATCTCTTGGGGGCCAAGTTTGTGGTCAAGACTAACAACAACTCCATTTGCCACTTCTTCAACCAACCGAAGTTGTCGTCGAAACAAAGCACGGTGGCAGGAGTGTCTAGCGGAGTTTGACTTCAAATTCGAACATAGACTGGGGAAAAGTAACTGAGCGGCCGATGCTCTTAGCCGAAAGAGCGAACATCGCGCCCTGTGCATGTTCGCTCGTCTATAAGCAAGTACGTTAAGGTGCAACAGTACGAGAAACTGTCAAAACTCACTTGACAAAACACACAGCAGCGCAGGCCATCATACAGCTTGCCAAAGAGGGGAAGACACGCCAGTTTTGGGTGGAAGACGATCTACTATACACCAAGGGCAATCGCCTCTACATCCTCAGAACCGGGGAGTTACAAGGGTTATGATGAAGGAGTGTCACGACACATCGTGGGCAAGACATAATGGGTTGGCAAGAGCTATATGCCTCTCCGAACAAGGCTACTACTGGGCAAGCTTTCGAGATGATGTCAATGCAATTTACCAAGACTTGCCTTGTCTGCCAACAAGACAAGGTCGAAAGGGTGAAATTAGCGGGTCTGCTGGAACCCCTACCTGTGCCCTCTAGACCATGGAGAGCGTGTCTCTGCGACTCATCAAACCCATTTTGCCCAAGGTGGGAGAGTTCGAATCGACCCTTGCTATCATCGATCGGTTCTCAAAATATGCCACTTTCATCCCAACGCCGAAGACGTGCACAGCCGTGATGACTGCCGAACTGTTCTTCAAACACATCGTGAAATTTGGGGCGTCCCCGCGAGCATTGTTAGCGATCGGACGGAAGATTCACTGGGACATTTTGGACAGAATTGTTCAAAATATTGGAGTCAACACTGAACATCTCCTCTAGCTATCATCCCAAAACTGACGACCAGACGGAAAACACTTCAACAGTATGCTCGAGAATATCTGCGCTCACTTTATCGATGCTAGGCAGAAGAACTGGGTCCAGTTGTTAGATTGTGGCTCAGTTCAGCTTCAATAGCCAGCAGAGTTCCGCGACCGAAAAAACGCCCTTCGAAGTGGTATGCGGTAGACAGCCACTCATGCCACACTTGGTGGACACACCCTTATGCAGGCAAACGTCCTCAGGCACATAACTTCACTAAAGAGTGGAGCAAAACCTCTGAGATAGCTCGCGCCTACCTGGAAAGAGCGTCAAGAAGGATAAAGAAGTGGGCTGATAAGAAGCGGAGGGCCCTCGAGTTTCAAGCTGGGGACAAGGTCCTGATCAAGCTACGACTGGAACAGTTTTGTTTCCGAGGCCAGAGAGACCAACGACTAGTAAGGAAATATGAAGGTCCAGTGGAGGTAATTGAGAAGGTCGAGAGAACCTCATAATAGGTTCAATTACCCTCATGGATGAAGATTCATCCTGTCATCATGTGAGTATCCTGAAGCTCTATCATCCCGATCCCAAGGATGAACAACGAAATATGCTAAGGCCCCCACCGGTCACGATGAAAGAATTTCGCTGAGAAAGAAGTTGCAACAAATTCTGAATAAACATACGCGCCGTATTGGAAGACCCAGACGAGAACTGACAGAGTTCTTAGTGAAATGGAAGGATCTCCCCGACGAAGAGATTAGTTGGGAGCGGGCTGAAGATTTAAAGAATGCAGCTCCAGCCATCGCAAATTTTGAACAAGGTCGGTTGACGGGGACGTCAACCAATTAAGTGGGGGAGAATGTCACGGTCATGCTTGTCCAGGGCCTGTTGCGCATGGTCGTATGCTCGATCCAACCCCCTTCTAGCATACTTTCATATCATGTATTGTCTTAGCTTAGTTAGATTGCTTTCTTTACATTTTCATTGTAAGTGACCACTCGCCTTTTTTGCATATGCAAGGGTGCCAGTTGGCTTTTTGCTCATAATGCATTATATGGGGATAAGATTAATCATCATTCCCCATACCCAGAGTAGTACTCTTTAAAGTTGTTGTTGTTTGCTTATTGCTTTCTAGTCTACTACAATCTTTCTTTCTTTATTCACACTCACAAAACTGCTTACGAAAACCTTTTCTAAAACCGTTTTCCCTAAAACGGGGGTGGAGTTTGCGAGAGGCACTCGTTGTTGCCACCGACAGTCCGTATTCGAATTGGCTGACTTGTTCATGAGCGGGAACAAGTGTCGCACAATCGCTAAGAGAAGCTCCCGAAAGAGCGATTGTACACCTTGCGAACCAGCCGCTTCGCCCCACCGTCGAGAATCGCACGCCTTTTTCTCCTAGCCATTCGCAAGCGTCGCTGTCTGTCAGCCGTGCGCGACCCTTCGCCAGCACCTACGAGCTAGTCACCATCTATCTACGCTGCTTCTAGTCGAACCAGTGCTGCTGTCTGACACCGAACGACCAAACGTCTATCGCATCGTGCCCTACCGAAGCCAATCGTTCGTCTCTTCGTCGTGCCCTTTCCCGTCATCTAAGTGTTTTTGTTAAGATTTTCATGTTCTTGGTGAATTCCTTGGATTGATATTATTGCCCATTAATTTTTTGTTTCAGTTGGTCGTGTCTCTTTCGAGATTCACTAGAGATTGTGAGTACTCTTAACGACGGTAGGATGAGTTCAGATATTATTTATGCTCCATGAAAACTAGAGATTTATGTACGTTCACCAGAGGTCGGCATCTAGAAGACATATATGCCTAGCCTAACCCTGGTAGTCGGGTTACTTACTGAGTATTTCATAATCATCCTTTCCATATTTTATCTTTCAGGTAAGGGTAAAGATACGCCGACGAATGACAAGCAGAATCCAACTCGGTCCATTAGATTTTGGTGAATGTACATAGGATGTATGTATGATTATGTGTCATATGGTATGCCATATAGTTTAAATCCACCTTAGGTTATGTATTGGTCATGCATCATCTCTATATTGTAAGCGTTATGATTAGAGTTTGCGTGATATAAATTACATAAGAGCATGCTCATGCATCATATAATATATAAAGTTATATTTATGCATGCATTTGTTAGGGTTGTGGCCTAAAGTCTCGTGTCCTATAGTTTGTAACAAACTTTGTAAGAAACACTTATGATGTATAATATATATGATATTTACTTCACCTTTTGACTTTGCACATTTAGATGTTCTTATTTTACCATAAACCAATAACTTAATATCCCTAGTTGTCTTTATGTAACTTAAGCATGTATGTAGTGACATACAAGTGGATCATGTCTTAAATGACAACCAAATAGTCTGTAGTATATGGATATAGGAGGAAAAACCTTATCTTGGTAACACTACGGACGCGGTCCGCTTTGTGGAATTTGTTACAAATGTTGTGATTGTCATAGATGGTCTAATCCTGATCATTCGTGTAGTGGACATGCGAGCGGGGCGTCTTATACAAAGAGTTTGTATAAGACCTGACCTCGAAGTATTAATGTCTTGTCATATAACTCCATTCATGACTTGTGACTTCACTTTACTAGGATGATCATAGGTAACATGACCTCAATACTGAGTGAGTTGGGAACTCCTGCCATTGTGGGTAGTTTTTTTTATTTGCATGGGTGCGAGTGGCCAGAGTGCCGACTCAAACCTACCATTTTGGGGATTCGTCTAATTTGGGAGCTAGGAACTCAGCTTCACAAGATGGAGTTCACTTCTTCCCCAAAATAGGGGTAAGTAGGTAGATTACTCTCTTAAGGGCCGATCCCGAGACTTGAACGATGTGGCACTACGCACCTTCTTATGGCCTGAGAGGTGTTCACATATAGTAGGATTATGTTGTATTGTTCATTAGAAATCAGTGGTACTTAAGGAGGAAGATGTAATTACAAGGGCAAAATAGTAAATTGGCCTTCTGTAATTACGAGCATCTATGAAGGGTCATCGTACTGATGATTGGTTATATCCAATGGACATAGAAATATATCTATGACAAGAAGAGTTCAAATGTCGGTCTTTAGTGGAATGTCTGGTAATTAACAGATGGTGGTTATGGTGACTAAAGAGTTTAGTCAGTTATTCACGTATCGTTGGAGCTTCGAGCCTTAGGTCCATAAGATCCCCTTGGTAGCTTGGATACAAGTTGAGAGTCAAGTTTTGGGTTAGTTTGAAATGTTCAAATTGATAAGAGGGAGTTCGATTATATATGATATAATTGAACTAGTTAATTATATATGATATTATTATTTTTGTGTACGAGATACATTAATTTGGAGGAAATTGGATATAAATATGATTTATATCTAGTGGAGGAAAAATACTATAATTAATATATGATATTAATTTATGTGTTATGAATATGAGAAGATCACATTCTTTAGATGGTTAAAAGGGAAATGGGACGGCGTCTCTTTGTTTTAATGACGGATGAGTGTGTTGAAAGATCATTTTGAGATGCATAAATAGCTCACGGTGTGTTAAGCATGAGATGCGCGAATATTGTGTTAAAGAGTGTGTCATCGCTTAGAAAATCAGTGTTTACCTATACGATATTGCTAAACGATCGCTTATCGATTACACCTTCGCATGCTATTTACTAAATGATCGTTTACCTTTTCCTAAGAAACCGTTTAGCTCCCGATATTTACTAAATGATCGTATAGACGATCACTTAGTTTTTCCTACACGATCATTTAGACTATCGCTTACCCTTTTCCTACACGATCATTTGGACGATTGCTTACTTTTTCCTACACGATTGTATACTTCACCTAAACGATCAAGCATCTTGTCTATATGTATGGTCTCTCTTCCTTCTCCTCTCTACTAAATCCGAACAAAGCCCATACTTTGGATTCTCACTCCAAGAATACCGAGGGCTCTGAGTGGTGGTGTCATCTTTGTTTCCTTCTGTTCGAGTAGTGATTGTTCAAGGTAAACGGTTGGGTTTTAGACTCGCTGTGAAGAAGAAGTCTTCAATTGGTATGATCTCTTGATCTCTTTAGCATTATGAATGTATATGTGGTAATTCTGTCACAATGAATTGGAAAGATCCGCGGTACTCTCGAATAAGAGTTCCTTCAATTGGTATTAGAGCTTCATGGCCTCATTGTTGTCTATGCAATCGTTTAGCTTTTACGCTATCGTCTAGTGTGCGCTACACGATCATTTACCTGGAGGCGTTTACCAAATGATGGGAGCTTCGCCCGGTGTTTCAAGACCCGATTCACTTGTGAACCGGTTTGCTCAGCTGAATTATGTAAATAGATTGTTTTCTCATTCCGGTTTTGTTTTGGTTCATCAAGGTCCATTAATCCATGGTTTTATACATGTGGTGTATGTTTTTTTTTTTTTTTTTTTTTTATGTCATATGATATGCACATATAGATAAATACCACCTTAGGTCATACATATTCTCTTTATTATGAGTGTTATGATGTAGTGAAACATGATTTAATTTACATAAGTGCATGCTCATGCATCATATAATATAATGGTTATATTTATGTATGCATTATTTATTTAACGTAATATTTGTAAGCGTTATAAATACTTCATTATGTGGCATGTGTGTTTTAATTGTTTATTTTATAAATGGTTATAAAATGAAATTAGAACTAAAATAATTAGTAAAAGATTAATATGTAGCAAATCTATCTATAATAGACCTTTTGTCTAAGATGGGTTCTATCTAGGCTTGGCTATTTAAGGTGATGGCATCGGAACATCCCTATCTGGGAACTTACCTGGAAATATGATTTAGATAGATTTGTTGCATGCATGCAAGTTAAGTGCAGTCCATTAAAGAGTTTAATGTGACTACTTGGATTTTTTTTTTTTTTAATTTCAAAGAAATTTTCTACATTTCTTATCTCGAATATGCTCCTGCAGCAGCAATATCGAGAGAAAGGTTTTAAATAATATTCTGAACTAATTTCATGTCTTCTTGTGGCCGAAAAAAATAACGAGTTATTAACGAAAAATCATGAATCTCGACGAACTAGAACGATACCATTTCCTAAAGTGAATGCTGTGAATTTTAATAATAATCGTGGTCGATGTTGTGACCGTGGCAGAAGAAGAAATAATTATTATTGTCGTGGTGGTCGTTTTAATCATCAAAGTTTTTTTTTTAAAAAAAAACACACACACAAAATGATGATCATAAAGGTAAATCTCTATAACAAGATAAGAGTTCAAAAAGTGTTGAAAATAAATACTTTAGATGCGGAATGATTGGGCATTGATCATGTACCTGTCGTACGTCAAAACACTTAGTTGATCTTTATCAGCATCCCTAAAGGAAGAAGAGAAAAATGTGGAAGCAAATTTTGCATACCAGGATAATGACATGTTTGATCCATCCCATATGAGAAATTTAGATGTGGCGTACTTTTTTGAATTTCCTGAAGAGAAAATCGACATAATTGATGGAACATCAAGTGTTTCCTTTGATTTTGAAAATATCTAGGTTCAATGTTGTTTTTTTTGTTCATCTCCATGTTTTTTTCCTCCTAGTAGATGTTAACCTTTGTATATTTCCAATGCCCTTTTTCTTATTGTAATTATTTTCTTTTAATGAAGAAACCTGTATCATTTTCATATGTTGGGTGATTAAAAAATGAGTAAAGAATATCTATGACTAGCAGACAGTGTAACTACATATACAATACTTACACGTAAAAAATATTTTATAAACTGACAATACTGGAAGCAGAAGTCAATACAATATCAGATTTTACAAATCTAATTGAAGGGTTTGGAAAAACAAGTATTCTTTTCCCTAGAGGAACAAAATTTACAATTGGCAATGTATTGTTCTCTAGTCAATCAAAGAGAGATCTACTTAGTTTTAAAGATATATGTTGCAATGGTTATCATATTGAGAATAATAGAAAGAATAATATGAAGTATGTTTATATCATATCTACTTTCTCATATGAAAAACGTATACTGGTAAAGTTGCCTGCTTTATCTTTTGGATTATATTATACTCATATACGAGAAATTGAAACATATGCAACAATGACCCAAAGTTCATGAATCTAGACATATTTATAATTTGGCATGCCAAGTTAGGTCATCCAAGATCTATAATGATGAGAAGAATTATTGAGAATTCAAATGAACGTGCATTGAAGAGTCAGAAAATTCTTCAATCTAATGAATTATCATGTGATACTTGCTCTCAAGGCAAATTAATCATTAAACCATCGCTAGTCAAAGTGGGGACTAAATCACTTGCATTTTTAGAACGAATTCATGGTGATATATATGGACCTGTTAATCCACAAAGTGGACCATTTAGATATTTTATGGTATCAATAGACATGTGCTTATTATCAATTTGAAATTTTGCATTTGCAAGATTTCAAATAATTAAGTTAAGAGCACAATTTCCTGATTATACAATTTAGATTATTCGTCTTCCTAATGTTGGTGAATTAACATCCTATGCTTTTGATAATTATTGTATGATGTTCATACACAAAATGGTTTAGCAGAATCATTCACAAAACTTTTGCAATTAATTGCTAGACCATTGCTTATGAGAGCTAAGCTTCTTACATTTGTATGGGACATGCTATTTTACTTGCAATGTTACTTGTACGCATCAGGCCGGTATATTATCATAAACACTCACCATTACAATTAGCTTAGGACCATAAGCCAATATTTTCCATTTGAGAATTTTTGGATGTGCAGTATACGTTCCAATTACTCCACCACAACGTACTAAGATGAATCTTCAAAGGAGGTTAAGAATATATATTGGATATGATTCCCCATCAATTAACAAATATCTTGAACCCTTGAAGGGTGATGTATTTACTGCACGATTTGCTGATTGTCATTTTAATTAGACAAATTCTCAATATTTGGAGGAGGAATTAAAAAGTTGTACAAAGAAATTATATGGAATGCATCGTTATTGTCTCATTTACCTTGTACAGATCAACATGAACTTGAAGCTTAGAAGATAATTCATTTGCAAAATATAGCAAATCAGTTACCAGATGCATTTATAGATGCAAAGAAAGTAACTAAGTCACATATACCTACTACAAATGTTTCATCAAAAATTGATATCCTAACACAGCAAATTGTCATTAATGAGTCTGGAACACATCAGAAGCATGACAGATTGTGGGTTCCAACGATAAAAATCCTCGAAAAAGAAAAATTATTAATAATCAAGAAGACTGGTTGAGGATGTACATACCCGTGAAGAAATTCATGACATAATAAATGAGGAAGGTGGAATACATAAAGATAATAATGAGATTCCAATAAACTATGTCATGACAAGAAAAGAATGGAATCGAACTCATGTAGTTATTGACAACATTTTTGCGTATAATGTTGCTCTTGATATTAAATCTGAAAATGAGGATTCTAAACCAAAATTTGTTGAAGAATATTGACATAGAAAGGTTTGGATTCAGTGGAAAGAAGCAATCGATGTAGAATTAAACTCACTTTCAAAACGTCGAGTTTTTGGACTAGTAGTCCGAACACCAGAAGTTTCGAACCTTTGGGATACAAATGAGTATTTGTGAGGAAAAGAAATGAAAATAATGAGGTCACGATATATAAAGCAAGACTAGTTGCACGAGATTTTTCATAAATACTTGGTATTGATTATGAGGAGATATATTTTCCCGTGGTGAATATAATTACACTAAGATATTTAATTGGTCTGACTGTGTATGAAAGTCTAGATATGCATCTTATGGATGTTGTCACAACATATGTATATGAATCTTTTGATAATGATATTTATATGAGAATCCCAAAAGGATTTAAGGTACCTGAAACATATAAATAAAGTTCTCAGGAATTGTGTACAATAAAGTCACAGAGATCGCTATATGGATTGAAACAATTAGGACGAATGTGTTACAATCGTCTGAGTGGATATTTGTTGAAAGAAAGATATCAAAGCAATCTAATATGTCCATGTGGTACAATTGCCTGAGTGAATATTTGTTGAAAGAAGGATATCAAAACAATCTAATATATCCATGTGTTTTTATAAAAAAAATTACAACCAGGATTTGTTATTATAATTGTATATGTTGATAACTTAAATATAATTGGGACTCCTGAAGAGCTTTCAAAGGCAATAGAATATCTTAAGAAAAAATTTGAGATGAAAGATCTCGAAAAAACAAAATTTTGTCTTAGCTTGCAAATTGAGCATTTAGCAAATGAGATATTTGTTCATCAGTCAACTTATATAGAAAAAGTTTTGAAAAGATTTTATATAGACAAAGCACATCCATTGAACATTCCAATGGAAGTTCGTTCACTAGATGTGAAGAAATATATATTTCGCCCTCTAGATGATAATGAAGAACTTCTTAGTCTTGAAGTACCATATCTTAGTGCAATTTGTGTATTTGCGTATCTTGCTAATAATATAAGACCAAATATTACATTTTCAATAAATTTATTAGCAAGATATAGTTTTTCTTCAACAAAAAAACATTGGAACAGAATTAAGCATATATTCTATTATTCCTGAGAAACGATCGACATGGGTTTTTTATATTCAAATAAATCAAATTTTTATTTAGTTGATTATGCAAATTTTGGAAATGTATCTGATCCACACAAAGCTAGATCTCAAATAGATTATCTATTCACATGTGGAGGAACTGCTATATCACGATGATGGGTGAAATAGACCATAATAGCCACTTCCTCAAATCATGCTAATACTCTTGCAATTCACGAGGCTAGTTGAGAATGTGTATAACTAAGATCAATAACTCAACACATTCGTGGAACATGTGGCTTGTCTTCTAGTAAAAATCTTCCAACGATATTATACGAAGACAACATAACATGCATATCCCAAGTCAAAGGATATTAAAGGAGATAGAACAACAAATATTTCACTGAAGCTTTTATACACTTATGATCTTGAAGAAAATGGTGACATCACTGTACAACAAATTTGTTCGAAAGATAATATGACAGACTTATTTACTAAGGCACTACCTACCACAACATTTGAAAAAATGGTGCACAACATTGAAATGCGGCAACTCAGAGATCTCAAGTGATATTTCCATGAGGGGGAGTAAATATACTTTTTAAGAGTATCATATTATATGAAATATGTATTTTTTTTTCACAAGGATTTTTTTTCTAGTGGGTTTTTTTCTAGTAAGATTTTAACGAGACATATTTCATATATAATAAGCATAAAGGGGAGGATTATAAATATGTTAAATAAGGGGCAATGTAGATGCCCATTATTAGTGTCCATTGGTCACGTGTCACTTATCCATTACCCATGTGTCTTAAGATTACACACTATTAGTGTTCATGTAATCCACCTCGTATTTGCCAAATTGCCTATAAATAGTGACATTTGGTGAGTTTTGAAAGATACATATTGATGACCAATCCAAAAAGATTGGAGAAAGTGGAGAAATCCATTTTTTGTTATTTATTTATTTTATATTATATTATATTATATATTATTATTATATTATATTTTCTTCATATCCGTGTTTTCGCTGTGCACGGTTGTGCTCTTGAAATTCACAACACAATCAAAATTTTATGAAGAGAATAAATGTGAAGAAACACATATAAAATATTTTTTTTAAAAAAAATAATTCAAACACCACGTGAAAAGGCAGGTTTTAAAAGACAGTGGATATAAAATGGAAGAATAAATTTGAGACCTATAATTGAATTTGAAATTGTTTTCATAAATAGAGGTTTTTATAGTTTATTTGGTGTATCCAACAAAGGGTCTATAGCTCAGTGGTAGAGCATTTGACTGCAGATCAAGAGGTCACCGGTTCGAACCCGGTTGGGCCCTCTTTTTTATTTTTATTTCTTCTTTCGTCAAGTTTTGTCTTTTTCTCACGTTTGAATAAAGGCACGGAATTTCAGATAAGATCCTCATCAATTGTCTGCTTCCATTATTAATTAATTTAATTCCATTTAATGGTTTTTTTTCCACTTATATTCTGTCTATCTCACAAATAAGTAATCTGAATTATTTAATATTATATTTCAAATAATATTTGAATTAATTGATCCAACATAAGGACAATAAGACAAAATTAGCAAAAAAAAAAAAAAAAAAAAAAAAAAAAAAAAAAAAAAAAAAAAAAAAAAAAAAAAGAAGAAGATAATTATAATAAGGGCTCAACCGGGTTCGAACCGATGACCTCTTGATCTGCAGTCAAATGCTCTACCACTGAGCTATGAACCCTTAGTTTGATTAAATTTATGTTAAATTCTTTACGTTTTATATTAATTAATTAGCTAACAATAGACATTTTGACCTTAACTTTCGAATTTGTGCCCGTTTGGCCAATAAACTACTAAAAGTGCTTAATAGATCTATTAACCTTTAATTTTGTGTCTTTGAATTATCAAATTTGTGTTCTACAAGTCCCTGAAAAAAATCAAATTTTAGAAATTAACTGATTTACTATGTATAAATTTAGATTTTATATCTAATGGAACCCTAAACTTGTAACTTTGTGTCTAACAAATCGATAAATTTTAAACAAATCAAAAACTTAAACTTCGTTTTGTAACCATTGACTTTTTATTTTTGTTTATGAAAAATAAGCTTATATAGACCCCTCTCATTTCCAAGTTTATTTGGTTATCTACTTTATATCAATATTTTCAAAACAAAGTAAAGTTTTGAAAACTATAAAAGTAATTTTTAAAGACGTATATTCCGCTTTTGAATTTTGGCTAAGAATTAAACTCTTTTCACTTAAATAAAAAAAATATATAATTTTCAAAAAGCCAATAGTTACTAAATGAGAAATTGGAGACTAAACTTTTAATTTAACCATTAAATTTAATTCCATGAGAATAGCTTTTTGTTTACGTGTACGTATTTGGGAAATAACTTGTTATATATAAGGTTGTTATCAAATATAGAAAAATGTGTCAGTTTATTTATAAATATAGTAAAATATCATTGTCTATAAGTGATAGACAATAACATTTTGTTATATTTGAAAATATTTTCAGTCATTTTACAATTTAAAACAATATATATATTTTGATTGTATAGTCCTTCTTAATAAATAAAATAAAAAGTAAAAAGAAAAGAATATTCGTTTTTTAAGAGGAAGAAAGAAGCACAAACACCATAACTTCCACTTAAGGAGGATTTTTTTTTTTTTTTTTGTCATTTTCTTGATATATTTGATGTGATGTACTGCTCTCTATTGTGTTCTATATTAAGAAATCGTTTTCAAGCAATTATCATTGTGAGTGAAAATATATTCCAATTATTTTAAAATCTTTTTTTTAATGTAATAATGTTTCTTTCATATTTCTTGCATCTTAACCAGTCAAACTAGACTCAAATTAGCATATTATAATTAGAACTTAATTAAGATACCTTTAATAAGGTTCAAAAATCATATTATTCGTCACCATTTCTTTATCTCGACATATTACTATAACCTAAGTAGTATTTGAATGATTAAAAATATTATTCGTCGCCATTTCTTTATCTGGACATATTTTTTTCATCTAGAAAAGATATTTTTTCCGATATCAGACACTCCGACATGTCGAATGTTGCCTAGAAATTTTAAACACAAAAGTGAAAGATGGAGCCTTGCTTTGCTAGTACCAACAGTTAGGTTGAATGGGAAGAAGATTGCTATAACTACAAAGTACAAGCATTCTCTGAAAGGCTAAAACACATCAAAGACAAAGTGATCATTATATTAAATTTATTTAATAAAGATGTCAAATCATCAAATTACATTTATTTTCATGAAAAACAGAGGTACTGCCTTAGTTCTGGAGTTATCTGTGACCAGATATTTGGGTTGAAAAAGAGAGAGAAGTTAGAGGGGGGAAAAAAAAACTAAAAGAGCCAGGTTGAACTAAGCTCTGATTTTGATCCCTCCAGCCAAGTCTGATGAACATGTAACCAAACAAACTCACTGGCAGCATTTGAATCCTGAATTCCAAAAGCTCAGAATCTCAGTGAAACACACAAGAAAAACAGCAAAATGCAATCTAATATTAATATTTCGTACCTTTGAACTTAGTATGGCAGTTGTCCTGCAGCATAATTGCTCCTCACCTGTAAAACATTGACAAGTCAGACAGCGGTGGCACGTAACCGAGAAAACATAAGGAACACAGGCACACAAGTCTATAACTGACACGATCATCGAACCATAAACTTGATGCTTTTACCATTAATGTCATGAATTCACTTAGAATATTTGATAGCAAAATACTCGGGTGCAGTCTTTTGTATAGACGACTCGAGTGTTCAATCACATGTTGCCGCAGGGCCAACTTTTCGTTTTTAAAAAAGATGTTTTTTTCAATATATATTTTTTTCTTTGTGATTGCATGGAGGCTGTATCCAAGAATTTTCTAGAGACTTTCAATAGCAAACATTGTTCAACATTAGGCTTTCAACATTATGAAGAAACAGAGTACACCACAGTTAAAATCCATGACAATGGCTGAGAATGTTGAGAATGATGCATCATCTCATTCATGTTAAAGTCAATGACCTGATTGATGCAATGATTTATTGAATATAAGAAAGATCTAAAGAAGTGAAAAAGAACAGCTAGTGGAGAGAAAGATCAGAGAGATTGGAAGAAAAGCAGTCGAACCAGATAATTCCCACTTGTCAAACTTCACGAGCCACGAATCCAAACTGATCTTTGTAGGCAATACTCGATCAACCCAAACTCGATACTGTTTTCCTTGGGAATCTCCATAGTGCTTTCTTATTGAACTCAAGCTGTCTGAAAGAGATTGCTCAAGACCAGACGGATGAACAAAAACACCAGATGGATTCTGACAGGAAAAAAAAAAAAAGAGGATAAAAGTAATCAGAAAAGAATTTAGATCTAGGTAGAACACTACACAATCCAGGTCAAGAAAATAATGGGCATAGTTATCATACAGTGAGAGTTCTATACATGCATATCAGATAATTAGAAACAGTAAGATCTTACAAAGCTCTGCTCTCCTAGCATATCCGAGGATGTAATGGCTGAGACAAAAGATCATGATATGAAAAAAAAATGTAACAAGTTTTACTCATGCAAAAAATTGAATAGTAATTATACTAATCACTGCCAAAATAATAAAAACTTTAAGTTGCTAGGATTTAATATAGTCTCAACATAGGCTCATTCAACACGTGGACGGCTCAAATGCTAATTTTAATCATGAAACCAAGAAATTAATGAGGCAGAACAATAGTGGGGGTTTGAACCCAAAAACTTGGAATAATACTTACTATGTTAAATTACTAAGTGGACTAAAAACCTTAAACCAACAGGATAAGTAAATTTAACCATTAAATATATTCTCGACCAACCATACCATATGATTCCATATGGTGGAAGAAACTTTTAGATAGATACTGGAAACATCAAAAGAAAGCTAGAAATGTTGATATTGAATTAAATGAGAATGTACAAAGTAACTGCAACGTTTTACCCCTAGACCAGAATGTATCACTTTAAATCTAGATATGCAAACGACTGTACTAAATGAGAAACTAAAGATCGAAGAGATAGACATACAAAGGAATTTTTCAACTGATCCAAGGAAGATTCCTCAACGTCTGCACGCCTCCATTTCTCGTAAAATAAGTAAAACTTCACAATTTCAAGGCCAATGCTTTTAGTTTCCAGATTAGAGTCCAAGAAGTCCTTGACATCTCTAAGAGAAATATTGGGACCAAGCTTAAAATGGCCAATAGCTTGTATAATGCCAGCTGCACACCTCTCTGAAGCATGAATAATCTTGCTGTTGTCCTTTGCATTTTCAGCATGCCATTGCAGCAGTTCCTCTTGAGCATTGCTAACCTAAATAATGCAAAATAATTCATCAATAGAACAAGGAAATGGAATTATCTTTGATAATAACAAATTGTAATGCTGATGAACTACCATGACACCATAAACATCAGGAATGCTAAATAGCTCAGCGTCGTTTCCTGAGTCACCACAAACAAGTGTACTGGTTGGTAGTTTCCCGATGCTCTTGAATTTTTTGTGCAAGTATGCAAGAGCTTGTCCTTTTCCAGCACCTTGCGGTAATATATCTAGATCTATCCCTCCACTGTAGATAATTTTTACATCCAACTGATAAAACGCATACAAAAAGGAGCTTCATGGTTAAAATTCATACTTGACCTCATGGTTGGTACATGATTTTAAAAAGAAGAAGATATGGGGGAAAGAAAAAGAAAGACACTAAATGATAGGCACAGTTACACGTGTCAAACATTGTGCATACAACCTTACCCCGCGTTTCTCCAGAGACTCAGAAAGGGCCTTGGTTACAGCCTGAGCCTTGTCTTTCTGAGTATAGAAGCTAACCTTGTGTGGCCGTTGTTCTGACTCTGCCTACAAGAACCCAAAATGTTCAATCCTTTACATGACCTACACCTTACAGCAATGAATAAAAGACAATCTTATCTGGCTAACAAAGTTAACATTCTTTGTTCAACCTCAAAAGTTTAATACCTGTGGAGTAAGTTCGGAAAACTTGCTCGCTTCCTCAATGACTATCTTCTTATCCCATTTCTGATTTAAAACGTCAACCCACCCCTCATCTGGCACCATCGAGTGCCCATACGTTATCTCGGTTCCTACAGACATTATGGTAATGTCAGGAGTTAACATAGGTTTCTCTTTCCTTAGCTCTTTGTACAGTGTAGGGGATCTGCCGGTTGAGAAAACAAGCAGCGAATCATGACGGTAATTGGCTTCCCATAATGCATTAAACCTCAACAGAGAAAAATTCTCAGAATCATGATGATCGACCTTCAATGAAAGCATTTAACAAATTAGATTGCTGCCAGAAGGAAATGGAGTTCCACAATAGTAAACAAATTATTAAAGATCTAACCATGGTATGATCAAGATCTGAAACTATCATGAGACGTGCTGAAGCGCTAAGCCTATCCATGATTGCAATGCTCAGCCTGATCTGTGTGTCAATCTGGGGTAACCCAAAAGGTCAATCACGTTTTAACTTTAAGAGCAGGAATCTCATTAATGAAGAAAAGTATGCCTATTATACGTATAAAATTTCAGATGAATAAACAACTTATAACTTCATGCTCAGAAGATATGAGGGAGGCATCGAAGGTCTATTCAGATGAAAAAACAACTTATAACTTCATGCTGAGCCTTTGCATGTGCAGTCAGAAGCAGTCAACTTCTTTCTGTTACACATATAAAATTTCTTAACATTTTCCATACCCACATAAGGTGTACATACATGCTTTCCTTTATTCTTTTTTCAAACAAAAAGGGGGAGGAAAACCAGATCCCAAGTGAAGGAGATTACATAAAAGTGTTCCGATTGGCCAAAAGAGTGCTCTGTACTATAATTATTAAACAGAGGAGAAAGTCTATACCATGACATAGCCAAAAAGGATAAAGATTCTAACAACCAATCAAAGGATTTTTCTTTCTCATTGAAGATACTATTGTTTATTTCAAATCTAAAAAAGTGAAGCTAAAAGATCTTCTCATCTTTTTGAAGTGATGCACCATCATTATTCACGGAAGAACGGGGTTTACATCCTTGGGAACAGTCAAATACCAATTAAATGTGTAAATCAACATCAGAAATTTCCAGCAAAGGAGCAGCGAAAAAATGATGGTACTGTGTTTCTTATTCTTCCTTACAGAGAGTACACCATCCGTCCAAATCACATGCAGGGAAGCGTTTTCAAATCTTGTCATGAGTGTTTAAACACTAGGTGCCTAAGCCCCCAAACATTTAGATACATGCTTAACAAATGATTTTTTTAAATAAAAGAAAATTCTAGACTTAGAAACATCCAAGCTTCCCATTTCTTTTCTTCCCTTATACACCACATTTGAATTGTGCATTGAGTCTTCAATTACTAGAAACTTCTCCCAGAAGTTATGCAGAATCCAAGCAGACTCTAAACTTTAGTCTTAAAGATTGAATCCCAAAACAGAAAAACTTCACATAACATTTACTTCATCAACCAATTCCTAATCTATCATCTAGTACCCTTCAAACGAAATAAAAGAAATAAGAACTGAAAGAAAGCTACATGATCGATTCTATATGACAAAGCTACATGATCGATTCTATATGACTCAACAAAAACAAATTAAAGCATTGGATCGATTGGGTAGACTTGCCAAACAGTGAAGTAACTAAAGCTCCAATGGCCAAAGGGACTATATGCATTTTAGATTTTGTTTAAACCTACAAAATTTTGTAGAACAATTAACTTTATGAAACAACAGGGACATTTGCATTCATTATCAATCTCCGTTCATCCCCCGGAATTAAGTATACGATCTCAAATTGAAAAATAGAAACTAGTTGCAAAAATCCAACCTACCCAGGTGAGCAATAGCATCAACTAAAACAATCAAAAGAATATTCGCAAAAATGAAATTCCTAATCCATTTTCTCTGATTCCGACACTTTCCCAGTAACCAAACATTCGATTCAGATCAACACCAACACCAATCGAGAGCAGAAAAACAAAATAACATACACTTACCTCAAGCAGTTCAATCACTCCACCTGAAAATGAGAGTAACCCACCAAGAATTGACGCTGAAACATCAAGAAAACGGCATGATCAAATAAAAAAATCACCGAATTCAAAGAAATTAGAAACTGGGTGTGATTTGTGATGATCGGGATGGATGAGGAAGTAGTGGGTCTGGATTAAAAGATCGTTGGGAAATGACAGAAACCAAAAAATACCTGTGAAATTAAGAGGTGACAGATTAGAGGAATAAGTGGAGAAGAGTGATGATAAGAATTGGATCCAAATTCTTTGGCGCTTCTTTTGTGATGGTGAAAGGAATATACTCAGAAATTTTTAAAAGAAATTTCGAATGTCGAAGTCGAAGCAAATTACCAAACTCGATCATGAAAATTAAGAAGAAAAATATTAAAACCGGTTTTTGGAAGTTGGAAACTTGTAATAAAATTGGGTAATGGATGCAAGATAGTGGGGTTCTTCTTTGCCATTGAATAAAATTCGGTAATTCTCGTAATTCCAATTATACCCTCGAAATTTTAATGGTAAAAATTGAACTTTTAAACCATAGGATTAAGACGTGTATATTGGTTGGGTTGGATTGGATTAGGGAGAATTTTTGGGCCAATTCGAAAATTTGAGTTGGTCGGATTGGCTACCCGAATGATCCAAATATGATCTCCAATTCAACCCAATTCTTAAAATTCGAGTTTTGTGTTGAGTTGTTGGTTTTTTTCCTTCTTTTTTTAGTATATATATATTTTTTATCAATTTAAAATATGTAATTTGTCTATCACATATATTAATAACTAAAATTTCATTCAAACCCAAATGTTAAATATTAAAATTCAATATATTTAGGTTAAATTATAAAAAAAAATGTCCATAAACTTTACCCTTTATGTTGAAAATACCCCTAAAGTTTCAAAAGTTTAAAAAATATTCTTAAACTTTTAAAAAGAGTTCAAAGAATATTGTTACCATTAATTTTTGGATGGAAATCATTAAATTTTATTTAAAAAATATTCTTGAACTTTCAAAACATTTCAAAAATACCCTTAACTTAATAAAAGTTAAAAAATACCTTCAATGTTAGTATTGAACAGAAATTGTTAATTTTTCGTGACAAAAATGACTCTACAAATAAAAAAAAAAAATTAAAAAATGCTCCTACTGATAAATTTATTTGGAGTTTTCGTAAGTTCGAAAAAAAAAATCAATTTTAAATTAAATTGTATAGATATCCTCACTTTTTTCATATAGGTACTCTCATATTTCTCTTAATTTTTCAATTTTTAGCTTACTCCAATGCTCTCAACAACCAAAATAAAAACAAAAATTTTAAGTTAAAACATACAATACCACAAAATTTCACAAAATTTCAAAATCAAAATCTACTCTTGAAACATACAAAAACGATAAATAGTCAAATAAACATTAAAGGGTTAAATTTCTCCAATTTGCAAGTTTAGGGACCAGTTTTAGTAATTGTATGAGTATGAACTTTCAATTTTTACCATTAAATGCTTGAGAGGCTAATTTTTCCAATATGTAAATTTAAGGGTTCAATTTTAATATTTATGCAAGCTTAATAATTGAATTTTTATTGTTGAAAGTTTGAGGGTGTAAATGCAACCACCACCATATTCAATAGGTGATTTTTGCAATTTGTCAAGTAAATTTTTTTGTACTATCAGAAGTAAAACAATAACATTTTAAGAAACAAAGCTTCTATATTGCTAGATTACCATTTAGAACGTGCAGCCAAACTGAACATAGTTCAATTGACATAAAATTTATATTATCGACATATCGTAAAGAAAAAAAAATCGAAGAATAATACTCTTTAGAGTGAGAAATTTAGAATTTGATTGAAAATATATTTTAATCATGAGTAGTTGAATTATGCTCGAACTAATTGCATTTATTATTTTTTTTTCCTCAAAGAAGTGGCTGCATTTATCATCTTTAATCAAAGCAACATAACAAACTCATTTTTTTTATATAGTTTGGGTTGTTCTTTTATCATCAATTTGTGACAACATAAATTAAAAGAAATTTGTCACAACATGCCAAATCAATAACGTTAGGTTAAAAGATAGATATAATATATCAACATAATCACAAATTTAAAGTTTGCTGTAGGAACCAAAGATTAATTACCTAACCGTCCTAATATTGTATTTTACACATAAGACGAAAGTCACCTAACATACAACATAGGAGTAAATTTCATATTCAATATTGTTATTTTTTTATTTTCAAGAAATTATTTTAAATGACAAAAATATTGAAAAATATTTACAAATAATATCAAAATATCATTGTAGACCACAATAGACATAGACACAGAAAGACACAGATAGAGTCTATCGCAAACTATCATAGATAATAAAATTTTGCTATATTTGTAAACTTTTGTTCAGTTTTCTTTATTTAAAAACAACCCTAATTAAAAGTCTATATCAATATGTATATATATATATATATATATTTTTTTTTTTTCTTTTCGGTTATTATTAAATTACAAAATTTTATATAAATTTATTTTAGATCTTTCTCATTCCAAATGTTAAAAAATTTTAAAATCATTTACCAAATTTCAGATTTAAAAAATGATTTACTGAACTTATTTTAATATAATAGGGGATATGTAGATTCAAACTACGTACCTTTTAGTCTCTAACATATCTTTATGCCAATTGAATTATGCTTGATTTGGTGATTAATTTCCTTAATTGAAGGTAAGTACAAAATGGTCCCGAGTAGAACTTTGCATCACATTTTTCTATTTGCATAAGAAATAGAAAAAAAAAATATTAGATTGGTTTTGAGTATAATTTTTGTTTGGTTTATAGATTTAAAATCTTACACTGTAAGAGTTGAGTTTTGATTTGGTCTCTAAATTTCAAAATTTTACATTTTTTTTAGATCTGAATTTAGTTTCTATTTAGTCATAGGTTTCATGACTCTACAATTTCAATTGTGAGTTTACACCAATGCTTACTTTTGTTGTGCTCATTTTTTTTATTAATTAATTTAAAAGAAGTGAAATAATTTTATTTAAATTACTTTGCTCTAATTTTTCCTACTATCAATTTTTTTCCCGCTAATGAAAAGTGAGATGAAAATGTAAAATCTTGAAGACTAGAAATGATGTGAAATTCATCTCAAAACTTGAATATATGAAATTTTAAAAGATAGGGACACCAAATGAGAAAAAATATATAATAATTTGAATATGAAAGAAATTACAATCAAAATTTAAGAAACAAATATTATTTTTCCAAAAAGAATAAGGGCTAAGTTTCCTTCTATGTTATTAGCAAGGAAGCCAAGTTGTACCAAAATATTATATTCAAATTTCAACAAATCCCCAACTAGAAAGCAACACACAATACAGCAATAATTTCAACATGAAAGCTCAGGAGGTGAGCTACCCTTATTCTTTAGAGCAATTCCCCTTAGCTATCTTTTTCACAACAAAAGCACATGTACCAATCACCTTTTTTTGGTTGGTCAATACCCCATTCATCATGAATCCAAAACTTTTCTTTAGTCCCATTTTCTATCGGAGATTCCTGGGAGATAGGTTAATTGAGTTAACAATGGTTCATTAGACTTTATTAAGGTGAAGAATGTAATTGATGAGAATAGTTTGTTGGTGAGACATTGAGAATTGTCTCTTTCTATTTCTGTCACATGTTCGGAATCAGACTGCTCACTGTATAACGCATTATGCTGCTGGTTTTTCAAGTTCGGTCATTTTATCTCTTCCAATTTGGAAGACATGAGGAGATGTTGGGATTATAGTTTCTCCAATTGAGTTTTGGATATAATTAACATCTCTGTTATCCCTTTAATGGTTTTATTTATTTATTTATTTATTTAAAATCTAGTAAAGTAAGGCTTGAAACCTTAAACTCCTTGATCTAAAATGAGCTATGACATAAATCTACATCTAAAAATCCCATGGATAAGATAATTTGAATATAGTTCAAATCCAACTATTTATTACAATTTAAAAGGTCGATAGTTCAAATGAATGTCCCAAGTTCATTTCAATACTTTTTTTTTCACCTCCAAAAGCTAAAAAAGCATGCCAGAGAGCTAGAAGGCATGAGAGTAACAACAAACACTGATCTGTTTTGACATACCCATCAGCAATTTCAAGAACCCATCTCATCCTCCTCAGATTTTGGAGAATTTGGAAGAACGAGGAAATTCTGCCACAAATATCACACTAGAAGAAGCAAACAAATAGGAAATTCCTCAGCCATTAACAGAGGGTGAGGAAAATGGATTACAACGCCACCCACTAGCCAAGTAATTGCAGTTCCAGCTCTCCATTGCCCCACACAACAATCAATTTTCAATTCCATGCAAGTTACTCCAAGCTTAGAGCTAAAACCCCACTTCCATTTTTGGTTCTTCAATTAAAGAAGAGCAAATCGGACGCCCATTTTGTCTCATCTTCAAAAGGAATCATGGGTTGGAATCAAAACCCTCCCTCTGGTTTATCTCGCTTTGCAGTTCGAATCGAAAGTTAGCTCAACTACTGTACTCCTCTCCATCATCTGAAGCTGAAGGATCAAAATGGTTGTTATTCGCTCACTTTCCTTACCAGGGTTGGCGTTTAATTCTCCATCTGTTGTTTATAATTCCCATTTTCCCACTGGTTACAAGCTCAATGACTTAGATTTGGGGCGTAAAACTTCTGTGTTTTCTCGTCTGGGCAACTCCCAAATTCTATATAGAAACAAACCCCGATGCCAAAAGCCCAAATTAATCTCCGATAAGATTTATAGAAAGCTATGTGTAAGAGATTCCGAGTTCAATCGCAAGAATTTGGGGTTATTCAAGACCCTACAATCGGGGAATATGAAACCCAGAAGTTCACGAGCTAAATTTGTGGATACAGGCTTTTCTGGGGCGAATTTGGGGACCGGAAAGTTCATTGTGAATTCAAAATCGGCATTAGGTGTTGATGAAACTGTGGAGAGAGATGGAACAGCAGGAGGAGGTGAGGAGAATAGCCTATATGATGCTATTGTTATTGGGTCAGGTATTGGGGGTTTGGTTGCTTCTACTCAATTAGCAGTGAAAGGAGCTAAGGTTTTGGTTTTGGAGAAGTATGTGATTCCTGGTGGGAGCTCTGGGTATTACCAGAAGGATGGGTATACTTTTGATGTTGGATCTTCTGTAATGTTTGGTTTCAGTGATAAGGTCAGTTGTTGGGATGGAATTTAGAAGCTGCCCCTGCAACCCTTTTGTTAATCTTTATTAGTTCATTAACTATTGTTGTTAATTAGCATTCAGGGTGGTTCAAAAGATGATTTTATTGAGATGCCAGGCATGCTATGATTTCATTTTAGTTTGTTCACAAAGTGAGAGAGAGTTATGTTAGGGCTCTGATGTTAAAGTATCACCAGAAGGCAAACACATCTGAGAAAACTAGTCCCCTCAATTCTTTATCCCTGGATAGAATACCTTTCACGATATGATGCATATATTTTAATAAATGTTAAGGTGTACGTTGACGATATACTTTGCAAATCCAAGACAGGACTAGTGAATGTTAGAAGTAGATTTTAAGCTTACTTGCCTGGGTTGGAGCAGTGTACTTGTGTAAAAAGCCACGTAAATACACCAATTAATGTGTACTTCAGCGACTATGAAAGCATACAAATGAGCAAGGTTAAGTTCCTTAGCTCTAAGTGGAGAACAAGGCAAGTAGCACGGAAAACATATATGCAAATGTGGCTTAGGCGAAGAACTCTTTGGTGTGTATGCATCTCTCCAAAAAAATCAATGCACAGATCAGTAAAGTAAATTAGATATAGTGTTCTTCTACAAGATCTGAAGAGTGTTTTTCTGTGTTCTGACAATTGGGCTTTTTAAAAAATGATTATATCTTGTTCACTTCATTTCATTTGGTTGATAGGTTGCTCCATTTTGCACTTTCGATTTATATATTTGATATCAGAGCTGTATTCTGCTGTCTGTTAATGCAACTTCCATTTTTCATTCATGAGTTATTTCACAAGAAATATTGCTGTAATTTTGTCTTCTTTTTGAGTCATTTGGTTGGTAGTCTTCTTAGGTCTTTATTCAACGAATATGGTGGGCAGGGAAATCTAAATCTAATTACACAAGCTTTGTCAGCCGTTGGTTGTGAGATGCAAGTGATACCTGATCCAACCACTGTTCATTTCCATCTACCAACTAACCTTTCGGTACGGATTCACAGAGAATATGATGAATTTATTGCAGAACTTGTCAGCAATTTTCCCCATGAAAAAGAAGGAATCCTCAAATTCTATGGAGATTGTTGGAAGGTCAGTTTTTTTTATTGAGATGACTGCATCTTTCCCCAGATTTCTATCTTCACCACCATTGACTTACATGACATGCTTGCATGTGTAGATATTTAATGCTTTAAACTCATTGGAATTAAAATCACTGGAGGAGCCAATATACCTTTTCGGACAGTTCTTTCAGAAGCCTCTTGAATGCCTCACACTTGGTAATGATTTTTATTCTTTAAATTTGCAATTGGAGTAAGAGTTTTGAAGGTTGAAATAACGTTCACGATCACTTTTCATTCTTATCAACTATGTTCATTTATTAACTTACATGTAAAATATTTAAATATATTTACATTGCAGCATACTACTTGCCTCAAAATGCTGGAGACTTGGCTCGGAAGTACATTAAGGATCCCCGTCTGTTGTCCTTTATTGATGCAGAGGTGAGCTCAGAGAATTGTTTAAGTAAGAATATTTGTTGTAAGTTTATTATTGTTTATTTAGAAATTATATGGTTTTCTTTACCTACCACCCATATATTTCTCCTGACTAATTATATTTACGGTGGTTTTTGCAGTGTTTTATTGTTAGCACAGTGAATGCTTTGCAAACACCAATGATAAATGCAGCCATGGTAAGACGTAGTGAGTTTGTGGTGGACCTCTTTCTTCAATTTGTCTCGATTCTCTGAATGCTGTCTGCTTCAGGTTTTATGTGACAGGCATTTTGGTGGGATAAACTACCCTATCGGTGGTGTTGGTGGAATTGCGAAGTCCTTGGCAAAGGGTCTGGTCGATCATGGCAGCTCAATAATGTATAAAGCAAATGTGACAAAGATAATAACCAAAAATGGAAAAGCTGTGAGTATTTCTTTTTAGCATATTATAATTCAAACAAGGGATTGAGACTGAAATCTATGTCTTCAGAAAAGGTTATTATTGTCTTAACTAGTTGAGTCATGCTCGGCTTAGTTAGATGTTTAGGTTTGTGTTTATTCTGTTAACTTTTATTATATACTTGGTTTGTATTGTAGGTAGGTGTGAAGCTGTCTGATGGAAGGGAGTTCTTTGCTAAAACTATTGTATCGAATGCGACCAGATGGGATACCTTTGGTTAGTTCTTCTCAAGTTCTTTAGCTGATTTTTAGATGGCGTTTGGGGCAATGAGTTAGTTATTATAGTCCTAGGTTATTATAGTTGGGTTATGATAGTTTGTGTTTATGGTGTAGATTATTTTAGTTTGAGTTATAATAGTATGTGTTTGAGGTGTAAACTATTTTAGTTTGAAAAGGAAATAGTAAACACTGTAGCAAATAATAATAAAAATGATGAATGTAAAATAGTAAAAACTGTAGAAAATGAGGGTTTTGAAATAGTGTTGACGTTAGCTAATTGGAAGTTTTGAAATAGTTTTTATTATAGCAAGAGGTGGTTATTATATTTTGATGATAACCTTTGTCTCAAACACCCTCTTAGGGGTTGTTTGATAAATGGGTATAAGTTGTTGGGTTGGGTGGGTATTTATTACCAATGTTTGTTAAGCCCATAAAAAAAAATTGTGGGTTATTAAAACCACATTTTTTACCCACTCAAAACTAACCCTAAAAACCAGTGATATTTTCATTTTCTTCTCTTTTCCTTCATCTTCGCCATTTGGATTCTCCCCAGATCTGATTTTTTTTTTCGTCAAACCTTTGGAACGTCACTTTACCAAAATTTGATATGATGATTTGGTTCATTGTTTTTGTTGGATTTCTTCCAAGGACCGATCTTATCTTATGTTATGTTTTATCTGAGGCCCTCACTGTGTTATATTATAAGTATCCAAATATACTATCCATATTATATAAAAATAAATTGTATGATATGTGAAAAAATAATGTTAAGTTCGCAAGATTCAATATATATACATACAATATACAATATACCAATTAATTGAGCAGCAATATGAAATATATTTTGTTGGCATGTTTTACAGATTGAAGAGAACTAGAATTATTACGGTTTTTGAAAAGAATATATGAAAAATAATTTATTATGTTCTACAAATTGAGAAAACAAATTGAGATTGTCCAGTTTATGTTATTAATGATTTGAGAAAATATGTGTATATTTGAAAATTAATCAACAATAGCAGAGCATAAAACTAAAAAATAAAATAATGAAATAAAAAACAAACAGAAAAAAATAGAATTAATCTCATTCACAAAAAACTGATCAGATCCCCCAACTCAACTCAACTCAACCTTGCACAACAAACACAGACAATAATTACCAACTCAACTCAACTCTGCAAACAAACACAGACAATTTAACTCCCCAGATAATTTAACTCTCCAGATAATAATTACCAACTCAACTCAACTCAACTCTCTACTTTTATCACGCACCAAACACACCCTTAGTATTTTACTATATTGCTTGGTTGAATGTTTCATCTCTCTCCTATTTCCTTACTAGAATTTTAGTCATTACTGAATATGTATGAGCTTTCTTTTGTTTAAGGAAAGCTGTTAAAAGGAGTGGACCTCCCCAAGGAAGAGGAAAACTTTCAGAAACTTTATGTTAAGGCCCCATCTTTTCTTTCAATTCATATGGGAGTGAAAGCTGAGGTTTTACCGCCGGATACAGATTGTCACCATTTTGTGCTCGAGGTAGTTGATGCTTTTATTTGATGTCATTTTCAACAGTTTCATTTAACTTCTCATGGAATTGCTATGAAACTGATCGTTTCCTTCTTTATCATCGTTATTATTAGAATGATTGGAGAAGGTTAGAGGAACCATATGGAAGCATCTTTTTGAGCATCCCGACTGTTCTCGATGCATCATTAGCTCCAGATAGACATCATATTCTTCACATTTTTACTACTTCTTCCATAGAGGATTGGGAAGTGAGTATAATTTTTTTTTTAAATAATAGTCATTTTTTATTTTTTTTAGTAATGAAGTTTCAAGGGTCCCACTCTTATGATTTGTGCATAATGCATCCCCACTAAAATGGCGACTTTCCCCTCCCCTAATTTAGTTTGGGAAACAATAAAATTTTAAGTTATTAAAATTTTCAACCTGATTACCTGAGAGCTTGAATCTAGATCCTGGAGGAAACTCTTGTACATGACATTGGACATCAAATCATGGCAAATCTTAACCACCGGGGCATTCCTTGATTTTTAGTAATGGTCTTTGATTTCATTTCCCATCCCCCGGTTCTTCACCCTTCATTTGATTAGTTATTTCTTCCTCCTGTATACCAGGGGCTCTCCAGAAAAGAATACGAAGCAAAGAAGGAGCTGATAGCAGATGAAATTATTACTAGACTCGAGAAGAAACTATTTCCAGGGTTAAAATCATCTATTGATTTTATGGAGGTATATGTTTGGTTATAATTTTCTACAAAAAATCTTGCTGATTTTTAAAAGTGTCATGTATGGGAAACATTTACCACCTAAAACTGAACCGCTCCATACAGAATACCATGGTGCATTTGTAAAAACCCGAATCGAGATTGTACTTGTTAAAATGATCCGGAGAAGCATATACCTGATTGTTGCAGAAGTTTGTCTCAACATGAATGGTAAATAATTAAAGCAGTGAGTTCTATTATCAGTAGCCATATGAACTCTATTGGAGTATACCATTCCCTCTGATTATGTTGCATAAAAGGACCTGGACAATCATCTTTCCATATGCAGGACAGCAAATGTCATGAGTCTAATTTTCTATTTTGTTTTGTTTTTCTTGATCAACGAGGCTGCATTTTTATCTTTTAATTAGGCCTACTTTTGGTACTTCCATGTGATGTTTAAAGTTGTGGAATTGGAATGAACACTTTAAGTTGAATATAGTGAAAATATTACTTTTCTCTGGTTAGGAGCCTTACTCATAATTATCAGGTTAAAGTTGATTTTGACCTCTTGTAATGTTGCATATACACATTACTAGATTGCATTAGCTTGAGGCCGCAGAGTTACTCTAATGATATGTTGGTTGAAAAATTTCTGAAATGATGACAGGTCGGAACGCCGAAAACACACAGGCGATTCCTAGCCCGTAATGATGGTACCTATGGACCAATGCCACGCAGCACTCCTAAGGGATTACTTGGAATGCCATTTAATACAACTGTGAGTTTATGATTGAATGCTAAGCTCTTGTCTATGCTCGTTATTTATATCCAACTGAAGGGCCACCAATTATGATCTGCAGGGTATAGATGGGCTGTATTGTGTCGGTGATAGTTGCTTTCCTGGACAAGGAGTAATCGCCGTAGCCTTTTCTGGAGTGATGTGTGCGCACCGAGTAGCTGCAGATATTGGTAAGCTATAGGCCATTTTTGAAGTTCCAGATTCTTGGTGATTATTTATCAACGCGGGTAGTCTATAGAAACAAATTTAATATAGTGAGATAAAGTAACAATTGCAGTTAGGTCTGCCAACCTTTAAGATCTGAACTTCTTCGTTGATCATCATCTCTGAAATGAATGACCTGTTTAATGGACTACACAACTCATTGATTCGAGTGCTGATTATCTCTTCAACTTCATATAGTTTCTTCTTAGTTTGGCTAGACTTTCACTGCCCCCTGATTCTTTCAGCTTTGACAGGGCTCGAAAAGAAGTCCCCAATTTTGGATGCTGCCCTTCTTCGGCTACTCGGTTGGTTGAGGACCTTGGCCTGAATTTTGATGTGAGAATGTACCATATCCTTATGTGCCATAACAGTTTTCCGGGGTCAGTCATGTAACAACTGCTGCTGTTTAGAGATAGAGCACTAGTAGGCAGCCTCATATTCATACATTTACAATTCATGTGATAGTACCCAATTTATCAATGAATAAAAACGGGTGTACCAAAAAAGCACATTTGAACTGAGTGTTTCTCTTATGGAAAGAAAGAAAAAATAAAAGTTCTCCCAACATTCTATGTTATGGATTTGGAACTAAACTCTACTGTTTCAGGCTACTATATTTAGATGTTCAACTGTTCTAGCTAGATGCTGAAGTGAAAAGCACCTCGGCTCCATGAGCAAGCCATATCGATGATAACATGTTCGTTTTGCCTTCGATGTGATTCCCCATCTCAGAAGGTAAGTTTCCTTCTTCTTTTAGGAGTACACAATACCAAGAAAGTTCCCAAAATGGAGATTTTTACTATATGTTAGACCATGCAACTCAAATTCAAGCTCAAGTAAGCCAATGCTCTGATTGTTCTTGTAGCAAATCATCCTCTGAGAAAATCTTGTGCATTCTGTTTGTATTAACTTCCTGAGTGAAGCCTCATCCTCCTCAATGAAATGTAAGCCAAGAGACGATACCCGAAAACCATGGCGATTAGCGCAGTAACTTCAACTACCCCATTGTCCATTTTCATACCGTTCACAGCAGGTATGATGTTGTTGTACTGGACCTTTAGGAGGAGCTTGTACGTGTGGTAGTTGAAAGACAGATAGCGGATCCAAGCTACGAAGACTGGAACTTTCTGCAAAAATTTATTTGATGTGTGAATACTTGTGGAGGAAAATGATTTTTTTTTTTAAACAATGTTTTTAAGGTTAAAATAAGGTTGTTGCTTATTCCATTTTGGTTAGGTGTTTGGGAATGTTTAGTTTCTATATACCTTATGCAAATACGTTTTTAGTGTTGAATCTACTTCGATAGTAGGACTAAAAATGTAGTTTGCTCAAAGTATATGAATGGTCTAAAACCAAACTATCAAAATTATAGAGATCAAAACAAAATTACATACAGAGATCATAATAACATATAAAAACTCCGTTATAAATATATATCCTTACGTCAAAGTATATGAGCTAATAACCAAACTTTTGAGATCAAACTAGAATCTTGAAAGAAACATGTTAGTTACCTGTACGAAGAATCCACCAGCAAGCATGAAGGTCATGACGGTGACGGAGGCCAAAGTCGTGGCCTTCTTGACATCCATGAGTGTAGCTCCAATGGCCAACCCAAGCCCCTATATTGAAACAATCAATCCTTCAAATTACTCTTCCAAACAAAACCAAATGAGCAGAAGAAAGAAGCCAAACCTGAGCAGCTACAATAGAGAGGAAAACAGTGACCATGGTGAGGAAAAAAGGAGCAGCACTAAGCCTTAAGCCTGCCATGAAGTAAACAACAAGAAGGAAAAGGATAGGCAACAAGAGATCCAGAGGAAGATCACTAGTGGTTCTTGCCAAAAAGTAAGCACTCAATCTATACATATCAGCTGCTCTTTCTTTGCTTAACATTGCTCTCTCTTGTGGGAATGTGAATATTGCTGTGAACACTGGGAAGAACCCCCAAAATACTGCTATGAAGAACAATAACCCAGCCTACAAAAATTGCAAATCCAACCACTTTAATTAAACAAACAACAATGATAGTCATATGAAATTGTTAATATTCAAGGCCAAAAACTCTTTCAACTACGTATAGTTTAGCTGATATATAGTATGTGTTAGCGACAAGAATGAAAATATTCGTCTACATGTCGATATTTCCGTAAATCAAAGGGTTCGATATCGATTTTTAATATCTATGATATCTTCGGTATTTTTTTTAATAAATGTTTGTAAGACTTAAAAAATGTTATCTATGTAGTCTAATATGAATATTGATAACAATATCCATAACTTAGTTTGAGAGTAAAAACAATTTAACTATTGATCTAAATAAATTATATATATATATATTTTACTTATAGAAATATTTGTCGATATCAATATTTTATCTATATATTCATAGATATATCCGTAAAATTGAAATATCAATATCGACATCGATATTTTAATTATTGGTTAGCAATCAAGAGGAATGAAGTTCGAATAACCAATTTCGGGATCTAAATAACTAAATTTAAGATTTAATGAAAGCACATAGATTAAAATGAGAATTGAAAATAAAGGGACTAAAATTAAAGTTACTTAAAAAATAGTAGTTTGTATTTGATTAAGTTTTTAAAACAAAACTCGTAATTAAAAAAGAAAAAATATGTGATCAGATTTTTAGTTTTTCTGATGAGTTTCACCTCTCTGAGCATGCAAATAATTTAATAATAATAATCACATGCATGAAGAGAAAATCAAAGCTTGCTGCAAAAATCATTCAAATTTCTACAACAATGGAGGAGTTGAATTACCTGATCTTGCAAGCCTTTTGGACTGTTACTTTCCGATTGCCACCAGAGTAACCCTAGAATTATGGCGGTGGCGAGAACTTGAGTGATTCTCAGCCAGCTGAAGTATTCATGGCGTCTTTCTTTGATTCCTCTTCGGAACAGTATCGAGTATTGTTCCCACCAGCTCGCTCCCCATTGCCTTTTCGAACTCGATCCCTTCGATTTCAGCTCTTCGTCCATCGTCAAAGGTGTCAGCATTTTACTCTTTTCCTTCTCTGCAACTCTCGTCTCGTACGCCTCCACCAGATACTGCTTTACATTTTTGTATTCAAATCAAATCTTAGCCTCCTCTACTTCATTTGGATTTTGCATCTAATTTGACTTCTCTTTGCAAACTATGTTCTTACTTTGGGTGAATATTTTATTATTGTCAATGTGTTCAGTTTTATTGTGCTTTACTTCTGTTTATCTAACGAGTAGACTCTTCTCAAGTTGTTGTTTGGGGTTGGATCAGATCTAGGAATGGAACTTGAAAAGTAAGCTACGAGAGACCGAAGAAATTGTTTCGAAACGAATGGATTCCTAATTGTAATATGTGGAGTACAAAGTATGTGATGGTAGTATTGATTCTTGAGTGTTGGTTCTTTCAAACTCTAGGAAGTAACATAATTTTGTCTTTCTTTGCCTTGTTCTTAAGAAAATAAGAGGGATTGGTAAGTTGGCTTTCCATGAAGGTTTAACAAAGTTATGGCTGGGAATGGGATAGAATCAAATCATGTTTCAGATGAAGAATTCAAAGAGAAATTATAGTGTAGTATAGTGGTGCTCTGCCTTGAAAACTAATATATATGAAAACTGGAAAAGTGGTTAAGGGTTAAACTGGAAGTCTAGACTGGTTTGGAAAGGTTAACTTGATATGTCTTCTAGAAAATTATTATTTTTAAGTAGTTGATATAGTTCAGACAAATATTTTTTGAGACTTAGATGATTTTCAATTCTGCTATGGAAATTCTAGTTAACTGGACTCTAATACAATCAGGTTGTTTCAAATTGGATTCTAATCATATTAAAATCAAAGCTAGAGAAGTCAAGAATCAAGATTGTGGCTTGATTTCCTGAAACATACCTCCTGCACTAGAGTTGGAGAAGGTCTATCCTGTCTATTGTCAGCCTCAGAATTCTCTATTTGCACCTTATCCTCTAGCTCTGATGGAACAGACACATCATTCAGGTTACCATTTGCAAGGTCAAGCAAGAATTCCGCAGGATTCATTGCAATAAGTGGGGAACATCCTATAGATGAGAAATAACTCATTGCTTCTGCTGCTTTGCCATAATAGATCAAGCTTCCCTTCCCAAGAAGAATTAGCTTGTCAAATTTGTGAAATAGTCTGCTTGATGGTTGGTGAATCGTTGTCACCACGGTCTTCCCAGCCTGCCACGGAAGAACAACTTAATCATTATATGTTGGAGCTAATCTGCAAAATAGAAGAAGAATGGTGCGTTGAAGATATGTATATACTTCAGCTATCTCATGTAAAATCTGAACAATTCTCAATGCAGTTGTAGAGTCCAGGCCCGAAGTAGGTTCATCAAGAAACAACAGAGAGGGATTGACTAGAATCTCATTGCCTATAGAGACCCTACGTCTTTCTCCACCTGAAACCCCACGGACAAATGAGCCACCAATCATTGTATCCTGGCACCTGCAGAGGCTAAATTGATGAGCGTCTATTCCAGAAGAGTGTAATATCTTATGCTTCAGTAAGAGAGAGCTGACAAGCTTACCTTTCAAGGCCCAGCTCATAGATGACATCAATTGCACGCTTTTCCTTTTGCTCTTTCGTCAATGTACACGGCAATCGAAGCAAAGCTGCATATCTCAATGTTTCTTTCACTGTCAGGTGGGGAAATAGAACATCCTCCTGCATCACGAATCCTATCCTGTAGTAGCATTTTATTTTGTCAGGATCGAAACTAGTTTCTTAATTACCATTCTATTCTACATCAGTATTCTTTAATTGGATCAGTATCTGAAGTAGACCATGGACTTTGTCCAGAAATCTTGCCTGCTTTTCAGGAACTTGTTGTATGGTTGATCATTGTAAGTAATGGAACCACCAGCTGTAGACCGTATGAGCCGCCCTCCAAGCAGATTGAGTAATGTTGTCTTGCCACTTCCTGAAGGTCCCATTAAGGCCAGAACTTCGCCTGGGTTTACCCGACCTGTAATCCCATTCAGGATCTCCTTCTCCACATTTGTCCGCAATCCTTTTATGATTACTTTATAAGTAACATCCTTGAACTGCAAAGTATTTCATCCAGAGAACAGGATGAACTGAGTTCAGTAAAAAAATGCAGACAAGCCTAAGTCACCATATTTTAGGGAAAAGATTCAACTTGAGTTAGAGATGGCTATGTTTTCCAAAGGGTATGTAAGTAGATCCATATATTAACACTTCTTTCCCTCTACAAAGTGATGCGTTGATTAGCTTTTTTGAGCCCTGAAACAACCTGATTGTGGTCGTGCATGGACTTGAGTGTTTTAAAAAACCAGCTAGTCTAAGATTAGGACAGTTATTCTTTTCAAGGTTTTTTTATATTATCTTTTTGGCTCTTATTATTTTCTCTCAGTTAGGTGGAAAGATGGGATGAGTCTTGTACATGAATTGTCATATAAAATGAAACTTTTGTACAAGACTGAACCTGACCATGCTATAATTTGCATGCTAGCTTAGCCATGTTCTATGTGGGTTGTGCTTTTATCTCTACATCAATCTCCCTGTCTTTTGCCTGTCCAAATAGATAGACATAAATTCATTTGCTATCAGCAAAACAACACATACAATTCTGAACACACTCATTTTTTTTGGTTGTCAAAGATTTGGTGGACATGTATTAGGGGAGGAATCACTTTATTTCAATGATGAGAGTACACTTGATTTACCTTGAGGTGAATGGGCATGGTAGGTTCTGTTTGAAATCTGGCCTTGCATGTTCCTGCTTCTACATCCTCTGCTGTTATATTATATGCATATAGATGTTAAACGGTTATGTTGGGAATTTATCCCAAGATACTTGATTCTCGAGGAACTATTATTATTAATATTTTTTAATATGAGAAACCAACATCTATTTAGAATGATTAAAATGGGAAAGAAAAAACTATACAGAAAAGGAAATATATTGATAACTTGCAGAATAAGAAAATACAAAAGAACACACGAAGTAGTTTGAGGAATTTGGACCTCTCCCTTCTTAGTAATCTCAACCCTAAACAAATAAACCATTGATTGTATTTTTCCTTGCTGATTCACTCTATGTATAACAAACTCTTATGACCACTTCTTAACTAGTGACTAACATACACTCGGTGTCAATAATTTTTTGGTAGCTAAAAAAGATCATCTATGTAAGAGTCGGAAAGAGTAAAAAATGTCAATTAGATATACAGGGAAGGAGTCAAAGATAGGGAAGGAATTTTGAGCCTATAAATATGAAATTGAAGTCTTGAAGGACTTGACTTTTCCATTAAAAATATTTCTAAATTTGTGGGCCCTGGTCACTCTACTGGTTTGCTGATTTGATTATGAGTACCAACTCATAGCCTTTCCTTTTCAAGTTTGGTGTCAAATACCAGTCAAAAACACATTNAAAAAAAAGAGAGAGAGAGAGAGAGAGAAAGAGAAAAGGAGAAAATGCAAGCCAAGACAAATTGCTGGTTGGCCAGTGACTGTTCAAGTATAGTGTTTAAAAAATTAAAAGAAGGTGAAAAACACACTAGACTTGTTTTGCTTCAGAATCTTTAGATACAGTGAGGGAAGGATGGAATGCTGTAAACTCCAAAATTGTACTTATAGTACTTGAATTCCGGGGGATTATTAATAATAGAGCCAAAAGTACAGAAAAAGATTTTTTTTTTTAGTTTTTAATTCTTTTTTTTTTAAGTTTTAAGTATTATGATTATTAAATTGGTATGAGAGTATCGGTATCTTTTTTTAACCCTTACTTTCCCATGCTTCAGAAGTATAACATATATAATTTATAATTAGAGAGATAGGCAGAAGGTCAGACATACACAACCACAAGATTTGAGTACTTTTGTTGCCACATTTATTTCTAGTTTTCCCATTGTAAGGGAAACCCTGACACTTTCTCTTTATCAAACAAAAGGGGGACCAGAAAGATGGATATGAGTTTCTAGCAAACTCTTTTGAAGGTTTTATTTAAACAGAAGTGTCTCTGAAAATCTTGTGGGAGGACTGGGTCCCACATCCCAACGGTCTCTCATCTTCCTTTTTTGTTCACTTTCCTCAAAACTCTTTCCGGTTTAACACATTGTGTGGCCCATATCAACAAAAAAGTAGGAAGAAAAACATGAACAAGAAATGAAAGTAGATGATGAAGATGACCACGACAAATCGTATAGTTAAAGCATTTTCTAATCTCATAAATATTCATTTGTGTTCTTGTTTAAGTGAATTTCATTCTTAAAATTTAACTCTGTTTGTTTATATAAGAGCTATACCACTTGAAAATTCATTGTGGTGGACCATATCAAAAAAGTAGGAAGAAAAACATGAACAGGAAATGAAAGTAGATAATGAAAATTCGTTGACGATATATATTATAATTAAAGAATTTCTAATTTCATGAATATTCATTTGTGTTCTTGTTTGAGTGAATTTCATTCTAAAATTTTATCTCAGTTTCTTTCTATTGTAAAGAGCTTTTACTATTATATACAATACACTTGAGAAAAAAGGAAAAAAGAAAATCAATTTTCAGGTTGATTGAGAATTACTTACGTATATCTTCATCACTGAATGGCTTGAAATCTCCAATTTCATCAGGTGGCAAGGTGAAGCCAGTAAAGGAGAATGACAAGCCCAAGCTCGCACTTGAAGCTCTACTCAGAGCTGCACCACTCCCCAAATCATCCAAATCCAGCTTCAGCTGTGCACTCCTAGACTTCCTGATGTGCGTGTTTCGACCACCACCGCTTCCACTGCCACGCCCCGGTGAAGGAGCTGTCAACGTTTGTTTACTCGACTTCCTCGAGAGAGTTGTGCTGCCACTCTCCCCCACCACCCCATTTGCCTCGGTGCTCGACGTCGGTGACTTGAATGCCGCTGCCACCTTCTCCAACAGTTGATCGGATTTCGTCCTCGCTAGACCTAATGAACTTGTCTTTTCCATGTTGCCTCTCCCAACTTTCCTAGCTAGCTATGATATTTATATATATATATACACATAATATGAAGAGTGTTGACATAAAGTAATGGTTTGACATTCATCATTGTGAAAGAAGAAAGATTTATTTAGTTCATATATTGACCATACCTTTTTTGTGATGTTGAATTAGGAGAGTGGAAATTCAGAAGTGAAGAAGTTGAGAGGTGGCTCAATCTATTGCACCTTCAATGGTGCACATTCACTTCTTATATAAAGAGCAATAAGAGGGAGAAACAGTTTGTTTTTTTAGTACCAATAATACCCTTATATTATATGGCATAATACAATTTTGCCTATATCCCATATTTGTGCCCATGATATCAATTTGACTTTTGAAATGGTAAGTTTCTTTCTTTCTTTCTTTCTTTCTTTCTTTTTTTTTTCTTTTTTTCTTTTTTAAATAATAATTATTATTATATATATATATATATATATATATATATATTTAAGGAGAGACATTTTGTACCATCTCACCCAGCATCAATCATTCTCAAACAACGCTACCATCTTAGCCGTACACGTGTTCAGAAATTTCGTATTTTTTGTACCCAAGAGATCTATTTCATTTTCAAGCAATTTTCATTGAACAAAGGTAGTACATTGCCTTTAGTACAATATCATACACAACAATTTCGATATAAATATGTAGGGATAACTATAGGTTTTAATATCTAATGCTTTAGCGGTTAATTTCCTTCATTGATACGAGTTAGAGAGACTAAATTAAAACTTTTTAAACAATAAGGATTAAACTAAAAAAAATATCCAAACATTCCGGATTAAAATAATACGTGTGTGTATATATATATATTTCGACGCGATCACGATGACACGAGTTATTTATGGGCATCATTTTGCTTTCTAAGTTAGGGTTTTCGAGTCTAATTAAGAGAAAGCTTTAAACATTAATGAAGACTTTGTAAGAGTCTTTGAGAGCTTCTCATGCATTGCCTGATGAATTTAAGGCCAAAAGAATCAAATTTTTGGTTTGAGTTTGAGGTCCTTTTTGGTGGCCAAATGTGAGGCCATGCTTTCTTCTTACATTACCTCTTCACAAAGGAATTGAACAAAAACTTTTGGAACTTTGTTTTCATCCACTTGATGTTTACATTTTTTTTTTTTTTTTTGAATTATGAAACATTATCTTGTGTATGTATGCAAACACAACCAAAATACTGTTTCATGTTCAACATCTTTAGATAACCATGTTTGTTTTGTAGGAATATGAATACAAATGTTTTAAAATATTTAGTTTTATAGGATTTCAATATGGGAATGTCTTAAAGTAATGTATTATTTTAATAATATTCTACTATTTAAGGGTTGTTTTGAAATAAAGGAAAATGAATTAACTTATTTACAAATATAATAAAATTTCACTATTTATATGTGGTAGACCGCGATAGGCTGCGATAGACATCTATTTATCCCTATCATTGATAGACGATGATCTTTTGTAATACTTGAAAATATTTTCAACAGTTTTATAATTTAAAACGGTTTACCCTTGATTTTAATATAATTTGAATTGATAATAATATAATATTTTACTGTTATGAAATCTGTTTGTATTAATTTTACATATTGTTTTTTAAACAAGTTAATTTACGTTGTTTTGAACTTTTAATAAAGTATATGATAAAAATTATTATAATTTCGATTTTCACTTGAAATACTTGAATTTATTTTAAAAGAAGACAATTATATAGTTTCCAATATTTTTAAGTAGATTATATTTATACATTATCAAAATAGAGAAAACAAAATGGTAAGAAATGATATCAATTTGTGATAGTCTTTTCTTTCCATCTAAAATTTGGATGATCACTCTTGTTAAATTAAAATAAATAAATAAATTTCACTTTAAATTTCAATTAAAAATAAATTAAACTATATATCATACAATTTAAATAGATATGTAAATGAACCATATGAGCATAGTGAATTGTATAGAGTTGTTATTACTCCATGGATATATGATTTATTTTAATTATAAAATGAATAAATAAAAGTGGTGAAAGAAATGACCAAAAAATAAAAGATAAATAAAAAGAAAGATGCCCATGAAAAATCATGTTCTAAAAGGGATCAAGAACTCTTGAGATGCTTCCTGTATAGGCATACAAAGATATTTAGACGTTTAGGGATGTCGGGACATCCGATATTTCAACAAAATAAATAGCATAATTGAGATGTCCATCTCATAAAACTCTTGAATTCTTCACTAAACCAACATTCCCTAAATATTTTTCAATAAAATAATTTTTAATAGTTTTTTTTTTTCAAAATCCAACATTCACAATGAAACCATTTTCCAAAAAAGAAAAAAAAGGTAAGAAATCATGAAAACTTTTTACTTTTGAACTATCAATAGTAATGACTTTTGAATAATGAAACTTCAATAAGAATCTATTAAAGAATTTAAATATATTTTCGATCTATTTAAATATAGTTAAGTAGATAAGATATTAATTACCGTCTTAAAAATTATCAATAAATTGAGATGTTCACAATATTAAAATAAATATATTTTTTTGAATTCCAAAATATTATTCCTTTAGACATGCACCAAATGATTAAGCAACTAAAAATGGCCTTAATAATTTGGTTCAATATTTGTGCCATCAAGAAAGGAATGAGTTGTGCCATTAAGATCTTATCCACTCAATTATTAAACACACACCTCTCCTTCTTTAATGCTCCATATTATTTCTGTGTCTAGAACTTTTCTCCACCTAAATTCTCATCCAAATTGATGGATTATATTATATTTTAATCACTAACTTGGTATAATTAAAGGTCAAATGTATTTAAATCTAAAGAGTGAGATGAATATACACGAAATTCTCAGAGGTATAAGTTTTCAAAAGTGATGTTTATTAAACACAAAAACGAGCATAACTCAATTGATATACAGATGTGTTAAGATTTAACTAATATAAATAGAGTTATAAACTCATTTTATATGAGATATTTTTAAAGATAACTACAACAAATAGCATTTTTAGGATTAATAATTAAGTATATAGCAGCATCTTTAAAGAATTACAAATATAGCAAAATCTATTAGTGATAAGCTCTATCGCTGATACTCTTATTAGCTATGTAGTCTATCATTGATAAACTCCTCTTAGTTATATAGTCTATCACCGATAGACTAAGAGTTGGATCTAAATTTTGTAATATTTGCAAGTTTTTTTGTATTGTACTATATTTATTAATATTTTGGTCTGATTATTATATTTGTAACTGCCCATTTTTAGTACAATAAAAATATTGAATTTGAACTACAAACTTTTTATATGCTAACATACGTGTATGTCAGTCGAACTAGTTAATATTTCAATAATCAAATGATATATAATATAGAAGAAAAAACTCAGTAGCACTCACAAAAATTTGACACAAATAATTTTTCTTTTGACCCTTTTCATAATTAATGTATTTGTTTATCCATAAAGCTTAATGAATGCTTACTGGGTTTTAATGGAGACATAGTTTTGACCTTTTTTTATTTTTTCTTATTTTCTTATTATATTTTGGGATAGTTTTGACCCTTCTCATAATTAATGTAATAAGTTTTCATTCAAACTTAAATATAATCTTTGCATAGCTAAATTGTTATTGATTTGTATCACCTCTTACCATAAAGTTAAATACAATGTTTTCTTCCTCTCTTTATAATTTTGTTTAAATTAGAAGTCTAATCAATATATTTTTCGATTCGTGTCTTTAATTATGTCAAATAAATTCTTAAATTTTCAATCTTATGTTGTCTTGGACTTTAAATATTTTCCCATAATTCCTTATACTTTTCATATATAGTATCCAAAATGTCCTAAAATTCTCAATTTTATGTCTAATAAATTTTTGGTATATTCAATATTTTTTTAAAAAAATTACTAAACACAAATTTAAAAATTTAGAATTCCATTAGATATGTAATTTAAATTTATATCTAATATCATAGGATATTTAAATATTTTAAATATGCCATTCATCTATTGACATCAAATTGAAAGTTTAAGGACTTAATTAGACATTTTTTAAGTTTATAATCCTCTTAAACCCATACTTAAAAGTTTAAGAGATCTATTAGGTTAAAAATCACTTTTAGTCCCTAAAATTTTATAGAAGTAACAATTTAGTCTTTGAAATGATTTAGTCCCCGTACTTTCAATCTGGTAACAATTTAGTTATTATATTTTAAAATCTGCAATGAATTAGTCTTAATGTAGAAATTATGGTTAAGATTTAATGTGATTTCATGCCTAAATAAACCAATAAACTAATTAGAGACTCATTTTTTTTTAATAAAATATAAAATCTACATCATATAGTAATAAAAAGTAATATCTAATTTTGATAAATATTTTTACGTTAGGAACTAAATTGTCACAAATTTGAAAGTACAAGTACTAAATTGTTACATACTAAAGTCTATGGATTTAATTGAAAGTACAAGAACTAAATCGTTAAAAACCAAAATTTAGGGACTAAATTGTTATTTTAATGAAAGTTTGGAAACCAAAATGTATTTTTACCGATTTATTAAATATTTTTAAAATTTTATGGAATAAATAGATACAAATTTAAAATTAGTTAGGGACTAAACTTATAATTTAAGATGTAATTTAAACTTTTCATATTAAAAAAAAAAAAAAAAGGAGAAATAACAATTTATACCCTTGAACTTTGGGTGATATCAATTTAAACTCTAACTAATAATTGTATTAATTTAAACCATGAATTTTGAGATTGTATCATTTTAAACCTCAAACTAATAATTGTATCAATTAAACTTTGAACTTTTATAAGTGTATCAATTTAAACCCAGAAGTTTCATAATTGTATCAACTTAAGTTCCCCATTATGTTTTATTTAGATACATTTATGAATGTTCAAGGTTTAAATTGACATATAAATAAAAGTTTAAGATTTAAATTGATACATTTATGAAAGTTCTAGCTTTAAATTGATAGAATTACTAATTTGGGGTTTAAATTGATATAACTACTAGTTTGAGGTTTAAATTGATACACATCCCAAAGTTCAGAATTTAAATTGATACAATTTTTAAAGTTTAAGGTTTAAATTAATATAATTGTTAGTTTATGGTTTAAATGGATTAAATGATGGGTGAGGAGCGATGTGCAAAAAAGGACAATTTTGGCAGCTAATGGTAAGCACTAGGATATGTCTTTTGGTTGGGTGATTGCTCAGCATCCACCCACCACAATCTGCCACGTGTTTCACCATTTAATTAATAATTAATTTTTTATCCCTTTATTTATTTATTATTTTTAGAAAATATCAATTTATGTTCATAATCTTTAGTAATTGTATGAATTTAAATTCATAACTAATTATTTGTATTGATTTAAACCTGAAATTTTGTAAATGTATCAATTTACATTCCAATTGAAATTTCATTCGACTAATTCGAATATATTAAAAATATAAAAATATTCATTTTAAAATTAATACGTTTCGAATCACATCATCTAAAAATAGTATTTTTTTTTAAAAAAAAAAAAAAAACAGAATTTGATCAAGGTACTCTAGAAAATGTGTTAAGAAATTTATCAAAATAGTTACAAAAATAAATAAATAAAGTAAATTTATAGTAATAAGCTTGTAGTACAACTTCACATCGTTCTTTAAATTATCCCTATATGTCAATGCACAAAAAGGGAGTAGAAAATATATATAGGATAAGTTGAAAATAG
>NC_052359.1:66649284-66764984 GCF_009727055.1 Benincasa hispida
AAAAAAAAAAAAAAAAAAAAAAAAAAAAAAGGAGAGAGAAAGAAAGAAAGAAAAAAGGAAAAAAGTACTATTATATTATTTTTACATGTTTTATTCCTGTGTTTTTGTTTAATATTAATTTTTTTAGAAAATTATTAAATATTATTTTTACCTTTAATATAGTCAATTTGATCATTAAAAGTTTTAATTTGGTTTCTTTAATTTAAAATATTAAATTATTAAATCGAGTATAACTCAAATTAATATATAAAGTGTGTTAATAACTACGAAATTTGTGAAAAATTAATTAATATCTTATAAATATGTCATCATAAATTATTATTGGGATGATTATATTAAATATTTCAACTTTATTTTATTCCACGAATGTTTCTAATTTGACTTAATGTCACTAACAATATTGAGGTTGAGGGAGTAAAAATATGAGGAAACGGTAAATTTTTGAATAAGCAAGGAAGTTAATGTCATTTTGGTTCATATTGAAACTTATAAAAATTAGAAAAATCATATGAAAAATAAGCCTGAATTAAACAGTTCAAAAAAAAAAAAAAAAAGTTTGTTAGGTAGGCAATTTATAGTTTATTTGACCGGGAGTCTGTCTGTTCTTGAAAATTGTTACTGAATTATGTGATTCAAACAATGAAATTTTGAATAAAAAACAATCTTTTTATGTTATAGTGTATTCAGATTTTGAATTTAAATTTTAAAATGTGAAGTTACATTAAAAAAAAAAAAGATAAAATGATTAGCAAATATAATATTTCATGTTATTATCTTAATTGTTTGTATTGTTAAATTAAAATATGTATTATATAGTATATTATAAATTGAATATATATCAACATAATAAGTATACCTAAATCAAGTTGATAAATTAATTAATGACAATTCATATTCAACCTAATCTTTAGTGAGCAATTATAATTAATTTTATGGTTTATAAATATATAATCAAATACATTTTATACAATTGTTTAAATTTAAATTTAGTTTTTGAAATTTACCACTAAACACAAATATGTGTTTTCATTGTTTTTAAATTTTTGTTTCTAGATTTCATAATACTAAATTAATTCTAATTTTTGAAACAGTAGAATCAAATCGAAAGTAACTTGTCAAAATAATCATAACACAATTAATATGAAATTGTACTATCAACTTCACTGTCTAAGATACGATTTCATATTTTACATAGAAATTAACTTAAAACCACTTTATTTAAATTCATAATTTAACCTTTTTTTCCATTTCATTTATTTTTCAAATATGTACACTTGAATAATGACGAGCAATTGAGTATAATGAAATGAATATAGATTGCTGACGTCCAGTATTAAATTTTACTAAAAAAAAAAAAAAGAAAGAAAAATAGAAAGAAAGGTCTAACCATATTAATTAGAGATGATTCTATCAACAAGAGCGTAACTCAACTGATATAGTGTTCATACTATCAACTTCGTGGTTTGAGGTTCGATTTCCCTCGTGGTTTGAGGTTTGATTTCCTTACCCAAAACTTTAATTACAATATCTTAAAAAAAAAAAAAAAGAGAAAACAAAATATTGACGTTGACTAAAATATTTAAACTAATTTTTAAAATTGAGAAACTAAAATAAAATTTGATAAATAGACCCTTTGGTTCTTGAATTTGTAAAAGTATCACACAGATCCTAAAAGTTTTAATTTGATGTTTAATAAATTTCAACTTTGCATGTGATTAGTTCTAGACATATTCAATTTTTTTTAAAAAAAAAGAATTAACAAATATTTTATAATTTGCGTCAAAGAGATTCTTGATTATTTATTTTTTTTAAAAGCAATATTAAATAAAAAATTGAAAATTTAAGCCTTGTTTGGTAATTGTCTTTAGTTTAATTAGTTTTGAAAACTTGTCTTGATTTCTGAGAACACTCTTAAAAAATAGGTAACAAAATAAAGAAATTAATAAATGAAAATAGTGTTTATAAGATTAATTTTAAAAAATCAAATGGTTGCCAAAACTTAAATGATTACCACACATAATTTTTGAGATTAATTAGACACTTTTTAAAGTCTATGAACCTATAGTCAATAAAAAGTTAAAACGGAAAGAAGGGGGATTTTCAAAAATAGAAAAATGAGGGAAACTATTTACACAAAATAGCAAAATTTTAATCTTCTTTGATAGAGGTTGATAGAAGTCTATCAATGTCTATTAGTGATAGAAACGGATAGAAATATATCACACAGATAAAAGTTAGTGTCTGTTAATATTTTTTTTATTGTTTTTATAAATAATTTGACATTGTTCCTATAAGTGAAAATTTTTCCAAAAAGAATCATTAAAATTTATTTTCATGGATCATATTCGTAATTAAATAAAAAGATGTATGTGGATAAAGAAGAATTGAGAGAGAGATGAAAAGTACTAAGTAGCAAAGGAAAAAGGCAAAGAGTTGTCGTTTTGATTAGTAATGCCAAAACAAAAGCATTTAAAACTCACCCTTAAGTCTTTTCGAAATAAACAAATAAATATATTTTACAAAATAAAAACAGAAATAGAAATAAATAATCCTTTTTTTTTTTTTTCCCTCATTTCTTTTTCTGTTTGTTTTTGTTCGAAAAATCTAAACAGAAGAGGGGGCGGTGCCCGGCTCTTCAGGTAATACCACGTGACAACGACGTGACCTTCTTTTCTGTCATTGGCCCCTCCATTTTTTTCCATTTTCTTATTTCATCCCACTTTTTCTTCTTAATTACTCATTTTTTTCCTGTAGAAAAATTAATTTGATTTATTTTATTTGTCTCTAAATTTTAAAATATTATATTTTTCTCTTTGAATTTAGTAATCATTTGGTCAATATTCTAAACTTTTACTCTGGAGTTTCCGCTAATGTTCACTTTGGCCTTTGACATTAAGTTAATTAATTTAAATTAATTATGAAGGTAAATTTCATAATTAATTTTAATAGTGATTGAAAATTAGTGAAAACTAACCAATTATAATTCTTTTGATTCATGATAATTAATTAATAATCATTAACAGTAGGATTTCAAATGTGTATATTTAGTGAAAAAATCAAATTCAAAAATATAAATTTTGACACTCCAAATGAAAACAAAACTCAAAACTCAAAACTCAAAAGTGAAAATATAATAAAACCTAATTATAAAAATGGAAATTAAACTCAAACTCAGAAGTCAAAGAATAACATTTTAAAATATAGGAACCAAATAAAAATTAGACCCAAATTCTAGGGATAAAAAACGTATTTTTCTATTTTCTTAAAGGAAATTATATAATTTGTTCCTATATTATGAATTTTTTAATCTTATGAATCTTTTACCATCAATTCATGTTATCATATCGTTTAGGGATATATATCTCGATTCAAACTTTAACTTATTGACCAAGATTTCGTATACTTTATATCATTTAAGCTATATTTATATCGGTCATCATCGAGCATTAATATTAATAAATAAGGAGATATTTAACTAGTGTAGCAAAGTTGAAAACCCTACATTTGTGTACTTTGTACTTCAATTATAAAGAAGAATATAAGTTATGAAAAATGGATTTATGTTGCTTTTTTTTCACAAGTTCGTAGTATGAAAGGTGTAAGTTATTGTAGATGTCTCGAATTAAGTGTAGTCCGTATGGTTAGTAATTTGTACTAAGTACTATTTTGGCTCCTGTCATTGTTCTAATACTTATACATGTCGGTTCATTGAACCTCACTCAATTTAAATTTTGATCAAATATACATATAAGTCGATAACAAGTTGACGTTGGAGAAAACCTTCCACTATAATTTCATTAATAAGTAGAAAAAAATAATTGTGAAATAAAAAAATAAAACTAAAAAACACAAGAATTTACATGAAAAATTTCAAAGCTTGAGAGAAAAACCATGACTCACCAAAAAAATCACTACGTAACAATTGTTCCAATCACAAAATAATTATCTATTTGATCCCAATTACAAGAGCACTCTTTCAAAATTTTTGTACTATTTACGCCTTTTAATCTCATTCTCAAATTAGAAAATACAAAAAGGAATTTAGCTGTAGTTAGCACACTTAAACTTAAAGTGTTTCTAATTGAGACAAATTGAAACCAAAGTTCATAGGCTCATTTTTATAGTGTTCGTATTCATTTTTTTCAATGTAAGACAACTACTCTTCTAATATTTTTGCAAAAATCCAGATGTATTAAAAGTTCTGTTCTTCCAACAAACTAATGGTGGGAATCAAAATAGCCATCTTCCTCACCATATTATAAGTTTGGTCTATATTTTGTAACATATACATTAAGCTCTACTATTTATGCAATTTCGTATCTAATAGGTCACTATGTTAATTTCATTACTTTAGCAATAATGTTATTGTAATGCTGACATACAACATTAAAAGTATATAGACTCGCTAGATATTTTTCTTATAGATGGTAGATAGTTATACAAACAACCCTCATTATAAGTTTGTACGTATTTTCTAAAATACAAGAGCTAATTAAACACGATTTTGAATTTTAACCATTTAAACAAGGCTCAAATTGTAATTTAATTTTTAAAAGCTTATATACCAAAAGATGGAAAATAAAAAATTAAACCAATTTTTTTCTTTCTAAATAAAACTATATTCCAAAAAATTTCCAAAACTCCAACTTTAAATATATTTGTTATTGATGTGGTATTTTAAGAAAAATATCAATTTATATCTCTAAATTTTAGGAATTTATCAATAAATTTTTTGAATTAATAATTATATGAATTTAAACTTTGAATGTTCGTAAGTGTGTTAATATACATTCTTTCTCAAATTTCGTTACAAAATATCCATGAAATTTATAATTTGTTTCAATTAAACTTCTAAATTGTTATAAGTGAACTAATATAGATTCTTTATTAAAGTTACCTTTAATAATCGTCAATGCATATCTTACAGTAACACACGTGTAGACTTCTTCAAATTTCAAATTAATAAAATGGATAATTAGAATTGATGTATGAAAAATATCCTAATTAAGAATTCAAATTGATTGGCTAATAAAAATTAAGATATTTAATTGATAAAACTATAATGATATATCCAAATAAAATATAATGAATAGAATGAATAGTACAAATTTAAAAGTATAAATTAATATTTATAATTTCAAAATTTAAACACAAAAATAAAAGAAGAAAGAAAAAAGAAAAAGAAAAGGAAAATGGAAGCCAGCTTGCCAGTCATTCTCTTGCCACGTTTCAGGATTAGAAGGAACAAGTTATTAGTTGACAGCTAAAATGGGGTGAGATTGGCTGCGAATCTTTACCGCAAAATCAACGACACGTGGCGAAAGGATTACGCGTTTGGCACGTGGTCCTTCCACGTGGACTAATAGATCACGCATTTTGGATGGGACGTTTAATCGTATCTTTTTTCTTTTTTTTTTTTTGAAAAAGATATATGTTTTTTTTTTTTTCCTTCTTTTTAGCCAAACGATATCTTTTTGGCTTTCATTTTCAAGATTTGACTACTTTTGCAACAACTGTATATTTTTATTTATTTAATTTTTAAATATTTAAAAAGCACTAAATTGTTTTTAGTGCGATTGGAATTTTAAGATATTGTCTCCAATTTTAGTGGAATCAATCAATTCATAGGTTGCCCAATTGTCAAATTTGATATTTAGGTTTAAATTTGTACAAATTTTATCACGTCAACATAACTTTTTCAATAAATTATAAATCTTAATTAAGTTTAAAAAATAAAATGGATTTTCAAAATTTATAAGATTGCTTGTTTGACAGAAAATTGCTTAATTTTTAAGAGCTCAATGCTTGAAAAGTATTTGTTGTACTTGGACTAATTTTCCTTTATTTGGTTTTCCTAGTAATTACTTTATTATTATTATTAGAATTGATGTTGTTTTCAATTTCGAAATTATGGACTTTTGAACAATACTTTCAAGTGTGCCAAAATTTAAATGATTGAAAAGTATTTGTTGGAGTTATATTTCCTTCATTTGGTTTTCCTAATAATTCCTTCTTTTTTTTTCCTTTTTTTTTTCCCAGAATTGATGTTATATATTTCAAATTTATGGACTTGTGAACAATAATTTCAAGTGTGCAATAATTGAAAGATAAATGCTTGAAAAGTATTTGCTGGAGTCATCTTTTTTATTTGGTTTTCCTAATAATTTTTCTTTGTAGAATTATTATTTTTTTTCCTATTTCAAAACTATGGACTTTTGAACCGTCATGGGTTGACCTAGTGGTAGTGGGAACATAAAAAAAGGTCAAAGGACTAGGAGTCATGAGTTCAATCTATGATGACAAAAAGGCCTAAGATGTTGATTGAGATTTCCTGGATAAGTTTATGATGAAGAAGGAATTTGGGTTTAGATGGAGAATGTGGATGTGGGGATGCATTAGGAATGTGCAGTATTCCATTTTAGTCAATGGTACTCCAAAAGGATCGATCCAAGCTTCTCAAGGTTTAAGGCAAGGGGATCTTTTGTCCCCTTTTCCTATTCTTATTGGTCGTGGATGTTTTAAGTCGGCTCATTTCCAAGGGAGTGGAAGGAAATATCATTGAGCCTTTAAGGTTGGTTCGGACGAAGTAGCCCTATTGCATCTCCAGTTTATGGATGATACGATCTTGTTTTGTTTCAGAAACAAGGATTCTTTTTTCATTCTTAATCACATGATGAACTTTTTCAATGCTATGTCTGGCCTTGAAATTAACAGAAGTGCCAAATTTTGGGAATTAACAATGGCCCGGCTAAGATTGAAAGTTGGGCGGAGGAGTTTGGGGGGGGGGGGGGGTTGGTAACGTAAGGATTCGCAGCCATCCCTTTGAATGGGTGGCGAAAATGGTTAAAGGCACACATCGGAACTCATGGAAAGACACTTCGTTTGAGTTCCCTTCTTTTTATAACTTTGTTCGGTGTGTTGTGGGAGATGGCATAGGTACGTATTTTTGGGAGGATCGGTGAGTGAGGGATAGTGCTCTTTCTTCTATCTTTCCGCATATTTATCACTTATCTTCCTTAAAGTATCACCCGATCTCTGATTTTCTAATCTAGACCGAGAGCTCCATGTTTTTCATTTGGGTTCTATTGTTATTTGACCAATAGGGAAATGACGGAGGTTGCCTCTTTTCTTTCTTTATTGGAGGCAAGTATAGGGAGAGGAGAAGGGATATTCGCATTTGGAATCCGAATCCTAGTGAAGGGTTTTCTTGTAAATCCTTCTTCACTTGGAGTGTCTGTGTTCGATGTGATTTAGAGGATTAAGATTCCCGAAAGTCAGATTTTTTATCTAGCAAGTCTTACTTGGTCGTGTGAACACTTTTGATAGACTTGTTAGGAGAAGAACTTCGCTTGTGGGGCCTTTTTGTTGTATCCTTTGTTAGATGGTGGAGGAAGACCTAGATCATCTCCATTGGAACTGCCAGTATGCAAGGACTTTGTGGAGTCTTTTCTTGCAGGAGTTCAATGTTTGCTTTGTTGGGTGGAGAGACTTCCATGCAACGATCGAGAAGTTTCTTCTCTATCTGCCTTTCAAAGAGAAAGGCCGTTTTTTTATGGCTGGTTGGGGTGTGTGCTATTGTTTGGGATATTTGGGGGGGAGAGGAATGATAGAGTGTTTAGAGGTAGGGAAAGGGACTTTGGTGAAGTGTGGTCTTTGGTAAGATTTCATGTGTCCCTCTAGGCTTCAGTTTTGAAGCTTTTTTGTAACTATTCTATAAGCAACATTTTATTTAGCTGGATTCCTTTCCTTTAGTGGTGGGTGTTTTTAGTAGGCAATATTTTTATGCCCATGTATTCTTTCAGTTTTTCTCAATGAAAGTAGTTGTTCAAATTAAAAAAAAAATCCATGATAACTATCTACTTAAGATTTAATATACTAAGAACTTCCTTGACACCCACATGTTATAGGGCGACGATTGTCCCATGAGATTAGTCGAGGTGCGCGTAAGCTGGCTTAGACACTCACGTATATATAAAAAAAATTATGGGCTTTTGAACAATAATTTCAAGGGTGCAATAATTTGAAGATACTCTTACCAACTATCCAAAAAGATTTGAAGCATACACGCATCTTATATAATCTCCTCTTAACTAGAAACATATACCATACAATAATATTAAACAAAAAGTGTGAAAGTATAAAGATTGAAACCACTAACTTCATGAAAAAAGAATATATGTTAATTATATGCTGAATAATGTTCATGTTCAAACATATACCAAATAGTATTCATTCAACCAAAGAACTTTAAACTTCTAAACACTTTGAAAATTTAATGTGAATACTATATTTAGGCTATTATAGATGGCAGATTTAAATTTTAATTTGGTTTCTGAATTTTTAAATTTATTCCATTTTAATCACAGAACTCTCAAAAATAATATTGATCTTCGTTTTATTATTTTTTTATCTTATTTTCTTTTGGGATTAATTGCTCAAAAGACCTATTTTAAAGGCCCAAAATAGTAAATGATCTCATTTTTGAAAAAAAATGTCAAATGCCCCTTTGCTGATGTTATGACCACGTGAAGTTACATTATTGCCTTTCTTTTTTCTTTTTCCACTTCTTCTTTGGTGTGAAAATCTTCCTCTGTACGTCGTCTTCTTCTTCTCCGACACGACGAGTTCATATGAGCAACTCCGATGCGACCAACTCTGATGAGCAAGAGACGAGAGAGAGGAGTGATTTTGTGAGTGATTAAACGAAAAGAGAGCGAGACAAGCTAGAATGAGAGATATAGTGATTTGTGAGTGAAAAATAGAAGAGAGAGTGAGACGAGGTAGAGCGAGAGATATAGTGATTTGTGAGTAAAAAAAGAAGAGAGCGAGACGAGCGAGAGCAAAATTAATTTTTCGCGTTCGCACGAGTATATTTTGGTAATTTCACTCAAATTTGACGTTAGCAAAGGATCATTCGACATTTTTTTTCCCAAAAACTAGGTCATTTCACATTTTTCGCCTAATTTTTGGATCATCCATATGGTGGATCCTTTTCTTTTGTCTACCACCTTTCTCGAATAACTTGAAATCACGTTCAAAGCTACATCATTAATTTGCTAAACTAAAATAAAATTAAGGACCACAACAATTATTTTTCAAAAAAGTTCAAAGAATTAAAATAAATACTTTAAAAATTAAAGTACAAAAGTTAAAAGAACCATGGATGCCATATAGCTCAATGATAATGACAAAAAAAGGAAAAAAAAAGTTGTAAACTAATCAACAACCAAACCTACTCCAGACGATCCAACCGATAACTTTAACCCCAAGGCAAAATTCAATCAAATTTGAACTTTGTTTCTCTTTCTCATATCTCCTCTCTTGATAAGTAGGTTTGACTACTAGTTCTAAATTGCAAACCTAATTATGAAGGTTGACAATCAAGTGCCAACGGCTGATATAAATATTAAAAATATATAAATAACAATAATAATAATAATAATATAAATTTCTTATGTTTTGGATTTAGTTTCTATTTGCTCCCTAGGTTTCAAAATGTAACACTTTTTAGTCCTTAAATTTTGAGTTTGGTTTCAATTTAGTCCATAAGTTTCAAAATGTTATAATTTTACCTTTGAAATTTGAGTATCTTTTCAATTTTGTCCCTAAGTTTCAAGATCTACACATTTAAATTCAACTTTTCACTAAATACTCACTCTCTGTTTTTAGTATTAATGTCTATAAATTAATTTAAAAAACTTAATTAATTAATTACGTCTCATTATTTTTCATCATTTTTAAAATTAAATTTAAAATTGTAAAATTTGAAACTTAAGGACCAAATTGAAACAAAATTCAAATTTCAAGATAAATTTGTAACATTTTGAAGTCTATAGGATAATTTGAAATCAAATTCAAAACTTAAAAACTTAAAGACTAAAAGTGTAACATTTTGAAATCTAGGGACCAAATAGAAACTAGATAAAAAACGAGGACCAAAAAAATATTTTTTCCCCATAATTATAATAATAATAAGGTAGAAAAGATAATTATTAATACGTTCAGCAATATCTAGCCATTAATTGTACGAGAAAAGGAAAAGAATTAGAAAGTTAATAGATCTACTTTTAGGTGACTTACTTGACTTATCATATGCAAAGCCAAAGGGGATAAAGGCCAAGAGGCATCATCATCCACATGCCATGTGTGAACTTGGAAGCACCAACCAAGGAAGAGATAATAGCTTAGAATTCCCTGCCAACAAGATCATTAGAGAAGGTTGTTCTAGAAGCAACAACTTAAAACTATTCTAAATCAAACAGTAATTAGTAGGAAACCTAAGATATGAAATCAAGGCCACCGATCTAGAATAGCGTTGTTTCAATCTTTTAATGCTTATTCTCATTGTTTTGTGGTTGTGTCTTTGTTGATTTTTTAGTTCAACGACATGTTGAAGTGGGAGATTCAAATCTCTAATTGTTGGGTTGAAGGTATATGTTTAAACAAGTTGCTATGTACAAGTTGGTTAGGGTTGTGTATTGGTTGTTCTATTCTAGCTAAAAGTGTTATCTCCACTAAAAATATTTTTAAATATTCACTAATATTCAAAGTTTTTTTTAATGAAGAGAAAAAAATTATCGATTAGAAAAATGGAGAAGGGTTTTTAACATCCCTCGGAGCATGGACCCTTCTGCATTTGTCAAAAGTGTGTAGGTCACAGCACTGTTTTTCTCCTTCTGTTTGCATTAATTGTGGAAAGTTTTTAATGATATGGAGGCAAGAAACAGCAACAAAATGGTTCATATGGTGCAAGAGTTGAAATTGACAAACAGAAAGGTAACTGGTTAGAAGGTGACAGTGGTTGGTGAGGATTGGACAACTTTTCATTACCTTCTCCTACTTTCATCAGCTGGAAAGAGAGGCTTGAAAATGAAGGGAAAACCTAACTGTAATGAGGTTATTGTAAAGAAAAAAAAGTGTCAGTTATGTGAAAAGGGAGAGAAAAAAAGTGTTAGGTCAGAGGTCATGTGCTATTTAGTACAACAACAAAAAAAAATCATGTGCTTTCAGCCAGCCATGACTGAAAGAGAGGTGCCCTTGGTTATTAAGGTAAATAAGGGATTAAAACTAAAAAGTTCCCATTAATATTCAGATCCAGATAAGAGCTTCAGATTATTGTGATATCAATACTTTCAATAGTTACCCTTTTTCGTCTTTGAATACATATTCTGATGTTTACCTTTTTTCCTGAAACAAAATAAATGAGATGCATAATCCACACCATAAGCCAGCTCAATAATACAACTTCTACAAATTTTGAGAATATCTGAAGATTAAATCGATCATTTTTAAAGGAGAACTCATAACAAAATGATCCAAAAATTTTTAAACTTCAACTAAATTTCATTTTATTAGAAGGGTAGCATTATACCTTTTAGGTCCTTAGCAAATCTGGCTTATGGTACCTTTGTGAACTGTTGCAAGTAAATGATATAATTCCCCTGAAGTGACGATTAGGAAAACCTTCCACATAGGCAAGAAAATAGTTTGAATCATCCTCCACCAGCTTTTGTCAACTATCTACAATCAGAAGAACTTATCAAACATAAAATCGACCACAGTGAAGTATGAATATTTATTGGCACATGGTTATTGCCGGAGGCCTAGAGTTAATGAAATAATATATGTAAGTGGTTGTAATACGACAAATAACTTAGAAAGTAAACTCATATGCGTGTTATGCAACTTTATGGATAGCTTGTAGTACATTATTTGAGTCAATACAGAGGCAATATGAATGATATGTCTTGATATGGAGAAAAAACAGACAGACAAACAAACAAATACAGGTTTTTACACGTTCTTCTCTTGTTAATATGTCGCCCCTTGTTATCTTATCAAGGGCACTGATAATTGAATAAAAGGGTTATATATGAATTCTGCCATATCAATACATGTTCACAATTAAAAAGCATACGTGTAGCATTTATAAGAGTAGATGGCATCAGTAAATAAAACAAAAAAGAAAAACATGGATGACTGTTTTCAAATAGAAAAAACTGTAGATGCTGTTAATATCCAAATAAATAAATAAATAGAGGAAGCGATGAGTGGAGCCAGGTTTCACATAAAGGAAGCCACAGCTCGCAGGTAATCTATTAAGAGAAGATGAGAATCATTACAAACATATAACCTGATAAGAATTTGATAGCCTTTCCTTTCCAAAATCACTGAAATATTATTGTTGCTCCATATCCTGTCCTTCCTTCAATGGTCATTCACATAAAAAGTTGGAAAGAAAAAATGGCTTCTGCCGGTAATCGAACATGAGTATTCATTATATCTTGGACTCTCAATCACATCCATCCAGATGTTCAATAAACAAGGAAAATCATGTTCATTATCTCAGAAGATGTCTTATTATTATTATTATTTAAAAAGGAAACCAAACCTTTCATTATGATTCTTCAAAAAAAGAAAAAAAAAACCATTCATCAATGCAAAGAGTCTAATGCTCAAAATACAAGAAAAGATGAGAAATCAAATTACAACATGATGTAACCAAAATCAGAATCAAACCTAAAGCCAAAGTACATAAGACTTAATCATGAAAAATAAAGGCATTCCAATTTAAACATAAGTTTTGAATAGAAAAGCTAGCAAAAGATCAGAAGATATCCTGTTATTAAAGAGAAGAACTTACGTGAAGATCCTCCATGAGGCAGCGTTGTAGTAATTCTCAAGTCAAATGTTCAAGGCACCATTATCAGTATCGTGTCCTCAGCAAAGATATACAACAGTAACTGAGCAGAGTAGTCCTTGTACAATAATAGAGAATAGAACCCCCAAAATCATAGTAAACAAAGAACAAGGATTAAATAATGATCAGCATTTTTCAATTAACAGACTTGAAATCTATTCCAACTTAATTCCTCAATATAAATCAAATCAATATGGACAAAAAAAAAAAAAAAAAAAAAAAAAAGAAAGAAAGAGAGAAAAAACAATAGCAGAAACAAGAAACTAACTCTCTCTGAAGCTTGTCATCTTTACAAACAGCATTAATTTCACCTTCTAGCTATAAAAAAGAACATGTATTGGGCCTACTGGCCAGAAAATAAATAAAATTGGCTTCTTGGTCAGGAACCAGAGTGAGGCATGTTAATAGTTAAGCCTAAAGGCTTTCCTTAATTCCAATCGTCATGCAGCTTTACAATCACCTCTGACCAAAACCAGTGTCTTGCATCATAGCCACAAACTCACTGTAATCTATTCGACCATCCTGAAAAGAAATCAAAGGCATGATTATTAGAATGGAAGACAACCCTTTTATATTTCAGGCATTCAAGCAAGGGAGGCAATAAGAATAGATCATCAATAGAAGAACAAGTACATTATCCTGGTCAACTTCGCGCATTATATCTTCTAGGCGAAAGTCTGACAAACCAAACTTTTCGCAAGCTTGTTGGAGCTCGTCCTGTGTGATGTATCCACTCCCATCTTTGTCGAAGTATGAGAAGGCAGCAAAGAGATGGTCCTCCTTCTGAATCTTGTTTAAATGAAGCATTGCTGCTACAAACTCGCCATATTCTATGGTACCACTATTATCAACATCTGCCTGAAATATTGAATTGAAATAATAATATTTAAAAATCATAAGAATGTGAGCATTCAGTTCACTTATAATAATTGACTTTCACGATGTTGGAATGTCCCATGGATTGTTTATCTCACTAGAAATCGTAGAAGAAATGTGTTGTAATTCTGTAACGAAAATATTTTTCTCATTTTTTGAGGATACTAAATATGAAGTTTGATATTAGCAATGAATCAATAATTGTTCAAACTATATCTTTAACATGTCTACAATATAGAAAACCGCATAGCCTGCTCACTAATGTACATGCAATTAAAATATAATATTTGTTCATCTCTAACACTTCTATATTTTCAAGCTTTTAATTTCTCATTTGTAACACCGACAATGCTATTAACGAGCTTATTTAAAACCCATCTTCACATTCGCAATTTTTAGATTGCCCCTTCAAGCCAGTTTGGTCTAGCTGTAAATCATATAGAAGAGAAAATGAAAAGGTTTCCCAATTTCCCAAATCTATACGCAGACTTGAGCTGTTAACAATAAATAAAACGTAAATTCTGGAATCGCATGTGGAGACGGAAAAAAATAAACTGTTATTGGTCGCCAGATGAAGTCTAGAAAGAGGGGTTAATTTCTCCTGAGAGAAGATAGCATCACTTACAGCTTGCATTAACCCGCTAATCTCAGAATCCTGAAGATTAGCACCCACTCTTTCCAAACCACGCTTCAATTCCTCGAGAGTTATTTGACCACTATTGTCCGTGTCTATCATCTTAAACATCTCTTTGAGGCCAGCAATTTCCTCTTCGGAAAGGCTTTCTGCGATAACCTACGAAGGGACAATAGGTTGAGCAAACTTAATAACAATTTGAGGAAAAAGACCTCAAGCAACCAAATCGTGAACTATACATCAAGGAAACATTTTCATAATATGCATTTTATGTTCGTATAAAATGACTTTGATAGCTGCACATTCAACACTGCAAGCCTTGCTACTTGATAGTTTGTTGGATATCATGAATCATAAAGTTAGATGATGAGCACTCACTCTAATTGCTATTTTCTTTAGCCTGTTCATGGCAGAGAATTGATTCAAACGACTTAGAACAGCTGAATCAAGAGGTTTGTCAGGAGCAACTCCATCAGCTTTCACCCATGGGTGGCCTGCAAAATCACAAAGGCCCTATTAGAAAGCTAATTAAGCATACTGATATTGGGATATCTTAAGATAAGAAAACTTCTATTGAAGGCAACAACAGCAGCGTTAACAACTTAACAGTCATATTTCACGAGCAAAAACTTAAGAAGTGCAAATCTCAATCTTACTTCTTAATCGTTCGAACCACAGAGAAATGTTGTAAGCATAACGAAGTTTGAAGAGTCTCTTTGCCCCATATCCACTGGGACTGTCAATGAAAACCATTTTACATACCAATGAACTGAGGGGATGACAAAGTCACATAATCTTCCAGTTAAAGTTCCCATAGACGTCTTATTTTTGAAGCATTGGATAATGTACATTAGTCATGGAATGAACATGGTCCTTCACTTGATATTTCAGATTCATTTGAACGAATTTAACCTATACGTTCATTTTATATAATTCAAAATTTCTAGAATTGATTCCATTTTCAACCCCGGCATGTTAATCTATTGTGAGGCCAAACATGGTCACTGCCTCAGACATTGAGTAGAACATACATTCACCACCAGAGGATGGGCCCTTTTTCTTTAAATTCACAAGTATATCAATTATGTATATTGATATTTAAAAATATCATAAGCAATCCCATGGCAATTGTTATTTCAGTTATAAATATATACACAAAATATAATCACTAGTCCACCAATTTAAATTTTGTAGGTCAAAATAATGGAAGGAAACAGCCAAGAAATCACAATAGAAAATGAGTTTCAGATAATGCTTTCGTTGTTCATATCTACTTATCAAATCAAACGTATATACAGATTGGACTGAAATATGAGAAAAAGATTAGGAAAAGAGTTTCGAGACTACACGCAATAAAGTCTCGACTTATTTACACTCTCAAGGCTTTAAATCTGTCATGTAGAAGTTAATCTACCATAAAGCAAGCAATCCCAGTTTATCATATGAATTATCTATCAGGTGAACTGAAAAATTTTCCTCAAAGCAAAAACTCGGAATTCTAAACTGCATCCATGCTAGTGTGGAAGACATATGACATGCACGTATTACCAAGCATATCTAATACATCTTCTTGACACCCTATATAAATGCAACTGATCTAAATATTTGGATATTGCCGAGTACCCAGCAGCTAATTCTCTTCTTGTCTTCAAAGAACATACAGTCTACAAAAACTTTACATTAGGATATCACAATAATTGAAGGCCCAAGGCTGGTATACCTTATATCAAAACAGATTTTCTTCTAGAGTCAGCTTATGAAATAAAATATTCCTAACATTGGCAACACAAATAAAAAGCAGTAAGAATAATTGTTACAGCTAACAAATAATACTGAAAACTGTTGAAATATATTGCATTAGCCCTAAGGGCATATTTGTAGTTTACTCTATATTTACTAAGGTTTCCCCTCATTCTATTTATATCTAAGGTTGGGGTTTCTTGTAAATATGACATTAAACAAGAAAACTTTTCTATCGTGGTTTTTTCTCTTTGGATTAGGGTTTTGCACGTAAACCTTATGTTAGTCTCTTTTCTTTCTATCTTTCAATATGGTATTAGAGCAAGGTGATGAAACCCTAGTCCCAATAGAAGAAATTCAGTCAGTCCCAATAGAAGAAATTCAGTCATCAAACTTGATAGGTGAGGAAACATTGGCAGACACGACTAATATGGCTGTGATTTAAGCTGCCGTTGATCGATATCTCCGAACCATCTTAAATCCAGTGCAACCCAAACAATCTGGAGCCCTACTGCTAGACTTCAACAGCCCAGTTGGCGCGCATCTCGGACAGCTTCAATCGCTGAGCATCACCAACCCAGTCGGCCTACATCTCGGACCGCAGCCTTGACTTGGATCACGATTGACATAGGGATCTGGTGGGTTCGCTCCAGCCGGTGCGCCGAACGTTTTCCAGCTCCAGCGTACCAGTCCATTCCAGCCGAACATCGCCGATGGGGGTGCTTCGACTTCGCACACGATCAGGTTCGCTCCAGACGGCAGTGGATTCGCTCCAGCTGCCGGGTCGGGTCAGATTAGCGCGTTTGCTTCAACCTCGAAGCCAATCGCCGAGCCCTCTGTCCGTTACCCATCTTCGCAGCCGTCTGGGAGCAACGCCGATCACAGGCCGCCCTATTTTGCCACCGGTAGAATTACGACAGTAGCCTCCTCCTTACAGTACCATGGTGGACAGCCTCTCCCTCATGTGTACCCAGTTCAACCTCAGTTTCGAATGGGCGATTCCGTTGAAGAAAATTCCATTACCTATGGATAGAAACATCCCAGATCTGAATCCTATGGGGAACTCCAACAACAGCCGCTCTCAGAGCCAAATTGAATGGCCATGATTCTTCCTCGATCTATTCAGAAAATCCGGTAACAATGTTTCTTACTCTTCCTACTGCTAATATTTTATCTGGGACTATAGGAAATTCGGCAGAAATGATCATGGGAGAGAAGCAATTGTTTGGGTACTTGACTGAAGAGATACCACGACCAAGTCCTGGGGATCCTCAAGAGCGTGTCTGGATAGGAGAGGATTCATTGCTAGATATTTGGGATGCAGTCTGACGACTATATTCGAGATGTTAGAATGCATCCCGCCTGTATACTCTACGTAAACATGTTCATGAATGCAAACAAGAGAGTATGGATGTAACATCATACTTCAAGATGTCTTTGTTATGGCAAGAAATGGATCTATGTCGGGAGATCATCTGGAACTACCCGCATGATGGAATTCAGTACTCGAAGATAGAGGAGGTTGAGCGTGTGTATGATTTTCTTGCGGGGTTGCACCCCAAATTTGATACGGTTCGAAGTCGAATACTAGGGCAGAAACCGATACCATCTATTCAAAGGTTAGATTGGAAGTGAATCAAGTGCAATGAATGGGTTTGGTGTTACCACGGTAGAATCAGCTGCCTTTGGGGTGAAATCCGTTGGATCTGATGGTGACAAGCGGAATAGCAAAACACCCCCAATATGTGAGCATTGCAAAAAACAGTGACACACGAAGGATCAGTGCTGGAAACTGCATGGTCGACCTCCAAATGGTAAACGCCGCCCTCCAAATGACAAGTCAATCTGGTCGTGCTCTAGTGAGTGAATCGGTTAAAGGGGGTACACAACCTTAGACACAACCTTCGATGACTAACCCAGGTGATTCAGGTACCATAGGGATTGGAACAGTTGCTCAATTAGGTAACCTTCAATATTTTAGTTTCCTTGTTGAAGGGAATGAGTTATGGATTCTAGATTCAGAAGCAACTGATCACTTGACTGGCTCATCTGATCGATTTCTCTCGTACTATCCGAATGCTGGAAATGAGAGGATTCGAATTGCGGATGGGTCTTTCGCTCTTGTTGCTGGAAAAGGCAGACTGTCACCATTTCAGGGATTAATTCTACAAAATTTCCTACATGTGTCAAAAATTTCTTACAACTTGTTATCAATAAGTAAAATAACAAAAGATTTGAACTGTCACCAGATGCTGCTTTGTTTTAGGACTTGAGCACGGGGAAGACGATTGACACTGCCCAATATGACAAGGGTCTGTATTTCCTTTCTGAAGATGCTTCTTCCAGGAACTTGTTTAAGACTAGCCTTTTATCTTCATTTACTATGTCTAAAAAGATTATTTATTGTGGCATTTTCGTCTTGGACATCCAAGTTTTCAATATATGAGATATTTGTTTCCCCACTTATTCCATAATGTGAATGTTTCTTCGTTATCTTGTGATGTTTGTATACGTGCTAAACAACCTTGTGTGTCTTTTGTTTCTTAGCCCTATAAACCTATCCAGCCTTTCCACTTGATCTACAGTAATGTTTAGGGTCTTCCAACATCTCTACCTTGTCTGGTAAATGGTGGTTTGTAACATTCATCGATGATCATACCTGACTTACATGGGTATATCTTGCTGATAAGTCTGAGGTTCTGTCTAACTTCAAACAATTCTATACCACTATCTTAACACAGTTCAACATAAAGATTACCATTCTTCGGAGTGACAATGGTCGTGAGTTTGTCAATCACACCCTCTAGGAATTCCTCGCGTCAAAAGAGATCATCCATCAAAACTCTTGTGCGTATACTCTGCAACAAAACGAGGTGGTTGAACGGAATCTCATTGAAGTTGCTCGCTTCTTGATGATTCCAACGTCTCTCCCTTCATACCTGTGGGGAGATGCAGTCCTTACCGCAGCCTATCTCATTAATAGGATGCCTTTCATAGGTTCTAAAGTTTCAAACACCCCTTGAGTGCTTCATAGAGTCCTGTCAGTCTACCCATCTTATTCCTGAGATTCCTCTTTGTGTGTTTGGGTGTACAACCTTTGTTCACACTCATGGTCCACACCGGACTAAATTTGCCCCACGAGCTCAAAAGTGTGTACTTTTCGGGTATCCCCTTCATCAGCAAGGCTATAAATGCTTTCACCCATCTTCCAAAAAATACTTTGTCACTATGGATGTCACGTTCCTTGAAGATAAACCGTTCTTTCCAGTTAGTCATCTTCAGGGGAAGACCACGAGTGAAGAGAATAACAGTTCCACATACTCCATACCTATTAGCTTCAATCTTGAGCCTAGTCTTAATATTCTTGAACCCAGTCTACCTAGTCTCGAGCCTAATTCTGTTTCTGCTATTCTAGTGTATGTCCTTCCTACTAGACAAGTGCCTTGGATAACATACTTTTGGAAGAATCTCATAAAGGAAACTCAGGAAATCCCTGGTGTTCCATCGGAAAGTGTCCAAGCATCGGAACCAGCTCAGGTTTCAAGATCTTGTTGTTTCAGAGGACATTCTTGAAGAGAAGTTTGAGAACATAGAAAATGATGAGACGAGCTCAGAGAAGGGTGAAATTTCAAGAGGTAATGAGGTGCTGGAAGATCCTCAGGAAGATGCAGAATTGTCTCAGAGTCTGATACTGGAGAGAGACCGACGAAAACTGGAAATTATGATACCACTGTGGATATGCCAATTGCTCTGAGGAAGGGAATCAGGTTATGTACAAAGTACCCCCCGCACAGTTTTCTGACCTATAGTAACTTATCTCCTGGGTTTAAGGCTTTCACTATCCAATTGGATGCTTTAGCAATACCTACCAATGTACATGCGGCCATGGAAGTTCTCGAGTGGAAAGTGGCAGTAATGGAAGAAATAAGAGCTCTCGAGGCGAATAAGACTTGAGAGTTAGTAGCTCTCCTTAGAGGTCACAAGACAGTTGGTTGCAAATGGGTGTTCACAATGAAGTATAGGTCTGACGGAACGCTCGAGAGATATAATGCCAAGTTAGTTGCTAAAGGGTTCACTCAAACGTATGGAATTGATTATTCAGAAACGTTTTCTCCACTGGCTAAGCTAAACACGATTCGAGTTCTTATGTCTGTTGCCGTGAATAAAGGTTGGCCCCTACATCAACTGGATGTAAAAAATGCCTTCCTGAATGGTGAATTAGAAGAGGAGGTTTACATGAGTCCGCCTCCAGGTTTCGAAGCTAAGTTTGGGAATCGTGTTTGCAAACTCAGGAAGTCCTTATATGGGTTGAAACAGTCTCCTAGGGCATGGTTCGGCAGGTTCACAGTGTTTGTTAAGTCCCAAGGGTTTGTTCAAGGGCATTCTGATCATACATTGTTTACCAAAAAATAACCTTTAGGGAAGATTGCTGTGTTGGTGGTGTATGTTGATGACATCATTTTATAAAGAGATGACACGACATAAATTGTTAAGATGAAACAAAGGATGGTAGGCAAATTTGAAATCAAGTATCTTGGTAGTCTGAGGTATTTTCTCGAGATGGAAGTGGCTAGATCAAAAGCAGGAATATCTGTATCTCAACGGAAATACACTCTGGACTTGTTAAAGGAAACAGGAATGACTGGATACAAACCCATTGACACACCAATTGAGGTCAATGGCAAACTGAAAAGCATTTCGAAAGGAGTTCCTGTAAATAAGGAGAGGTATCAACGCCTAATAGGAAAACTGATTTGCTCATCTTATAGTAGGCCCTTCCGTCTCCTATGCTGTGAGTGTGGTAAGTCAGTTCATGCAGAATCCGTATGAAGAGCACATGGAAGTAGTGACTCGAATTCTGAGATACCCGAAGTCCACCCCTGGGAAGGGCTTAGTGTTCAGAAAATATGACACGCGGAGCATCGAAGCATATACTGACTCAGATTGGGCAGGATCAGTGACTGATGGAAAATCAACCTCAGGATACTGTACCTTTGTGTGGGGAAATTTGGTGACTTGGTGGAGTAAAAAACAGGGTGTAGTGGCCAGAAGCAGTGCTGAGGCAAAGTATAGAGCTATGAATCTGGGAGTGTGTGAAGAAATCTGGTTGCAGAAAGTTGTCTGATCTCCACCAGGATAGTCCGGATCCCATGAAGCTGTATTGTGATAATAAGGTTGCCACCAGTATTGTTAATAATCCAGTACAACATGATAGAACCAAGTACGTGGAAATTGACAGATACTTTATTAAAGAGAAGTTAGACCACGGGGTTATCTGTATTCCCTATGTACCTTCAGTCCAACAGGTTGCAGATGTTCTTACCAAAGGGTTATCAAGACAGACGTTTGAAGCTTGTGTTAGCAAGTTGGGTCTTGCCGATATCTATGCCTCAACTTGAGGGGGAGTGTTGAAATATGTTGCATTAGCATTAAGGGCATATCTGTAGTTTACTCTATATATACTAAATTAGGGTTTCCCCTCATTCTATTTATATCTGAGGTTGAGGTCTCTTGTAAGTATGACATTAAACAATAAAACTTTTCTATCGTGGTTTTTCTCCTTGGATTAAGGTTTTCCACTTAAACCTTGTCTGGTCTCTTTTCTTTCTATCTTTCAATAAAAACCATATCATTTAAGCTACAAAGCGGAAATCAAATTAAAAACAATATTAAACTCGAGTTTTCAGAAAATTAGTGTTTAACTTTTCCATGCTGTGGTGAGACCATGAATGCATGCACCAAAGAAAAAATCTTACAAAGAACTTCGTGGGCTGTTAATCTTTTTTTGGGATCTCGTACAAGCATTCTCCGCACTAAGTCTTTTGCTTCCCCTGATATACTAGGCCAGGGTTCTGATATAAAGTCAAGCTCACCTTTCAAAACCTGCTCAAATATTCCTTGCTCCGTCTCTGGTCACCAAACACAATAAGAATTTTATTACATAATCTATGTATCTAAAGTTGGTTACCCATGAAAACACTATGTAATGGCTGAAAAGTCCAAAAAGCTATGATTTCTGAATCCAGAAACTCACCATCCCAGAACGGAGGCACGCCACTTAGTAAAATATATATGATAACCCCAGCACTCCATACATCACATTCTGGCCCATAAAGCTTCCGCAATACTTCTGGGGCTACATAATAAGGGCTGCCAACCACATCTGTGAAAGTTTCACCTGAGAAGAAACTATTTCCAGTCAGACTAAAACGAAAGTGAATGCAGATTGGAGACAAATGACATGATGTTAACGGATAGAGCTCTCACCGCAACTAAATTTTTGCTTAAACATCACTATTCATGAAGAATAATTTAAACTAACACAATCTTTCCGTCACAGCTTGACTATACATCTAACCATTGAAGTTCATTTGATCGTCAGAAGCGATACCTAATGCCTCTTCAAGCAGTCTAACAGAAGGATGATGCAAGATTCTCTATACATATAGTAATTCCAATTTTACGAAAAATCATGATGCAGAAGAAAAGATTCCACTAATTAAACGCATATTATACTGAACAGCTCGTTGCCTGCCGGCCGTTGATTTCTATATCAAAAGATTGGCTGCGTCAAGTCAGCTGGACAATTCCATCACGCGCAAAGTTAAGAAATTACTATCAGATCTTCTATGCCCAAAGAAAGAAGAAGGGACTAATACATAGTTTTCTTAATTAAAAACAATTATATAAAAAATTAAGATACATAAAGTTTTCTAGTTTTCTCTCTAATGGCCAACAACATGAGCATGGTTCAGAATCAAGATTTCTTTCCCTTTCGAAGTCTGAGGTTTAAATTGTCATTTATACATTTGAAAAATGTCTGCCTAATTTCTCCAGAGACTTTAGAATTTTAAAGAATGTATGAAAAGGTAATTGGTAAATTTGTTGCCTCATGGAAAATTCTAGCTCCACCCCAGGAACCCAGTTGCTTTTAGTGGTGGAGTTCAAACAAAACCGACTCAAGCAAGATCCAAAATAACAACCTTATGAAGGACGATTTCGAGAAAGTAAAACTATAAGAATCAGTTGAAAAAATAAAATGCTACCTGGCCTAAAGAACATGGAGAGCCCAAAATCTATGGTCTTAAGTGCTGACTCCTCTTGTTGACTGATGAAAAGAAAATTCTCTGGTTTTAAATCCCGATGCATGACACCCAAAGAATGACATGCTTCGACAACACCGACTATGATTCTAGCTAATTGAGCCGCTTTTTTCTCTGTATAGTGGCCTCTCTGTATAATCCTATCAAACAATTCCCCACCCGCACAAAGTTCCATTACAACATGAACTGCCACGGCGTCCTCAAAAGCTCCCACAATCTGTATCACATTAGGATGACCTGCTAAATGGTGCATTATCTGTATCTCTCTTCTAACATCCTCCACATCCTCTTTCGTGGTCAATTTCCTTTTCGCTATAGATTTGCAGGCAAACTCTTTCCCGGATGCCTTTTCAACACAAAGAAACGTTGTCCCGAACTGCCCTTGCCCGAGCTTCCGTCCCAATGTGTAATGATCCTTAATATTATCCGTTTTTCTCCCTAGAACCGAATCAATTTGAAGTCCAGCGCTGGATAATCTCTTCATATGAGTGGCCTTTTTCGATTTTGCACCCTCTGGTGCCTTAGTTTCATCTTTAATCACTCTAGACGACATCTCGCGTTCCACTATTTTCTGTGGATCATTATTACCAATTTTCACCGTTTCAGGCGGCGTACTTTGAACACCATTTTGGGGATCTGAATCTTTTGAAGCATCGGCATTTTTGGGTGAATCAGGACTCGCATTTTCTTTACTTTTGCTGTCAGTTCCATCCTTGGGTGGAGGAAGTCTCTCCTCCGGTGGCCGGCTTGGCCATACTGCGGCCGTAACAGATTTCAAGAATCCATTATTGGCGAGATTTGGTCCTACACATGTGTTCCCCATCAATTTACAAACCTCTAAGTCCTTGACATAATCTCCCTCCCCTGATTCCCAACATACGAATTGATCCCCAACGATTCCATGAAGAACTAGAGCATTCAATCCTAACCTCCCGAATTAGATCAAATCACCCCGAAGAAACAACCAATGTCATCAACTCAAGGATCACAAAAACTCGATTGATTTTCCGAACAATAGAAATAGCCTCCAACATGAATGCAATCATTCAACACGCAAAACGTCTGTCCTCTGAAATCTCAAATTCTATCAAAATATATATGTATATATACACAAACAGCTACAAATTAACAAAGCGTATCATGAATCAGATTGGAATTCCAGGAAAAAAACACGAACGAGGAGGAAAATACATAGAGAGGAGAAATTTGAGGGAAAGAAAATGGAAGAAAACAAAGGAAAGTGAAAGGAAAAGGTTGAATTAGGGAGAAAGATCAAAACCAAGTGGAGAAGGCGAAATTGAAGAAATTCTATGAAATTAATCATCATCGTCAATCATTCAGCGATGGAAACTCCTCAATTGATCAACGTCCGAGCTGCGTGCTAACAGAGAGAGAAACATGGAAGGAGAGATTACCGCTCAGAATAATCCTTCATCGACGATTTGTGCATGCATGGCTTTGGTTCTAGCTCCTCGTCCCCATTATGTCACTTATTTTTTTATTATTATTTTCTTTCACATTTATAAATATATGATTGGATTTTATATATAATTTTGGTAATAAGCTTGAGCAATTTTTTCCCCCTTTTAAACTTGTGTATTTTCATAGCTTTTTTTTTACAACAACAATGGCAGGAGTGGGGATTTGAAGGAAAAAAATGCAATATTTAGAACCAAAGACTTAAAAAGGCCCTGTTTACTTCGACTAAAATGCAATCCATCAAGTGGATCTCAATTGATTATTTTTGTTGTTATTTACGTGTAATAAATTGTGGGCCCGCTTCTAAAAAACGATCTAATTTTGTTTGTGACTCATACCTATTATGGTTTATTTATCAATGAAATCTCATTCCGATTAAACAAATTTTCATTACGAATTGGTAAACTTGACTTAAATTGAAACAAACATTGAACTTCAGAACCCAAGATAAATTTTAAGTCATAAATTTTATTTTCCTCTTTTCATTTTGGTATTTAACGTTTTTAAAATCTACATTATAGTCTTAAAATCTTTATTCAAATTTGCTGAGAGATATATTATGCGACGACAACAACAACATAGTGTATACCTCTAATTGCTAAGACATTCGTATGTTAGTCTAGTTATGCTCGTTTTAACAATATAATAATGTTGCATAAAAGAGAAATAACAAATAATCATCGGTACATTAAATATTATTCTTTCCTTTATAGGTAAAGGTGTCAAGTCAATAAATCATCACAACAAATGAGAGAGAAACTATATCTTAGATATAATTATTAAACTCGAGACTATTGAAGATCTCACATTTTATAAAAAAAAAAAAAAAAAGATGAAGAAACCTCACAAATTTTATAAGATATATGGATGAAGATTACAAAAGTCTCAAATGCTTAAGACAAGTTTTATAATTTTTGTTAAAGTTATTATTTTGTTAATAAATGACTTTCTATTAATGAGTTATTCAAATTTTTTTTTTTGTCGATGGTTTTTTTTCCGAACAATCTCCCATTCGATAAACAAACCATGACCAAACGTTTTAAGAAACTATAAAGTGATCCAAGCTTTCTTATTGTGTCATGAAAAGTCAAGTATGTTGAAGTTAAGTCTTGACATGATAGACATTTAATTTTGATGAGATTTTTCATTTTTAGGATTAAATTATTACAAAATTTAAAATGGATGAAATTATTAAAAATTTAAAGTATAGTCTAATTTTTTTTTTTTTTGTAAATCGAAGTCATGGACTATAATTTAACACAAATATGATATTTTAACTTTTTTATACAAATCTAGAAACCACAAATGAATGATAATTTAATTATTAGAATTTTTGGGGTAAAAAAATCCAACGTGCTTGGTCTAATATAAAAAATTGGGAAATTGCAATGGATAGTACTTTTAAGATTAATAATTAAAGTGTATAAAAATCCACAACGCATGTGGTCTAAAATAAGAAATTGGATAATTGCAATGAGTAGTACCTTTAGAGTTAGTAATTAAGTGTATAAAAATCCAATGTATTGGTCTAAAATAAGAAATTGGGTAATTGGAATGGAAATACTTTTAAGGCTAACAATTAAGCGTATGACAACTTTTTCAAATAATTACAAATTTAATAAAATCTATCAGTGATAGGATCATTGTAGACTCCTATTAGCGATATTGTATATCACTGGTAAACTCCTACTAGTGATATGGTCTATCATTGATTAACTTTGAGAGTTAATTTTCAATTTTACTATATTGATAAATTTTTTTTTGCTTTATACTATATTTGCTAATACTTTTAGTATGATTACTATATTTGCTAATACTTTTAGTATGATTACTATATTTGCAACTCTCTTAAGACATTTTTAATGGCCAATTCCTATTTTAATATTTTTTTCGTGCATCTCTATTTTCTTATATAATCTTTTTTTCTATCTATATTGACTAGGGGTTTTCAAATAACCCAACAACCCAAACAACCCGGACTATCCAACCCAAAATGTAATGATTGGGTTGAGTTAGTTTTATTTTTGGATTGGATTGGGTTGAATTTTTCTATTTTCATTGGATTGGGTTGGGTTGTGGGTTGGTTAAAAAAAAAATTGGGTTGACCCAACCTAACCCGAATTATATATATATAATTCTATTTGTTTAAAGTTTGATTTCTTTGTATTGATTAATTTTTGAATTTTTAATATTTTTTCTTTTAAAATTGTTATGATATTTGTCTTTATTTAAAGTTTACAATAAATATCATAAATATTTGGTATTTAGCATCTTAATTTCATGAGATTTTAGTTATTAGTCACAGTGTTGTATATAAATTTACATATTTTTCATTAAAAATAAAAAAAAGTTATAACTCGATAACCCAACTGGGTTGGGTTGGAAACTTTATTTGGGTCATTTGAGTTGTCAATCAGACCAACCCGGGTTGGCCCAAAAAATACACTTAACCCAACCCAACCCATGTACATCCCTACTATTGTCAATATATTTATGGCCTTTCATGTCTGAGTTGGTTTAAATAACTAAAAATTTTATGGACTTGATTATTTCATGGATTCACCTAAAATAATTCCAGCTAATCGATCTTATTATAAAGTTTGAAAAATATGCTTTCTTACATATGATACAATTATATATATTTATATTTATATTTATATTTATTTTATTTTAGTTGATGATTTTTTGGAAATTTTATTCATCAACAACTCCTAAAAATATTTTTTTAGCACTTTAAAAATTATTTTTTCATAATATAAATTGAAATTGAGTTGTTATTTTTAATTCAATATAAGAAATAATTAAATAAAATTTTTACATATTGACATTTTACTTATTTTTAGGATAAAAATTTAAATAAAGACTAAAATAACCCGAATCAACCTCAACCCAAATATTTTAGGGTTAGGTTGGATTATTTCATAAGAGTTATTTAAGTCTTATAACCCGGACAATTAGGTTCGATTAGGTTGGGTCTAAAATTGTTCTAACCCAACCCACAAATACCCTTGATACCCTACTTGGGAAAAAACAAAATAATAATAATAATGATATTGATTAATTAATTAATTAAAAAAACTACGACTAATTGTCTAAATTTGGTTAAAATATCATTTTGATTAATGTAATATAGCTTTGTTCAACCGTAATCTATTTACTTCAAAATGTCTATTTTAGTCCTTGTATTATCAATAAATCTCAAATTTAATCCCAACGACTGGTTTGTTGTTGATTTACTTTAAAAAATATTATTTATTAGTATTTTCATTCTAAATTCTAAAAACATATGCACATATTATATTACCTTGCATAAAAAATATTATTGTTATTTAGTCAATTTCGATAACAATAATTTGGAACTAAATTTAAAATTTACTAAAAATACATGGACCATAATTGGTCAATTAAATGTACATTAAGCAAAATAATATCTATCATCTTAAATTTCTAATATATATTTTTTAAAAAATTATTAAAATAAAGATTAAAAAATTAATACTTTTTAAGCCGACAGCCGGCGGACTCAAATATATTTTTTTAAAAAAATAAAAAAGACCAATTCAATATATTTTTTTAATTACTTGTTTTAGGCAATTTGGTTGGCCGTTTTATTTTTCTTAACTAACGAAACAACTCTCACTTGCTTGGTCTCACTATCCCCATCAATAATAATAATGAAAAAGGTTTCACTCCTATTTTAGTTAAGAAACTTTGAATGTTGTTTTATTTTGATCCATAAATTTTAAAAACCGATCATTTAGTCTTTAAACTTTTAAATAGTATTTATTTTGGTCTATACTATTAAAAATTTATTAACTCTTTAATGAAATTGCATTTAACATGTGTTGAGCATAATGAAGGTGATGTAAAATGCCAACAACTAACGCGTCAAAATACTGGACGACCAAAATCTTGATGGCAAAATGACTTTTGAGTTCGATAGAAAATTACTTTATCACTTAATCTAAAATTAAAACCCTGCATTTTTTAGCGTGACAAACTTATTTGGCCGTCCAGTCATCTAAAAATACAAATCATCTCATCATTTTATTTAAAAGTTTTTAACAAAAATTTAATAGTTGAGATCAAAGTAAGTATTTTTTTAAAGTTTAGGGACTAAAATTGACGTTTTAAAAAGTTTAGGGATCAAAATAGAACAAACTTCAAAATTTAAGGACCAAAATAGATTTTAAACAAAAAATTTAATATTCAGACTATCATTAACAAAAGAAAATTTATTTTAAATGACAAAACTGTTGAAAATATTTATAATTAATAGCAAAAGATTACAATCTATATGTGATAGATCCTTATAAGCCGCGATAGACTACTATCTGTGTCTATCATGACACAAATAGATATAAATAATAGTTTATCACATTTTATCACGACTTATCACAGATAAACAGTAAAATTTTATTATATGTATAAATATTTTGGTTCATTTTTCTATATTTGAAAATATCATTTAACAAAACATAAAATATGCTTTTTATTTATTTTATTTAAAGTTCTCATTTTTTGTTATATTCATTTGGGTGTATCAATGGCCACAAAAATAAACAAACTTCGTTTTCTAATTTAGGAGATCATCTAAGGAATAATTATAAAAATAAAAAATAAATAACATATAAATTTTAAAAAACAATTCAATCAACGTTGATTTTGTCAATATCTTCTCAACCAGTTTATTTGATATGGATTAAATACAGTTTTTCTAATAACTTTTTTAATTTTTATTCATAGGGTTGGATGTCAATTTGATTCTTATATTTTTGTTATATAATATCATATGATTTGATTACAATTTGGCGAAACATCTTTAATATTGTGGATATTAACACAGATTATGACGTCTCTTAATAAGTTTGAGCTATGTTCGAGTTAGCTCTCAAATGTGAGTCTAAGTATAATTCTAAATCTTGATAGCATGTTAACTATATTATATTATTTAACGATTAATTGTAAACTAATTAAACTAATTTTGAATAAGTTCAAAGCATTTAGAGCACTGATCATTAAAACTTCGTCTAATGACCATTTAGTTTTCAAAAGTCAAGTACTTAGACAAGTTTTTAAAAATTTGTTTTCGTTTTTGGATTTAACTAAGAATTTAAATGCTACTTCAAGAGAGAAGAAAGCCATTATAAAAAAAATTAAGAGAAAACAAATCAAAATTTCAAAAACTAAAAATAAAAAAACAAATAGTTATCCAAACATTAGTTTATAGTTTTTATTTTTAAAAATTAAGCTTAAAAAGATTTTAGTTTTTTCATCTACTTTTAATATGAATTCTGAAATCTATTAAAAATGAGTGTTTCGTAATTTGATTCAGAATTCAAATGATTTTTCCAAAGAAATATTAAAGTCGTATATCTTTACTATATTAAAACGATCTTGGTAGGGAGAATCTTTACATACCCTTTTGCCCTTATATTTTTCACAAATTCTCATATTACCCTTTGTTGAGTGATTGTGGCTTTTCGAGTGTAGATATATAATAACATTAGAATAAAAATTCTTGCATTATATATATTACAATACTAGAATATTAGCATGTTAATTCGATGATTTAATTAGTAAAACAAATTTTCTCTCTTTGTACTAAATATACGATTTTTTTTTTTTAAAAAAGAGGATAATATGAGAACTTTATAATAAAAAATTTTACACTATCTAACTTCTACTATAGTTGATGGTAAATAAAATAAAATTGTATAATATTTATTTATTATATACTAATAAATCACTACTTAAAAATAATTAGAACTACAAAATTTTACGTGTATTATATGTGTTTTTTAATTAATAGTAAAGAAATTACAAGAAACCAAATAACAATATCAATCAAAGGATAAACTAATCTAGTTAATATAACCAAACCACCCTATTATAGTACATAAAATTGAATGTTAAAAGCTCCTTTTTTTTTTTTTTTTCCTTTTTCTTTAGTGCAACAAATGGAGAAAGTGAGGATTTGAACTATGAGGGAATATATGTTAATCTTAGCAGGTTGCTATAATGTTAGCTAAGGATGTACCAATACATAATTTTAAAATTTCTCATTTATTTAAAATAATTTAAGTGTATATAGATCAAATAGAATATTTAGGTGTAACCTAAATTTCATGTTCCCTTTCTCAAACCACACAAAAAAATATATATTTATTTAATATTTTTTAAAAACAAAAAAATTGACACATGTCAATTTTAAATTTGGTGCAACAAAGATTGTACGGGACATAGGTGCACCTAACTGCGTCTAAATTTTTTCTTAAATTAAATAGACAAGAAATTTAGTAGAGAATCTGAAAACAGAAAATTGAAAACAAAGGATTAAATGAAAGTAGAGTTGTATTTCATGTTTTCACATATGTGTTTGGTAGTAGAATTCATAAATTAGATTCTAATTTAAACAATTGTAAACTGATGGTAAGTTACTTACTAAATATTAATTGAAAATAAATTATTATTGATTTTGTTATGAACATATTTTATGTTAAAAATTATATAATTATTGTTTTATAATATTATATAATTTATAGAAAAAATTGAAATTTTGGTCCATATGATTTAGAGTAAGTAAAAATTTAGATCTTATGGTTTATAATTAATATTTATCCCAACACACACCACGGGGACTATATATGAAGTTATATCAAATCATAGGAGCTAAATTCTAAATTTATGGACTAACTTCTAATTTTATCCATAAAGTCCAAACTTGGAATTTAACCTAATTTAATTTATAATAGGTTACACAATGCATATTGAGAAATTATTTCAAATGGTTGGGTATATATCAGCGTCTATCATTGATAATAAAATGGCTCAATTTAGGGTAAGATAGTCAATTAGCAAATAAAATGGGTAGTATATATTTATTGGCATAATCAAATACTTTTTCATACATAAACTCTTCATCTTCTCCAATTGTAAAATGACCAAATAATCCAACAAGCAGCCAAACAGAAATTGACTTGGTACTAAAATTATATTATATTGCAATCCAGAGAGAGAATAAATCAATTCTTTGTCATTTAATCATTATATAAGTTCCAAACTCTTTCGTTCCTAATTCAAGACGGAAAAATCAAAGACGAAGAAGAAGAATCTAACAAAATTGCGAAGCCATAGCGCATAATTGCAGAACAATGATGAACTCCGCCGCCGCCGCGAGGAATCAATTGCAATTGCGGGGTCCGAGGCCGCCGCCATTGACGGTGAACAAATCCTCCACTAACATTTTCAAGAAATCGACGAAGAATAATCCGCTTCCGATTCCGAACCGACGCGATCACCGTTCTCCGGTAATCATTTACCTCCGATCCCCGAAGATCATCCATGTCCGTCCTGAGGAGTTCAAAAGCTTCGTTCAACGCCTCACCGGAAACCGATCCTCTGTCCCCGTAGTCGGGTCGTCCTGTTCTGCGATTGAATTAATTACGGATCATTCTAGTGAGGAAATTGTATCTGCTTGCAATTGCATTCCGTCGTAGCTTCCGCCATTCCACGGCGGATCCGTCGTCGATTTGGTAGCTTTTTTTCTGCAGGCGGTTATTTATAGCTGTAGCCGAGAAAGTGGTTATCACTGATTCACTAGTTGTATATGATTATTGTTTGGAAAGGAAGATCATTTTCCAATTTACAAAATAAACAAGTATTCCATAATTTTGTTTAAAGTAATTTGATATTAATTTTTAAACAAAATTCAATTTATGTAAATTCTATAAACCATTTTGTAAAATATTCATTAAAACTTAGTTTAAAAAATTGGTTTAATATATCGAAAACTATTGTTTCGTTGACACTTTTGATTTTTTTTTTTTTACGTATTTGATACATTATTTAATAATCAAAGTTTAGCTTAGATTAAATTATAAATTTAGTTGTTAGTTCAATTGATATAATGTTTATACCATAGTTGAGTTATATCAATTTTTACTTTAAATTTTAATTTTGTCAAATTTCAGATTAAATTTAGATCATGTGTATACAATCTTAACCTTATTTTAAATTGTTATGTAATTCAAAATCCTATAATAACTTACCATACGATGTATGTTAACTCTAAAAAAAATAATTTCATGTGTTTAATCAACCCTAACAAATATATATACAACAAAAAATTGACAAGATTTTAGAGAAAAATGGCATCAGAGCAATTTTTTTTTTTCGTTGAAATTTGTAAGTTTAAGCAAGTAATCCGATTTTTTTTAAAATTTTTTGTGTAAAACTTGATTTTAATGAAATTGGTGAGTTTATAAAAGATTTTTTTTTTTTTAAAAAAATGAGTGAAAATTGACTAGAGAGTATAAATTATAAAATTTTAACTTTACTATCTAATTTGATGAAATTAAAAATTTGGGTTGCAAAATTATTAAGTGTCTATTTAGGAGTGATGGTTGAAGTAGTAATTTTAGAAGAAGAGATTTTAGATATAATTAATTCTCTAAAACTGTGTGTTGGACATATATACGTATGCATAAATTTTACCAAGTCACAGTTTTGAACTGTTTCCATGAGAATGAGCTATTCTCCGAGAATAAACTATTCCTTGAGAATGAACTATTCTCCATAATGAGCTATTCTCAGGCATTCATTTCTTATAGACATGGTTTTTTTATTCCTTTCCAAAATTGTGAGTTTTCTCTTTTTCCTTCTCCCTAAGTTGATCCTAATCCCACGTGACTAGGTCAAAGAAAGATGAAGGGGTAAGGAAGGAGCTATGAAAGATATCTGTTGATATGGTTAGTAGGAATAGAATATAGCGTATATGCGACAATTTGTCCACTACTGTTTGTACGATTTCTCAGTCGAGTAACATTCCGTCTTGCTTGACGGGAGTACTAGTTTTCTTCTTCTGTCAGAGATGGATCTTGAACTACTAGGGACTGACTTTCTTCAAGCACCTTTGGGCTTTTTCATTTTATATATAATTTCACTTTGAATATAGTTAATTAATTAATTAATTAATTAATTTTAATTTAACAAAAATAATAAAAATATTTATTTTAATAAATCAGTAATAATCTATTAAAATATTTATTTAACTTTTTTTATAATAAAAATTTATTAAATGAATGAAATTATTTTTTTACATAAATTATTAATTTATCAGCCAACAATATCTTAAATATATTAGTAAACTAGGATTAGTTAAATTTAGTTAGTATAAAAATTCATTTTTTTCCATAATAATCATTTATTAATTTATTATTTTTTAATAATCAAGTAATTATTTATTGAGATTAATTTTAATTTGATCATTCATGATGAACATATAATCATTATTGATTATTTATAATAAGTTAATTATTTATTGTAATTAATTTTTATTACTCCATTCATTATTAACATATCATGTTTATAAATATTTTTTAGTATTCCTTATTAATATATCATATTTTGCTTTCAGTTTTTCTTCATTTTATATAATATATTGTTTATTAAAATATATATTCTTATATTTTTAATTAAAATTAAAATTAATAATGTTGAACTTAATTAATTATGAAAATGATTAACTATTAAATTAAAATTAGTATGACGTTCACTAAATGTATTAATTGGTTAATTTTAATTATAAATTACTCAAATTTCAAATATTTATAATTAAAATGATTATTGATTCATAATTAATTATTTTTTTTATCCCTATATAAAATATTGTTTGTTCTTTATTTTATTAATCTATTACAATTATAATAAGATTTTCAGGCTTACTTTCATAAATTAAATGTAAACACAATTTTTATTCATAAAATTCTGATAGCATTCAAATGCACAACCAAATATGCTGGTCTTTGATTTCCAGACATCCTATTCTCAGGCATTTTATTCCCAGATATCATTATTATAGGCATATATAAAACCCGCCCCTAATAAATTTTGATTTTTGGCTAATATATTTCATCCAACCCCCATTTGGCCATCATTTTTTTTATTTTCTTTGGCAAATTTGTATATTTGTTCATCTAAACAACACAATTTAAATAAGCTTTAAAAAAATACTTTTGTCTCTAAACAATTAGTCCAGAACATATTAGTCCTAGCAAAGCAAACCTAAAAAATTGTACTATATTAATCTCGACTTTAATTTAAAAATATTCCATCAAAATTAAGTTTAAATTTTTATTATTTATTGGCTTTGTTTTTATTCATACATATGTGGTTCCCTGATCAATTTATCAATCTACCATGGTATGAAATTTCACAACCATTACAAATTTTCAAGTTGAAAATTTTATTATTATTTTTTTCAGAAAGATCTTAAAGTTCGAGGATTAAGAATATCACGTTCAAATAACTATAATTCATTATTAACATATTCAAAATCCTATTGAAATTATGATTTTATTTTTAATTTTTATTTTTAGAAAGATGGACATCATAAATATGTTAGCATAATTACCTTAAATCTATAATAAATAAATTAACCCCAGGATCATTCATGTCAAATTGCCAAAGAAAATTAACATACTAGATTCCATTGAGAAATTGATGATAACTTCAAGAAGATGATAGCTTTAAGATGAATATAGTCTTCCTCAACCAAAACTCTAAATACCCTTAGTGGGATTTATCTTTAGATGAGATTCAAGAAAAACGAAGTGTTTATTGTTTTGGTATATTGGGGACCATAGCCCTAAGATTAGTTCAATTAGGGTTCCCATTAAACCCTAATTAACTAGGAATGAACTTCTACCCATTACGCCTATACTCAATTAGTAATCTAGGGCCTTAGTTAATTAGATCACATAATATGGCACAATCTAATAAAATAACTTAATGTGATAAAATATTGATTCACATACGTAGTCCATACTTTAATATTATACATATTGTTATTTAAAATACGTCTAACAATCTCCCACTTGGGATATGTCTGCATACTTAATATATTTAAATCACATCAACCTTAAGCGCGCATAAATAGGTTATTTCAATAATCGAATTCCCCTTTAGTTCAATCTGGTCCATTTCCTGTATTAGCTTAGAATCAAGGTGACTTTCTTCATTACCTTTGTAACTAAACCTTCCTTGATCACTAATTTCAATACATTCAATGACATAGATCAAGTATGGATAGATAACATGGAAACTACATGCAAAGTAATCTAGATCATGCCTGTTTCCAATTGATCCAAATTCCATAGTTAGATCATTCTTAAAAACTTTATGCTAAATCGCATTTGCTAAACCATTTGCATGATAAACAAGGAATACAATACTGTCGACTTATTGTCACAAAATAATTTTAGTGGTCTTTCTATGCCAACCACTATTGGCAACCTAGTGACAAAATTTCACAACCATATTGTTGAATTTTAATGTCCTAAAACTCGTGGTTTGTAAATAATTAAACATATTCTATTATCAATAAAGACGTCATTGAGGTTTATTCAATAAAGTTGTTATTGAATATATGGATTGCTTATTTCATTTTAGAAGGAACTTAAATTCAATAAATTAAGATCCATGGCTATTACATAAGTACTTTGACTTTATGTGGAGACATAAGAATAGATCAAGTTCGAGTAGATAACTGAAACAGTCTATAGTATACGGATAAGTTTGGGTACTTTATTCTGGAAACACTAGTAGATGCCGCCCACTTGTACAAACGAAGTGATCCTGAATCCTTCATGTGGAGACATGCGAGTTGAGGCGTGCTGTGTAAAGAGTTTATATAAGACCGAACTAAGAAATAAGTCACTCTTACTTTATAACATTATTTACTATATAAGACTGACTATTTTAAAGTGATGACCTAGGTAACTTGACCTTAATCCTGAGTTAACTATGAATTTCTGTTTATCTGGGATTATCCTTAGATTTGCATGAGTGAGGGTTGGCCCAATAGCGTGGCTCAATAAGCCCCCTCATTTCAGGGGCAAGACTAAGTAGATAGCTCAGGACATAGGATGCATGACGGAATTCACCCATACCTACTTTTAGGGATAATAGAGAGGTTTCCCTTAAGTGCTAACTTTGGGTCTTGAATAAAGGGTCTCACCCTTTTATTTGCCCGAGAGGGACTCAGTTTGATGATTGGATCACAAATCAATTGTTCATTAGAGGATCAGTGGGACTGAAGGAGCAAGATGTAATCTCAGGGGTAAAACAGCTTTTGACCCGACCGTTACTACGAACAAACTGTGAAGAGTTGACTTACTGATTATGGTTATATCGAGTGGACAAAAATATATCTACAGTGAGGGGAGTGCAACTACTATAGTGTATGACCCAATAGTTAATGAATGTTGATTAATTCAGTTTAAAGAATTTAGCCAATTAATCTTGGATCGTTGGAGCCCATGATCTGCAGGCCCATTAGGTCCCCTACTAGCTCACAAATGGATTAAACCTTAGAATAGAGTGATGAGAAAATTTAAGACGTTTAAATTCACAATCAAGGGAATTGTTATTTATATGTGATATAATTAAACGTTTAATTATTAAATTAAACGAAATGGAGAATTGAAAAAAATATTTAAATACGATTTAAATCTTCATTACATGAATAGGAATTCATAGTTGAGGAATTGATTTATTTAAAATTAATTATGATGTTAATTTAATTAAGTTGCTTAATCAAAGAATTGATTTTATTTAAAATTAATTATGAAATTAATTTTATTTAAAGTTAATAGTTTTTAATATTAATTATTGAATTAATATTATTATTATTTTTCCATTTTTAATTTTAAAATTGGATTTTAAAATGAAAAACTGAATTATAATTAAAAATTCAATTAAAATGAAAATACTCTAAAATAGGTTTTTCCCGCTTTTGACACTAATATTCCACTCAAATTTTTATGTTTTGGTACCAATTTCTCATCCATTTGAGATGAATGTTGTTGAAAAACAAAAACATATTCATTTTTGGCTGGAGAGGGATTCATGCAATGGAAAAAAATTGACGAGTATAGTCATTTTCTCTTACAATTGTCTCTAAACCAGAAAAATCCTTCTACTTCCCTAAATTGAAGTTCATTTTGGAATCTACCTTCCAACCTAAGATCCTAGAGGATAGTAAGGAAAACCAAGTGGTGGTCTATAATAATGGGCAGAAATGCACGTTATTACAATACTAAGTTATTAAACAATGCAGGTTTGTGTTGATAAAATATATAAGATTGCGTCCAAAAAGCATTAAATTCATGACATTGCGGTCGCATGTGTTCATCGCATAAAAATAGTTAACTTTTGTATTTTTGTGCAGAATATGCGTTGACGCAAAACGTAAAATGAGATCACAAGAAATCAACGGTCGAACGTAGCATTACTACAAGGCCTTGCGGTGATTTGCGCTCGCAAGTATCTGCTCAAGAAGGATTGCCGCTAGAGCCGGCGCAACTTTTGGTGGGGTGCTTAGGTGAAAAGCATACTTAATCACGACTGGAACAGAAAATTTTGATGACGGTGTCGAGTTCTGAATTAAGTTGACAAGTCACTAACAGTCTACTGTAGCAAGTATACTCAGCTTTTCGGTGACAAATATTTGGCACATCAGACAGAGAATTAATGCCATCCTATCGGTGCATCATAAGAGAGAAGATGCTTTTCTCCTCAAAGCTCTATAAATACCAAAGGCAACCTTTAGTAAAGGAGTTCGGATAGTTAGAGAATTTTCCCTTAGATAGAATAACTTTGTTCATAGTTTTCCTTTTTATTTAGAAGGCGGAGCGAGGAAAGGGAAGAACGCCGGAAGATCGCTCTGCGTAGCTCGAGAGGGAACCCGGAGGCATGGAAAAGCAGAGAGCGGGCCGACTTTCGCGAGAGCGAGACTATCTTTTGAATAGAGTAGAAGAGATATGTAAAAAGCCTTGGGAAGCAAGAGATTGCTACCAGACTCTTTATTCTCATCTTGCATTGATATTTTTGTATTTCAACTCTATATCTATACAATGGAACTTTCTTATCTACATCTGTTCACTCTCTTAAAGCACGCATGGTAGTCCAAAACTTATTGAATGGGTGAGAAGAACTAAGCTAACACGACCTAGGATCTTCATCGCATGCGATTATCTTGTTTTATGCTGTGCCCAACATCCCTTTAGAGCTACTCGAGAGAGAGTCTAAAGAAAGAACCTAAGACTTGAGAGAGTTAGGTTAGAATCTAGACTCGAGAGAGCAAGATTAGATCTACATAAGCAAGACATAGGGATTTAGAGATAAGCTTTGTTTGCCAACTTGCATCGTATGCACCATAGAGATAGGTTATGATATTATGTGGTCGTCTTATTTGTGTTTGTCATTTTGCCATCTCATAGATAAGAATAGAGGCTTATGTGTAGGTCCTATAGACTCATCGCATATATCACATGCGTTTTAGTATTAGAAGCCATAGCATTTGCTCGAGAGATGATTTGCTATTGTATGTGTGTTGCATGATCGCATAACATGAACGCATCCTAGGAAGTGTTAGCTTAAACCCTTCTTAACCCGTTCCCCGAACATTCATCGCATCTTCTGTATTATCAACTCTTTTCGTAACTCCACCGCATACATTTATTTCATACCACAACATCAACCCAAAAACAACTATTTTATTTATTGGTTACCGCAAAGTCTTCTCGAAAATTATCACCGCATATTGTTTTTCCTAGTCCCTGAGTTCGACCCTGGACTTACCAGGAAACTCAGTGGGATTTATACTTGGATTCTACTGAAAAAATTTGTTGCTCAATGTATTTCCATCACTGCTTTTCATCCCATGATTTCACCTCATAAAATAACGCGCAAGTATTACAAATGTCTCTTCATGGTTACTTCGGTAATCATCTCTTCATGGTTGTCGTCTCTTCGGTAACCGACTGTCGCATTGCGCTGTTACTTCGGTAATTTTCTCTTCATGGTTGATCGACGGGCGCAATGTGACAGAGATGCGTTGATTAGTTTCTCATGAGCCTTGAGTGTAAGCGGTGACTTGGTCTCCTGCAAAATGGAGTAAAGTTTGGCTTATCCTCCATCTTTTTGGCATTAGTGGGTGTAATTGCAAACATTTATAATTATTGTCATACTAGGTTAATTTTCATACAATTGGCGCATAATTACTAACTTTTGGCCGCAATATCTATATAAGGTGACATAAATAATTTGTATTTCTACAAGTTATCACACATAAACTTGTAACGTGTTCGGTATGTATGATATTAAATGCTCACAATGATGCGATACTACTACTATTTATGCGTTGATTAGGGATTGCTCAGGTAGTATGCCCTGCGTTGTCACAAGTTTCCTTACAATGGAACGAAGTGTAATTCCACCGTAAGTTGCTCAGTGTGATCTGAGGTCAAACACGGGGAAGTGGTGCCGGTTATTGCGGTATGTTCATGGTATATGCGACCAAGTTTTTAATTCTTTATAAAAGATGTGTACAGTATGTAAATTGCAGTAAAATAAAGGAAAGCAGTAAAGATGCGATAAGACATAAAAATACAATAAACCTAAGCTAGATGTTACAATACATGCTTTATGTGCAAGATACTAAGATTAAGGCTGGCTGTGAAGGTTGTGCAAAGACGTGGGATGCGATGACAAGTCTTGTGAACAGATTAGAAAGAGAAAGATAAGTATTACAAACAACGCAAGTTCTTAATTGAATTGAAAGTACAAATACTGTTCCGCACTTCTCTTGGCGTACACCTCTCAGTGATCGGCCGCATTTCCCACATGTCTGTGGTGAAACAGAGTCTAACGTAATGAACGCAAGGTTGCTTCCATGTCTGGAAGTACTACTCGCTTTAGTTAATGCACTCTTCTTCTGACCTTCTCTCGATAGATCAGAATGACATCTTCACTTCTACTCTCACAGGTGAAGATGCTGTCTAACATGCTTTAGCTAAACGTATTTTATAACTTTAATACATATTAAGTTCTTGGTGATTCATATTGCTCATCAAGAGATTAAAAAAACATCATAAAGAAAGTGACTAATGGGTGAATGGAAATAGACAGAAAATGGTAAACAAAATCTATCGAAACATTTAATATTTCTACTAAGTGTTTGATACATGATATGTGAATGAAGAGATAAAGAAAATATGGAATACAATGAAATAGAGATAGAATAGATACAATCCGATGCCAATGTCTTGGCACAGATTCGATGGAGATCTGTTTGCCGGATCGGATGGTTTCGATGGCAGGAAGAGCTTCCCTCTCAGGCTTGCTCCACCGGTAGCAGGGGTCTCTGCACAGAGCTTCGATCGGGTATATGACAGGTCGGATCTGAGATTTACTTCTCGGCCTTATCTCATTCTCTTCCCAGATTTCTACTTTTCAGCACTTAGGCCAGCCTTTTCTCTCTAAAATCTTACAGCACTTAGCCCAGTATCCAATAGCATACTTTTCTCTAAAATCACTAGGGTATTTATAGGAGAAGATCCTTTGACTCCGGCTTTGTGGTCCCCACGTGATGGTTATGATAATTCTGCAGATGGAGGGATATTATTCCTTCTGTTATGCAATCAGACCATCAATTCTGCACAAATCGTTAGTTGTACACGTGTCTCAATCCTCTACTTTTGCGTTGCTCAGTTGCATCTTTCGATCATGGGTTCGCATGCGGTGCTTATTTTTATTACCGCATGCGATCGAAGTGTAGCTCTGGACCGATTGTCGCATTACGTCGTTACTTTGGTAATCATCTCTTCATGGTTGATCGACGGGCACAATGTGACAGAGATGCGTTGATTAGTTTCTCATGAGCCTTGAGCGCAAGCGGTGACTTGGTCTCCTTCAAAACAGAGTAAAGTTTGGCTTGTCCTCCATCTTTTTGGCGTTAGTGGGTGTAATTGTAAACATTTATAATTATTGTCATACTAGGTTAATTTTCATACAATTGGCGCATAATTACTAACTTTTGGCCGTAATATCTTATAAGGTGGCATAAATAACTTGTATTTCTACAAGTTATCAAAGTCCACGGCCTCATCAACACTAAAATTTTAAGGTTGTTCCTCAAAGACTTCCCACACTGCCCTGAGCTACCAGCAAAGAGGCCCGCAATCGATTTGAATGCACCACAAGAACCCAGGCCAAAAAGACGATGCAGAGAAGATAAGGGAAAAGAAAGGGTTCAAGAGTCGCCAGCGCAAGATCCAGAACCTGCAAACCCTCTTCGCTTAGTCATTCGCCCTCCAAGTCCTTTTAGCCCACCCGCATAACCTTTTTCTCTACTTCACGAACATTTTACCAATCTTCTCCTTGTCCTAACCTCCTCACCTGTTTACCTAATAGCCCCACCTTCACCATCAACATCTTCATCGCAACCCACCATTCCACCGCTGCAAGTTGATGACCCACACGATTTCGGTGAAGGCACCTCTACTCAACCCCAAAATGATGTTGGCGAGACATCGCAGGCACAACCCTCCATCACCTCCATAGTTGCTGAGTTAGCGGAAATGAGATCCCTCCTCTCTCAACAACAACAACTTTTCTCTCAACAACAACACTTCTTCAACCAAAGATTTGAAGTGGTAATGGAGCGGATTGATGATATTCAACACAGTGCTGCTAAATCAAGAGATGCACTGATCAACATGCAGCGCAACATTTATAAAGTCCATATGCACCAGAGACTGATTGCGGAGCGTAATCAAGAGTACTTTAACTTTCTCACCGCATATCTTCATGGTCCAATGGTGCCCCTACATCTTTGGCAGCACTTAAATTTTGAAGAAGCTCCTCCCGCACCACCTCAAAATCCGCCTCCAGACCCGCCAACCCTCAGCAATAATCCTTCTATATATATATATATATATTTTTTCCTTCTATGTGATCATTATGTATTCTTTAAATTCATTTATTCTTTTATAAGTTAATCAATTCTTTGATTCTCGTACAGACGAAATTTTTTTGTATTGCGTTCATTTATAATTATTTGTATACTTTGCTAAAATTCAATACAATGAGTACATATTCACTCCATTTTTGCCTGTGCTTTTTTCTTTTCATCCTTTGTCAATACTTGCGATGTTCTGATTCTTTTACTTTTGTGTTCTTCATTGCGTTGCTATGATGTACTATATGTTTATACTTAGAAACATTTCCCATACTTTGTAAATTCTGACCAACAATTAGTTAATTCTTAGTTTAGCAGTACTTACCCTTTTATTCTTTTCAAAGTTCTGCTCAAACCTCTTCTTTTGAAATTTCTTTATAAGTGTTTTGTCTAGTCCTATCAACAAACGCAATGAGAACCTTGCTCATCTTTAATTTTGAGGTGGGGGAGGTCTGAGCAGATAGAATCAGAATATGCGAGTTATTTTAAGTTATAATGCGTTTAAAAAAAATAAATTCATAACAAAACTCCAATGTTAAGCGCAAGTGAAATCCTTAAAAAATGTTCTCAACTTGATTAAGAGTTTAGTTATGAAAGGAGCCTGCTCGTAGTTTGGTTGTTCGCTATGACACCCGTAGGACAAGTCAAAATGAAGGTGGGTTTTCAAGAACAATGCAATATGAAAGAATAGAAACAGAAAAATAAATGCAGAGACAACTCCTCTGATTAAATCATGAGTTAAAGTTGAAATTGGCACACAACCATAGTTGGATGTTCGCATGACACCCGTGGGGACAGGCCAAAACGAAGAGTGTAACCATGACCAATTGTCTTTAGTAAATGATGCAAACATTTTGGCCACTGTATGTAGATATATCGAGTTGTTTTGACAAAGAAGAGATAAACATTCTATTTTGAAAAATTAGAAAAGTATTTTTTATTAGAATTTTGTTATATAGAAGAATAAAGTAGGGCTTGTTAAGAATTAGTAAGGATAGGAAGAAATTGCGATGCCAAGTAATGTGCCTAAGTGTAACATTCAGAGCAACCAATCGACGCAAAAATATAGGATAGGAATTGAGCATAATTGCCTTAGTAGAAGATATGCTTGAGGACAAGCGTATATCTAAATTTGGGGGTGTGATAACTTGTAGAAATACAAGTTATTTATGCCACCTTATTTAGATATTGCGGCCAAAACATAGTGAATATGCACCGATTGTATGAAAATTAGCTTAGAATTACAATAATTATAAATTATCTCAATTGCACCCACTAACATCATAAAGATGGAAGACAAGGAGAATTTTACTCTGTTTTGCAGGAAACCAAGTCACCGCTTGTACTCAAGGCTCAAGAGAAACCGATCAACGCATCTCTGTCATATTGCGCCTGTCAATCAACAATGAAGAGACGATTACCGCAATGATGGCGCAATGCGACAGTCAATCCAGAGCTGTATTTCAACCGCATGCGGTAATAAAAACAACACCGCATGCAAACTCGTGATCGAAAGATGCAGCTGAGCAACGCAAAAGTGGAGGATTGAGACACGTGTATGCCTAATGGTTGTATAGATTTGACGGTCCGATTGCATAACAGAAGAAATAATATCTCTCCATCTTCAGAATTTCCATAACATAAGTGGGGACCATAAGGCTGGAGTCAAAGATCCTTACCTATAAATACCCCATAAATTTAAGAGAAAACTTATGCTACTGGATACGGGGCTAATTACTGCTAAAGTGTTGAGAGAAAAGACTGAGTTGAGTGCTTAATTGAAGAAATCCGGGAGGAAGACGAGACAAGGCCGAGAGGTGAGTCTCAATTCTATTCTATCAAATACCCGTCGAGAAGCTCTATGTTTAGAACCCTGCTACCGGTTGAGCAAGCCTGAGAGGGAAGCTCATCCATCCATCTGATCCATCCAATCCGGCAAGTAGATCTCCACTCGAATCGGTGCCAAAACGTTGGCACTTGTTTGTATCTGTTCTATCTCTTTTCATCATTGTATTTCACTTTCTTTATCTCTTCATTCGCACACCATGTATCAAACGCTTAATAGATGTATTAAATGTTTCGATTGCTTTTATATTCCATTTTCTGTCTACTTCTGTTCCTTCGTTAATCACTTTCTCCATGATGTCTTCTTAATCCCCAGATAGTTAATATGAATTAAACGAGTACTTAATCGATAAAATGCGTTTAGCTAAGGCATGCTAGACGACATCTTCACCTGTGAGAGCAGCAGTGAAGATGTCATTCTGATCTACCAAGAGAAGGTTAGAAGAATGTGTTAACTAAAGCGAGTAGTATTTCCAGACATGGAAGTAACCTTGTGTTCATCATGTTTGTCCCTGTCTCACCACAGACATGTGGGAGCGTGGCCGATTACTGAAAGGTGTACGCCAAGAGAAAAACGGAACCGTACTTATGGCTTCAACGCAATTAAGAAACTTGCGCTGTTTATATTAATTATCTTTTTCTTTCTGTTTTGTACATAAGACTTGCCGCCGCATTCCATGTTCTTTTCATAACCTTCACAGTCAGCCTAGACCCCAACATCTTGTATCATGAAGCCTGTATCTTGTATCATCTAGTTTAGGTGTACTGTACTTATTTTATTATCGCATTTTTACTGCTTTCCTTTACTTTATCGCAATTTTTATATACTTGTACAAAACACTCTTTAAAGATTGAAAAACCTGGTTGTATATATCACTAACATACCACAATAACCTTAAACAGTCCCTGTGTTCGTCCTCGGATCACACAGAGAAACTTACGATGGAATTACACTTGGTTCCAACATAAGAAAACTTGTGACAATGCATGGCATTCTACAAGAACATTCATAATTAACGCATATCTAGAAGTAGTATCACTTCATTTCGCGCATAGCATAACATATCTTTTAGCATCAAATTTATTGTCAACATACGCAGACGTGGTAAATTATCTGGTTTACGAGAAATTTCCCGAAGATTATACTGCCCACCAAAAGAGGAGGCTCAAGCACGAATGCAGATCATATTTTTGGGATGAGCCGAATCTGTATAAGAAGGGGGCAGACCAGATTCTGCGATTATTTGTACCGAATGCTGCTCAACACTACATATTATCGCAATGTCATGATTCACCATATGGTGGGCACTTTGGAGGACAGTGCACCGCAGCTAAAGTATTACAGAGTGGATTCCATTAGCCAACACTGTTTAAGGATGTAGCTGACTACATGATAAAGTGTGACCGGTGCCAACGCACAGGTAACATTTCATGGAAACATGTGATGCCTATGAACACCATTTTGGAACTAGGGTTGTTCGACGTCTGGGGTATCGATTTCATGGGACCATTCCCACCATCGAATGGTAAAAATTATATTTTGTTAGCCGTCGACTATGTGTCCAAGTGGATAGAAGCAGTGGCATGCGCCACAAGCGAGGCAGCGGTAGTCTCTAAATTCCTGAAGAAAAACATTTTCACTTGTTTTGGCACTCCACGTGCCATAATAAGTGATGAAGGGTCCCACTTTGTCAATCATACTATCAAAGAATTGCGGTGCACCCACTTTGTCAATCATACTATCAAAGAATTGCAGTGCAAATATAATATTCTCCATAAAGTGGCTACTGCATACCATCCATAGACGAATGGTCAGGCGTAAGTGTCCAACCGGGAGATCAAGCTGATACAGGAGAAGGTGGTAAAGCCTTCGCGAAAGGATTGGGCAACAAAGCTCGATGATGCGTTGTGAGCATACCGGACTGCCTATAAGACACCTATAGGTATGTCCCCGTATGCGTTGGTATTTGGTAAGGCATGTCTTTTGCCACTGGAGCTGGAACACAAAGCGTTGTGGGCGGTGAAGAAGCTAAACTTTTACTTGAAGACAACATGAGAAGTGAGAAAACTTCAATTGGTCGAGCTAGAGGAATCGAGGATTAACGCATATGAGAACGCAAAGATCTACAAGGAGCGCGCAAAGCGCTGGTACGACAAACACATATGTAGCAAGAACCTCCAAGCTGGGCAGAGGGTCTTACTATTCAACTCACGACTACGGCTCTTCCCTGGGAAATTAAAGTCACGTTGGTCTGGACCATTCATAGTCAGAGAGGTATTCCCGCATGGTGCGGTCAAGTTACTAATGATGATGGAACAAACATATTCAAAGTTAATGGGCAATGAGTAAAAGTGTATCATGGAGAAGGCTGGCATCACCAAGTCGACTCCATGGACCTTAGAAACCCTGATTGAGAAAGAAGTGGGTAGTCCTTACGCTATCAAGTGATTTAAATTCATCAGGGACGCAAGTTTTATGAAGCTTCCGTTGAAATATTGAACTCTAAACTTATCTCTACTCCTTAATATTTGCATTTCACTATCCTTTTCTTTGTCTAAAAAAAAGTGATCGTGCTGAATGATTGCAGTAAAAGATTTTGTTTTGTTTAATATTATTTGACCCTTTCAATGTTTTTCTTGAAACGATCGCGGTGAACAATTGCGGAGGCGCTACACGAAGACGAAACTACTTTATTCCATCATCGCAATCCAAAGGAGGTCGTTCACAGCAAAGCAGAATGTGTCAACAAACAATGCGGGCGACGGCGCAAATTTGGGGGTTGTATTCTTCCTTGACTTTATTCCAAATTCTGCACTATCGCATCGCATTTTAATTTTGAAAGTTTTATCACCGCATCCTCTTTGATTACCGCAATCATTTAACATTGATAATTTAGTAAGTTACCGCATGCTTTCTCTTTGCCAATTATGATTTCAATGATGAAACATATGCTTCTATTTTTTCGTATATACTAGAGTCAACTTAGGATAGTCACCTCATGAAATATTTCTAAAAGTTAGTGATCTGCTAGTTTTCTTTCAAACTGACTCTTTACGTAGCTTTCTAAGACCATTGCATGACTTCTTTCAATCTATTGGCAATGAGGACATTGCCGCATTTTAAATTTGGGGGTGAGGTATTTATTTTCGACCTTGCTATTTTTTTGCTCTAAAAAAAAAGAAAATTAAGAATAACAACTTCACTGTCAACGCAATGGGGAACCCCATGTTGATAAGAGTTAAGTTGTGAAGGGCACTTACCCGTAGTTCGATGTTTGCATGACACCCGTGGGGGCAAGCCAAAACAAAAGTAAGTCGCCAGGATCAATGCATAAATAAATGACCGCAACTCCGCTGTAGAATAGGTATGAGTTTAGTTTGAGAAAGAGCACCTTGCTCGTAGTTGGATGTCTGTATGACACACGAGGGGGCAAGACAAAACGAAGGCGAGACACTTGGATCAACGCAAGGTTAGAGAAAATAATAATGTAAAAAATATGCAAGGATAAAAATCATTTAACACCCTAGTGAAAAAAGTTTTTTTTTGAAATAAATCATGAGATGTCTTGGAATCTAGAAAGTCTTTTTGAAGGTTAAACTTGCAGACCCTAGATCTTAGAAATATTTTAAGAAGAGATTTGAATAAGAATTAAGGAAATTTTGGTATATAGGATTTGAATGAAGTATCCTTGAGAAATCTAGGAAAAGAGATCGCGACCGACTTTCTAAAGAAAATCTTTAGCTTATGCTTGAGGACAAGCATTGTTTAAATTTGGGAGTGTGATAACTGGCAGAAATGCACGTTATTACAGTATTAAGTTATTAAACAATGCAGGTTTGCATTGATAAAATATATAAGATTGCGTCCAATAAGCATTAAGTTCATGACATTGCGGTCGTATGCGTTCATCGCATAAAAATAGTTAACTTTTGTATTTTTGTGCAGAATATGCATTGACGCAAAGCATAAAATGCGATCACAAGAAATCAACGGTTGAAAGCAGTGTTACTGCAAGGGCTTGTGGTGATTTGCGCTCGCAAGTATCTGCTCAAGAAGGATTGCAGCATAAAGTCGACGCAACTTGGTGGGCACATCTGGATGAAAAGCATAATTAATCACGTTGGGACAAAAAGCTGATGACGGTCGAGTCCAAATTAAGTTGACAAGCCATTAACGGTCTATTGTAGTAAGTACACTAAGCTTTTCAGTGACAAATATTCAACGCATCAGACAGAGAATTAATACCATCCCATCGGTGCAATCATAAGAGAGAGGACGCTTTTCACCCCAAAGCCCTATAAATACCGAAGGCAACCTTCAGTAAATGAGTTCAGACAGTTAGAGAATTTTCCCTTAGATAGAATAGCTATGTTCATAGTTTCCTTTTTATTTAGAAGGCGGAGCGAGAGAAGGGAAGAGACGCCGGAAGATCGCTCTGGGTAGCTCGAGAGGGAACCCAGAGGCATGGAAAAGCAGAGAGTGGGCCGACTCTCGCGAGAGCGAGACTATCTTTTGAATAGAGTAGAAGAGATAGTGTAAAAAGCCTTGGGAAGCAAGAGATTGCTACCAAACTCTTTATTCTCATCTTGCATTGATATTTTGTATTTCAACTCTATATCTATACAATGGAACTTCTTTATCTACATCTGTTCACTCTCTTAAAAGCACGCATGAGTAGCTAAACTTATCGAATGGGTTGAGAAGAACTAAGCTAACATGACCTAGGATCTTCATCGCATGCGATTATCTTGTTTTATGCTGTGCCCAACATCCCTTTAGAGCTACTCGAGAGAGAGTCTAAAGAAAGAACCTAAGATTTGAGAGAGCTAGGTTAAAATCTAGACTCGAGAGAGAAAGATTAGATCTGCATAAGCAAGAGATAGGACTTAGAGATAAGCTCTGTTTGCCAACCTGCATTGCATGCACCCTAAAGATAGGTTATGATATTATGTGGTCGCCTTATTTATATGTGTGTCATTTTGTCATCGCATAGATAAGAATAGAGGCTTATGTGTAGGTCCTATAGACTCATCGCATATATCGCATGTGTCTAGTATTAAAAGCTGTAGCATTTGCGTTGAGAGATGATTTGCTATTGTATGTGTGTTGCATGATTGCATAACATGAATGCATCCTAGGAAGTGTTAGTTGAAACCCTTCTCAACCCGTTCCCTGAATATTCATCGCATCTTCCGTATTATCAACTCTTTTCGTAACTCCGCCGCATACATTTATTTTATACTGCAACATCAACCCAAAAACAACTATTTGATTTCTTGGTTACCGCAAAGTTTTCTCGAAAATTATCACCGCATATCATTTTCCTAGTCCCTAAGTTCGACCCTGGACTTACCAGGAAACTCAGTGGGATTTATACTTGGATTCCACTGAGAAAACTTGTTGCTCAACGCATTTCCATCACCGCATTTCATCCCATAATTTCACCTCATAAAATAATGCATCAGTCTACAAGCTATTGGAGAGGATTTTTGTGCTAAAGTGTAGTTAACTTGATGAAATTATTCAAAGGTATTGTAATTCTGAAACCCTTTTAATTTATTGTGAACATGCTCACTTGATTGCTAAAATTAATGGAATTAGAGTGCTTAAGATCTAAATAGCTTCCACTTGTTGATTGTCAACACCAACATATATTCCATGATTGGGGGCCTCATAACATGCTATAAACTTCACAACCATGTTAGAAGAAGCCAAGAGTATTTGTTTAACACTTTTCGTACATCTCCTTGTTTAACACTTTTCCATGATACATCTCTTCCAGCCAACATGCATGAAGATATAGCCTGAAGTGGATCACAAAGTGTCTTGACATCCAACATAATCAGTTACAGAATACCCAATGATCTCCAAAACTTATGATCTCCGATAAGTGAGCATATAAATCTTTTGTTTTCTGTAAAGACCTAATAACCCATTTGACTGCTTTCCAACGATCCATCCCTGGGTTGCTCAATATCTGCCTAACACTCCTCATGAACACAATATCTGGAAGTGTGCATACTTGAGTGTACATTAGACTTCCAACAACCAATGTATAGGGAACCTTCTGCATCTCCTCAGTCTTGAGGCATTTACCTAAATGAAATTTATCACCTTTAGCGATCGGGGTATCTCCTGGTGCACAATCTTTCATGCCAAATCTACTCAAAATATGTTCAATGTAGTTTTTTATGACAATCTCAAAATACCTTGAGAACGATCTTACAGTATTTCAACTCCTAATACAAAAGAAGCATCATCAAGATCTTTCATCTCAAAATTCTTTTTGAGAAACCTCTTAATGTCATGTAGTGAACCTACATCATTATTTGCTATGAGTATGTCATCGAAATATAACACCAGAAAGATAGATTTACTCCCACTGAACTTGTTATATACATAATCTTCCACTATATTCACCTCAAATCCTAAGGAGTAATTACTTCATGGAATTTGTGATACCATTGATGAGAGGCTTGCTTGAGACCATAGATGAATTTCTTCAATTTGCACACCATAGACTTTGAATTACTAGACAGAAAGTTTTATGGTTGCACCATATAAATCATCTCATTAATGTTTCCATTAAGAAACACAGTTTTTACATCCATCTGGTGTAGCTTTAAATTAAAGTGAGCTACCACTGCCATGATTACCCTAATAGAGTCTTTCGATGAAACCAAAGAGAGTCTCTTTGTAATCAATACATTCCTTTTGAGTAAAACCCTTTTCAACAAGACGAGCCTTATATACTTTGATATTGCCGTGTGAATCCCTTTTGGTTTTAAATATTCATTTACACCCTATGGGTTTCACTCCTGATGGCAATTCGACAATTTCCCAAACGTCATTTTCTTTCGTCATTTTCTTTCATGGATTTTATTTCCTCTTCCATAGCATTTATTCACTTTTGAGAGTTAGAACTTCGTAGAGCTTGTAAGAAGTTAATTGGATCATCTTCCATTATGCCCACATCATCCTGATATTCTTGAAGAAATACAATATAATCATATGGAATTGCACTTCTTCTTTCTCTAGTGGATCTCCTTAGCGGAACTTCTTGAAGTTGTTGAGTTTGAACTTCAAGTTCAACAACGGGGGCATCAATATTATCTTGTTCTATAATTGGTTTAATAGTGAAGTCAGGAATTGGAGTCTGAACATCATTTATAACCACATTAGGAAAAGAAACTAATTCCTCTTCAAAGAAAAGTATCCTTATGTTATCTTCCCCCTCCAAACTCAACATCTTCAAGGAATCTAACATTTCTCATCTCAAACAATGATCTAGAAGTGGGATCATAAAAGTTGAAACCTCGAGAGCACTTAAAATACCCAATAAAATAGCAGGTAATAGTTCTTAAGTCCAATTTTCTTTCGTTAGGCCTGTAAAGCCTAACCTCAGCTGGAGGACTCCAGATGTGAAGATGCCTAATACTAGGCTTCTTTCCTATCCACAACATATAAGGGGTTTCAACTACTGCTTTACTAGGTACCATCTTAAGGATATATGCTATAGTTTTTAGTGCCTCACCCTAGAGGGATTCTGGTAAAGAAGAATGACTAAACATACTTCTTACCATATCCTTAAGTGTTCTATTTTCCCTTTCCACCACACTATTCATGCTAGGTTTGTTCGACATAGTGTATTGCAGGACGATTCCATATTCCTCTAGGTATTTGGTAAAGGGCCCTAGACGTTGTTCACTTGATCCATCATATCTATCGTACTATTCACTATCACAATCAGATTTGACAGTCTTAATTTTCTTTCCAAATTTAAGTTCAACTTCAACTTTGAAAGATTTGAAAACGTCCAAAGATTGAGACTTCTCATGAATTAAATATAGGTACCCATATGTTGAATAGTCGTCTATGAACATAATAAAATATTGTTGTCAATTCCAAGAAGCCGTAGGGAATGGACCATATATGTCTGATGTATTAGTTTTAAGACGTCTAAGGATCTGTTGGCAACTAATTTTCTTATGTTTGTCTATTTTCCCTTAATACATTCCATACAAACGTCAAAGTTACTTAAATTAAGGGAATCAAGAATTCCATCTGACACAAGTCTCTAAATTCTCTGTTTAGTGATATGACCTAAACACTTGTGTCATAACATAGCGAAATTCTCATTTAACTTACACTTTGTACCACATGAATTACATAACAGGATTTTGTTAAATGAAGTAAAAGAATCAAGCATATATAGATCATCAATTACAGAACCGGTACCAATAAGCTTGAAATCTTGAAAAAGACTAATTTTATTATTTCCAAAAGAATAAGAAAAACCAAACTTGTCCAAACTAGAAATAGAAATTAAATTCCGTCTAAATGACGATATAAAAAAGTCTTAATGAAATCCAAATAACTATCGGTTTTTTAAATATAATCTATAATTAACTTCAACTGGAACTGTTTTGCCATCGCCCACATAGATGAATCTTTCAGCATCACTTGGTGGCTGACTCCATAGGCAACCCTGCATTGATATACTTATATGAGTAGTAGCACCAGAATCTACTCACCAAGTATCTGGAGGTACAGAAGCTAAATTAACTTCATAACAAACCAGAGTAAGAAATTTACCCTTCTTTACTTGCCACTTGGCATACTTGGGATAACCTTCTTGAAGTGACCTTTATTTTTGCAGAAAAAACAAGAATTTTCAGTAACTTGTTTCTTTCTCTTATTCTACTTAATGACCCTTCTGCAGCCCTGTAGATTTCCTTTTCTTTTATCAAAAGAGTTAGTTGGTAAATGAGCACTTTCTGTCATTTCTCTCTTAATCCTATCTTCTTCTTACACACATTGTGAGATAAGCTCACTAATACTCCATTTATCCTTCTGAGTATTATAGGTTATCTTAGACTGAGTGAATTATGCAAGAAGAGAGATAAGTAACAGATGTATGAGTAAATTTTCATTTATCTCGATATCAAGCGCCTTTAATTTACCTGCGAGATTGGACATTTCCATAATGTACTCCTTTATGTTTCCATTGCCTTTATACCTTTTAAAAGTTAAAGAAGTCAAAAAACTACTTGCTTCCCATTTTTCATTTTCAGCAAAATATTTCTCAATTTGAACAAGAAACTTATTGGCATTTTCACTTTATGTGATAGAGCCCCCCAAAGACCCAAGAATGGAGTTCCTAATAATTATCAGACACATGCAATTTGACCGCTCTCACTTCTCAATATTAGCCATATTTGGCTATTCCTTAGTAGAAGTAGTTTTATCGGTCCTTAATGTAAGATCCAATTCCATACACTCGAGAAGTATCTCTAGGTTTTTCTTCTAAATCTTGAAGTTTGATCCATTTAACTTAAGGATTAAACTCAGATTTCAAGATATTTGAGTAAGACCAACTGAAACAATGAACAACAAAACATATACCCACACTTAAAATATGACAAACTAATTTCACTTATGTGGTGGGCCCCTTTAACAAGATACCTAGTACAACATTGATATCCAACCTTTGAGCAAAAACATCAACTGTAAATGGTCCTCTCTGTTGGAGTTAATGCCCTAAATCTCATGGGTCCTGTAGTTTGTAATTGTAATGTACAAATAATTTTATTTATTTAATAAAATATGAGATATTTTATTCGTCATTTAGTAGCATTAACCCACAAACCAATAAACTAACATCCAAGGTTACTTTCTATAGCTTAAACATGTATGTGGAGACATACAGGTGGATCATGTTTAAGTGATGATAATCTAAATGTTCTGTAATAGATGGATAAGGCTGGGTACCTTATCTTGGTGATACTACGAATATGCCCCACTTTGTAGATGTTACAATTGTTATAAAATGCTACAAATGATCTGATCTTGATAATTCATGTATAGACATGTGAGCGGGAGTATTTTGTTGGGAATATCCTAAAACTCGCAGTTTGTAAACATTAAACATATTCTATTCACAATAAAGATATTATTGAAAATTATTTCAATGAAGATGTTATTATTTTATTGAATTACATTCATTACTAAATCCAATAAACCAACCCATGGCTATAAAATGAATTCTTAAACTTTATGTAGAGACATAAAAGAGGATCAAGTTTTAGTATATAGCCAAAAAGGTCTGGATAAGGTTGGGTATCTTATCCCAGGGACACTATGGATGCGACCCGCTTTGTATATTGATACAAATGATGTGATCCCAAAGTCATTCATGTGGAGATATGTGAGTAGGGGCATCGTATGCAAAAGATGTTTGCATAAGACCAGATCATAAAATAGTCACTTTTCTTTATAATGACCTTTATTGTTAAAATTGACTATTTCAATTCGATGACCTAAGGTAACTCGATCTTAATCCTAAGCTAACTATGAACTCATGTTTATTCAGAATTATCCTTTAATCTGCATAGGTGAGAGTGGTTCAACATCATCACTCAATAAGCCTCCCATTTTAGGGGTAGGATTGAATAGACAGCTTGGGACATAGTTCTGCAAGACGAAATTCACCCATACTCGTCTTACAGTTAGCAGATAGGTTGTTCCCTTAAGTACTCCTCCTGGTCTTGAACAAAGGGGCCTCGCCTTCTCATGATTGAGAGGAATTCAGACCAATGGTTCATTAGAAGATCAGTGGAAACTTAAGAAGCGCCCAAATGTATTATACGGGTAAAATAGTAATTTTGACCCAACTATAAATACAAACGACATATGAAGGATTGATTTACTGATTATGATTAAATCAAGTGGGCAAAAATATATCTATAGTGAAAAGAGTGCAACTACTGAGCTATAGGTATGTCTTAGTAGTTAACGAATATTGATTAATTCGGTTTAAGAGTTTAGCCAATTAATCGCAAATCGTTGGTGCACATGATCTGTAGGTCCATTAAGTTCCTCTACTAGCTCGTAAAAGGATTAAACCTTAGAATAACGTGTTGAGTGAATTTTAAATGTTTAAAGTCGGTTTAGGGTTTGGATTATTATATTTGATATAATTAACATTTAATTATCGAATTAAACATTACAGTTTTAGTGAGTTGATAATATTTAAATATGATTTAAATATTTAATGAGGTGTTCTATTAATTTAATATTTGATATTAAATTAAATTAATTAAATTAGTTTAATTATTTTTTCCAATTTAAAATGATTAAATTTTGAATTTATAAAAATAAAAATTATAAAATTAGATTAATTGATTCTTGCATTATGAAATTTATATTTAAATTATTTATTTTCAATGAAATTGAATTTGAAAATCAATTTTAAAAACAAGTTTTATATTTATTGAAAAAATTAGAAGTGGGATAATCCCACTTGTTCCACCATGAATTACACCTCAAGCCACTAAGGATTAATGGAATATGAAGTGGTAGTGGCTTGATTATGTTCAATTTGATTTGCATGAAAAACTTCTATATATTGAAGTTTTTAAACAGGTTTGATTAACATGCAAACTGAAAAAGCTGAAAAGAAAAACTGGTTTTTTCCTTTCTTCTTCAGCTCTCAAAACCACTTCAAATTCTCCTCAATTTGAAGACCACACTTCAATCTAAGACCTGGGATTAATAGAGAAGACTTTAATAGTGGTCTACTGCTGAGATTGAAGAAGAATTTAGAGAAGAATCAAGCAAATTTGGTAGAAACATCAAAGGTATGATACTGAAACCCTAATTTGTTGAAAACCATGAGCGTGCATGCTAATTGTCTAAAATTGATGTAGTTAGAGTGCTTAGATCCTTAATTGCTTTCGTTTTTTGAATGTCAATTCCATTAATTGGTATTAGAGCATGTTTTAAGCACTCAATTTACGTTAATTTTAGCACGGTGGATGTTTTTCATGAATTGTATGAAATGGTTGCTGAAATAGATGAATTTTAGTTTTGGCATCTAAATTTTTGTTCAATTTGCAAGTAATTTTTGTAATTGGCTCTTTGTTTATGGGCCTTAATGGGTGATTAAAAGTCTATAATTTTATTAGAGTTAATAGAGTTGCAATTAGATTGTAATTGAAGGAAATCCGAAGCAAGCTCAGCAACAGAATTAAAAAGTTGAAGCTTCTGTGAGACAACGTTGAAACGTTACCTTCACAGCATTGCAATCCTGTTCTTCATCCAACCTAGAAAAGAAGTTGACATCCCGTGGCATTGCAACGTTGGGATGGAGCATTGCAACGCTGCTCATCTAGCCCAGTTTTTGTGCACGACATACATCCGACGGTTCAACTGAACCAGTTTGATCGGTTCAGGTCTTGGAGGTCTGGTTCAACATAGTTTTCACCGGTTTAGCCCATGTTGAAGCCCTAGAAATCCAATTTAGTGGTTCGGGTCTGGTTTGGGTCGGTTCTAATGGTCTAGAGGCTTTTGGTTTTTGTTTTTCAATTACTAATGTAATAATTAGTTTGTTTTCTTGCTTAGGATGCCAAAACCAGTTCATTTCAGTTTGTTTTTAATTCTTATGCATTATGAATGTATGTTTAATTGAATTGAATCTTTTATGTGCATAAAGTATGCCATGTAGATTTAAAATCCCACCATAGGAAGCATGTATCATGCATTGAAAGTATAATATATAGAATGCATGGTTTTGGGGTTTTATATATTTAATATAATTATTATATTAAATTTTGGAATGTTTGATATATGTTATAACATGTCTATAGTTTTATAAAGTGGTATAAAATAAGTTAGACTTTTAAAATCCATAACAAAGATAAACAACATGCTCATTTAGTGTTAACAAATAACCACTTGTTTGAATAGTTAAATAGGTTGCTATCTTGTAAAACTTTGGTTATAAACTCAACCAGTCTATAATCCTGTCTAAGGCTGTAGGTATTTAAGTTGAGGGTTTATGGAACACCACCTACCTAAGGATTATAACCGAATAATTTAGCATTGTTAACTCGAATTTATGAGCATTCGTGAGAGGTGTGAGGTAAGAAAAATGGTTTTACCACTTAGATATCGTAGGTTAAAATCCAAATATAAACATTATACTTGGATAAACCACATAGACTTAGGAATTATTTTAACCGGAATATACCTAAGTAAATATGTAACATCTCGTGTTTTTGTAATTTTTTTTATTTCAATATTCTTTTGAAATTTAGTTTTATTGAAGGAAAATTGGACTTTTGTCACATGAATTTAATTTTGGAGTTATTGTAGAAAATTGAATTCATTTTCGGGAAAAGTAGTTGAGTTTTGAATTGGAAGTTGTTGGGGAAAAGGAATAAGTATAGAAGGGAAGGAATAAAATAACATAAAATAAAATACAATACAATAGAATAAAATAAATATTTTATTTTTTTATTTCTCCCCCGTCTTGTTTCATTTATGCGACCCCCCTTTTTGTTTCATTCACGCGACCCCCCCTGTCGAAACCTCACGCCGTCTAGTCGCCCCGCCCCCTTTCGTGACTCCAACCGTTTGCTTGCCCTCATGCCGCCCGTTGAACCCCACGCCTGCCAACCTGTTGAAACCCTTACACCGTCGACCCATAACTGAAGCTCCACCGCATGTCCAGCCCAACTGTGTGTCAGATCTGCGCTGCTCAGTAGCTGTCGCGCCTCCTCTAACAGTTTTTCATTGGTCTGGGTTTGTTCTAGAAGCGCCGCTCGCCTGTAAGTTGTTTGTGGGTGCCGATCGCGCTACAGATCTGGGCTGCACAATACCATCGAACATCACTGCTGACTTCACTGACCCTGGTTGCACCATTCAGCAGCCGTTTTGTCGTGTATCTTGTCGGATTTTGGAATTTTGGGTAACATTTAATGTTTTGTTGGATTCTTATTGAATGGGTTTTGGATGCCTAAAGAGTGTGTGCCTAATTTTATGTTGCCCATAATATTTGAGCCTTAGCATCGATCTTTAAGAGAATCTTATAGTGTAGAGTGGGTTATCCAACAACTTCAAAGATTTTTTTTTGATGGATTTTGGTGAATCTTAAGGCTTTGTCCCTTTTTGGATTAAGATTAATTGTTGAAGGTTTATTTATTATGTGTTCTTCCTCAATCTTCTTCCTCCTCCAAACTCAAACACACCTTCCAAACCAAAATAGTTAGAGCCCACCACTCCTGGACTCTCACACTGAGAATATCAAAGGCTTCCAGTGGTTATATCTCTTGTTGGTTCTAGATTTCTTGAAGAGGGTCTTCAAGTTTGTTGCTGTTTTTGAGTTCTTGACTGTTCTAGAGATTTACATGAAGAAATGTTCTTCAAAAGTATTGTCTCTTGAACTCTATCTCTTTACAAAAAGCATGCTGTAATTTATTTAGAATGCATATCTTGTATGTTTATTGTAAATTGAGTTTTTCAATCAAAATGGAATTTGGACGATCCATTTCCACTCAAGGATCTCTTTGAAATGAGTTCCTTCAATTGGTATCAGAGCCAGGTTGTAGTTCTAATTCCAAATTCCATTTTGTATTGAAATCATTTACAGTAGTGGTGGGTTTTAATTTTTGGTGGGTTTTAATTTTTACACTGCGTTTAAATGTTAAATGTATATGGATGGTTGTTGATGGATGTTTACAAGATAGATGTCTTAGTTTTTGGTTTTCTATTTAAATTAAAAAGTTCATTTGTAACGGCCCCTGCATTTTTGGACATTAAACTTGCAATCGAGTCTGTATTCGTTTAGTTTTGAGTCATTCGTGAAGCTTTAGAAGAAGGGTTGTAGTGTGTTTCGATGGAGAAGAAAAAAAGGTGGCCGCATCGTGTAGCTAGAGCTAAACGATCGTTTAGATTTTGTTATGTGTTCATGTAGAGTTTTCTACATGATTGTGTAGCATCTATTAAATGATCGCATAGCTAATGCTACGCAATCGTTTAGAGTTTGCTGCACGATTGTGTTGCGTTTGCTGCATTGTCGCATAGACACCTAATGGGTAGAAGATTGCGCGGTATATGATACTCGACACAAAGCTTGCGTGCTAAACGATCGTGTAAACTATCATGCTCATCGTATAGTCAGTAGCTAAATGATCAAATAATATACGATACTTGATGCTACATGATCGTGTAGACTATCATGCTCATCACATAGTCAGTAATTACAGGATCGTATGGTATGCTATACTCGATGCACGCTACACGATCGCGTTCAAATGCTACATGATGACAGGCAAAAATGCACATCATCTTAAGCCTTTTATTTAGAATTATGAGGATTATTAAATGAAATATACGGCAAATATGTTAGGAATTCATGAGAAAATGAGTTTAGTCGTTCAACATTAAGAATCTCGGCTAACCCACTATTATACGTTATTATACCTTCAATTGTTTATCTTTGTAGTTAACGCAGGAAGCGGATGCATACGTGGAAACCAGGCTATTGGAAAGACGACCGCATGCGGAGAATTTCTCCATCGCAAATGTGAATGCATACGTTCAATGCATGGGTGTTGCGGTAATCGACCGTATGCATCCATCATATAGGATTTGCGGTCGTCAAGCGAATGAGGTCATCGCATAGAAGTTGCGGTCATCAAGCGAATGCGGTTATCGCAAGATTGCGGCTACACGATGATAACTGACACACAGAGAATTTAATCTTATGTCACACAATGCATGGAATGATGTGATGCGTTGATTCTAAATAAGCATGTGGATGGGGATGAATGATGGATCGAACAAGCTCATGCTGCATAAACTTGATGACTTTGGATGGAAATGGAATGTGAATGATGTGTTATGCTTATTCAGACTTTATACGATACTACTTCTAGATGCATTCGTTATTAATGAAATGCTTATAGTACGCTATACGTTGTCACAAGTTTCCTTGCATTGAAACCAAGTATAATTCCATCGTAAGTTTCTCGGAGTGATCCGAGGTCGAACACAGGGATTGCTTAGTTAATGCGTTACATTCGTGATATATGCGACCGAAGGTTTTTCAATTAATAAAAGAGTGTATGTGTACAGGTATTTAAATTGCCGTAAAGGAAAATTATGCGGTAAAGTAAAGTTGCGATAATAAAATAAAATGTGATAAGAGTAAATCTAAGTTATTATGATATAAGATACAGGATACTGATACATGATACTGAGTTTGAGACTGACTGTGAAGATTATACAAAGAGTCGTGTTATGCGGTGGCAAGTCTTTATGTATGAAACAAAAATAGAAAAGATAACTAGTATAAACATCGCAAGTTATTAATTGCGTTAAAGACATAACTACAGTTATGCTTTCCCTTGGCGTATACCTCTCGGTGATTGGCTGTGTTCCCACATCTCTGTGGTGAAACAGGGATGAACGTAATGAACGCAAGGTTGTTTCCATCACTGGAAGCACTACTCGCTTTAGTTAACACATTCTTCTAACCTTCTCTCGACAGGAAGAATGGCATCTTCACTTCTGCTCTCACAGGTGAAGATGTCGTCTAGCATGCTTTAGCTAAACATATTTATTTCTTTAGCACAAATTAATTTACTTATTAGATTCATGCTAATTATCAAGGGATTAAGAAAACATCATGGAGAAAGCGATTAATGGAGGAACGGAAATAGACAGAAAGATGGAGATGAAAATGATCTTGACATTCAATACTAATATTTAGCGTCTGATACATGGTGTGGATGATAGAGATTTAGAATATGAATACAATTGATGATAAAGAAATAGAAACAAATACAAAAGAGTGCCAATGTCTTGACACAGATCTGGATGGTAGATTTGCTTGCCGGCGTATGGAATGGATGAAGAGAAGAGCTTCCCTCCCAAGCTTGCTCATCCGGTAGAAGTGACCTTGGTACAGAGCTTCAATGGCGGGGATATAAAGGATTTTACCTGAGATTTACCTCTTGGCCTTATCTCTTAAATCTTCCCGGATCTTCTCCGATTAGCACTCAGACTAGTCTCTATCTCTCAATATACAAATATCAAAATATGCCCGTAGCAAGTATATCTTTCAATGGAATTCCAGAGGCTATTTATAGGCTCTTCTTTGACTCTCTGACTTGTGGACCCCACTTTATTGTTATGGCAACTCCGGAAATGGTGGAATGAATATTCCTTCTGTTACGCGATCAATCCCGTTAGAAATGCACAACGGTCAGTTGTATACGTGTCTAGATCCTCCGCAATTGCGTTGCTCTTTTGCATCTTCGATCATTTGTCCGCATGCGGTGTTGTTTTTGATTACCGCATGAGGTTGAAATTGCGTTAATCGCTTAGCTCTTGATCGATTGTCGCATGCGCCGTCATTGCGTTGATCGTCTATTCATTCCTGAATGATGGGCACAATGCGACGTAGATGCGTTGTTCTTTTTATCTTGAGCCATGAATGCATGTGGTGACTTGATTTCCTGCAAAACAGACTTGAAATATTCTTTTCTACCATCGCAATGGTGTTAGTGAGTGTATTGACGACAATTTATAATTCTTGCATTTCTTAGCCAATTTCCATACAATCGATGCAACTTTCCTTTCATTTGGCCGCAATATCTAAATAAAATAGTATAAATAACTTGTATTTCTACAAGTTATCACACCCCCAAATTTAGATATATGCTTGTCCTGAAGCATATCTTCTACTAAGGCAATAATGCTCAATTACTATCCTAAATTTTGCGTCGATTGGTTGCTCCGAATGCTCCACTTAGGCACATTACTTGACAATGCAATTTCCTTCTATCCTTGCTAATTCATAACAAAGCCCTACTTTATTCTTCTATACCACAAATTTCTACTCAAAGATGCTTTTCTAGTTTTAAAAAGAATGTTTACCTCTTCTTGTCAAAACAACTTGATGCGTCTAGATGCGGTGGTCAAACTTTGCGTAATTTATTAGACACTTTTGATCATTGTTACACCCTTTGTTTTGGCTTGTTCCCACGGGTGTCATGCGAACATCCAACTACGGTTGTGTGCCAATCTCAACTTTAACTCATGAATTTCAGAGGAGTTGTCTCGTGCATTCTTTTATTTTTTCTTATGCATTTTTCTTTTGTTTTTTCCTTTTCATATTGCGTTGTTCTTGGAAACCCACCTTTATTTTGGCTTGCTCCCACGGATGTCATGCAAACATCCAACTACGAGTAGGCTCATTTCACAACTTAACTCTTATCAGGTTGGGAATGTTTTTGAGTTTTCCCTTGTGCTGACATTGGAGTTTATATAATTTTTTTTTATATAGGAAATGGACGCATTTTTCTTAATGATCGCATAATCTTGTTCTCATCTACTTAGACCTTCCCCACCACTAAATTTAGAGATGCACAAGGTTCTCATTGTATTGTTTGGACAGACTAGACAAACACTTAGACAAAATTTTGAAAAGAAGGTTTGAGCAGGATTTTGAAAGGTAAAAGGTAAAGTATTGCTAAGTTACGAATTAACTAAGTGTTAGTCAGAAAGTACAAAGTGTGGGAAATATTTCTAAGTGTATCCATATTATACATCATGTCAGCGTAATGAATAACGCAAAATAAAAGATTAAGAATATCGCAAAGTTGACAAAGGATGATAAAGAAAAGGCACAAGCATATAGAGAGAATTGCTACTCAGTTGCATTGAAAATTAACTAAGTATACAAGTAATTACAATTAATGCAATACAAAACTTTTTGCCTGTACAAAGAATCAAAGAATTTAGTTAAATAATGAATGAAATAAAGATAACAGAATGGCTGTAGTACAAATTAAATTGTAAAAAATTATTGAGGAGCAGGAGGTTCTGGAGGAAGGTTCAGATGTGGTACTTGAGGAGTTTCTTCAAAATTCAGATGCTGCCTGAGATGCGGAGGTACCATGGGTCCATGAAGATATGCTGTCAGAAAATTGAAGTACTCATGGTTGCGCTCCGTTAGTTGTCTTTGGTGCAAGTGAATCGTATAAGTGTTGCGCTGAATATTGATCAACACCTGCCTTGTCATGGTAAAACTGCATTTTAAATCGTCGACTCGCTCGATTACTGCATCAATTCTCTGGACGAAGAAGGCTTGTTGTTGGGCAAGAAGGGACCGCATATCTGCTAACTCAGCAGCTAAGGAAGCAACGGTGGGTTGTGCCTGTGATGCCTCGCCATCGACATTTTGGGGTTGGGCAGAAGTGCCTTCACCCAAATCGTGTGGGTCATCAACATGTGGCGGTGGAAGGGGAAGTTGCAGTAATGATGAAAAAGGTGATGATGGGACTGTTGGGTATACGGTTGAAGAATTTGGGGGAAGGAAAAGATTGATAAAGTGCTCGGGAAGGGAAGAAAAAGGTTGTGCGGGAGGGCCTTGAGGGAAAAGTATTAAGGGTCCAAGGGTTCTAATTCTTACGTTGTTGAGTCTTGGATTTTCTCCTTTCCCTTATCGTCTCTGCGCTGTTTCTTCGGCTTGGGCTCTTGCGGTGCATTCAAATCAATGTTGGGCCTCTTCATAGGGAGCTCAGGGCAGTGTGGGGAATCTTTGAGGAGCAACCTCAAAATCTTGACGTTTATTAGGCCGTGAACTTCTACCATTGGCTCTTCATCAATGCCCACACCTAGTGATAGGCATAAACTAGAAACCGTCCACGGGAAGAAGTACTGCCCTCTGATGTGCCCCACCAAGGTTCTAAGCTGCCTTGCGATCAACTGTCCTACATTGATTGGAATGCCGCGTGCAATACAATATGCGGCCACGTGCAATACAATATGCGGCCATGACGCGATCCCTAGAAACTATTTTTTCATGCATTGTTGGGATTAACCGCCATTTGACCAAGTATACCCAAAGCCACGCCTCGGGAAGTAGTGTCTTGAACGCTAGAGTCCTGATGCTTTTTAATGAAACCATCCACTTAGTGCCCGGTTGCATTAATATTCGCAACGCATCTTCCATCAGCTCTTCAATGGGATCATCAATGATTTTGTTGCCCGGTGCATCTAGGTTATCCTTCATCTGGTACAGTTCATTGATGTCCCTTATGCTGAAAGACACCATTTGCCCTTTTATGGTCACCACATCCTTGGTGCCATGTAGCCCGTTCGTGGTAAAAGTCCCTCATTACCTTTGGAATTACAATGGCTGGGCACTGGCAAAATGTGTCCCATCCATGTTCTACGATCACGCTTGTAATCAGATCTGGTAGTGGCGTTGGTGCAGGGAAAAGCCCATCTCCATCAACAAGTCATCGTTTTCCTTCTTTCTTGATGGACGCCCCTTTGGCAATGCGGGATTGCTGCTCTTTGCGACTGTTTTGCCCTTTTCCTTGGTCAACGCAAGGCGAGATTGCTACCTTTGTTTCCTTTCTCGCTCCTTGCATTGTTCCTCTTTTTCCCGTTCATCAAGTTCTTTTCTCTTATTCTTTCTTAAGCGCTGCATGTTTTCTTGGCGCTTCTTTTCCTTCTCGTCCTTCTTCTTTTTCTTCTGCCTCTTCTCTCTCTTCTATTTCAAACTCTTTTTCAAATTGCTCAGAGGCCAGTAAAAGGCGTTGTTCCTTTTCGAGCCTCCTTATTTCTTTGACTCTCGATATTTCATTATTGCAGCGCACCTCTTCATCCTGTAATCTTCTCCTTCGACTACCTTCTGCGATGATGAGTTTTGCCTGCATCATTTTCTCTTGCTTCTCTTCCTCCTCTTTTCTCCTCCTTTCCTGCTTTTCTAATGCGTCAATCAAAATTGGAGGGTCAGTGGTTGACCCTTGTGGTGCATTCTCCTTGCGATGCCGCATTAAGGGGGTAACATGTCCTTCTTCTTCTTCGTCAGTCGCAACTGTTTTCGTTGTTTCAGGTTGCGCTGGTTCTTTAATTTGCACTGATTCCCCCTTGTCCTCCCTTACGGAGGTGGATTCCTCATCTAGCTCTGGGTTTGCAGCCCTCTTTCTCCCCTTTTCTTCCTTCTTCAGGCGCCTTTCCTCCTACCTGCGTTCTTTCTTCTCACTTCTTTCTTGTTTCTTCTTCAGCTTGGCCTCCTCATCTTCTTCATCCTCCTTCTCTTTGATATTCTTCTCTTCTTTGCCTAGATGGGATGGCACATCTCCTCCAACCTTCTTATCGTTGCTCTTATTCTTCTTCTTTTCTTCAGCCCCTTCGAGCTGCTTCTCCGTTGCCGCTTCCTCCAAAGCGACTCTGATGGGTCCTTCATAGGATTCTACTTGCGTAGTTTCCTTAGGATCCACGTTGACCAGAGCGTTTCTCCTTGACTCCCCTTTCGTAGGCAATAGTTGGTTCAAAACCCCGGCCTCGGGCAGTCCTCCTTCTTTCTCCAGGTTGCTGAGAATGCTCTCAAACACCTTCTTATCGTCTTGTCTCTTCTTCTCACTTTCAAAGGAGAGTGTTGGGAGTGGGGCGCTTTCAGAACTCTGCCCCCTCTTAAACTGAAGTGACCTGGCTGCTAAGGGGTTTCACCGGGGTCTTCCAGCGACTCGAGGGACAGTCTGTGGCTGAGTAGCGAGACGGTGACTGGCTGCAAGGAATGCTGCCTCTCGCATGGTAAGCTGGGTTGTCGAAGGTGATGAAGGTGAAGAAGATGGCTGGGAAGTCTAGTCTGCCATGGATATACACATCTAGATGTGTATAAGAGACAGGTCTGTGGCTGAGTAGCGAGACGGTGACTGGCTGTAAGGAATGCTACTTCTCGCATGGTAAGCTGGGTTTTCGAAGGTGATGAAGGTGAAGAAGATGGCTGGGAAGTTTGGTCTGCCATGGATGCCGGAGTAAACTAAAACTGGAAATCGTTAAGGTTCTGGGAAGGAAGAAAGGTTTGGTATGCAGAGGCGATTTAGGGTTTCTTTTTGCAAAATGAAGCAAGTAAACGATCTGAGATGAAGAGACCCGCTTTTATAGGTTGGGTCTTGATGGGCCCAATGCAAATTCTGCGGTGGCAAGCCTCGAGCTACTAAAAAAGCCTGTCATTTGCACTCCTTACATTTATGAAGTTGCAGAATCGCACGTCCTTTCAACTGCAAATTCATCATGTCCTTGGAAGCTGAAGCGATTAGATTTCTCAATTTGCAAAAAGAATTTTCTTTGGAGTTTTATTCGAATAGGTACAAGGTAAAGAATTAACACAATGAATTCATCAATGCAAATTAATCTTTGCAGAGGACGGGCAACAACGCATGTATCCCCGCAACACACCCCTTAACTCAATGCATTTCTTGAGGACGGGCACACATTATTTCTACCAGTGCATCACTACCTCAACATAGTACATTTTTGCTAAGGACGGGCAAAGAACACATACGAGCGCAACACACCCCTCAACGCAATGCATTTGAGTTGGATGAACGCAAAGTGTATCTTGTTGGTACAAGACGCACCCATCATCGCAATGCATACTGGATGTTGATTGTTTTATTATTATTATTATTATATATATATTTTTCATCAACGCAAGCCATAAAGACCTTGCGATAATCATTTTCTTCTTATTCAACAATCATTTACCAAGTTTAAGAATAACGCATTTATGACAGAAAAGTTAAAGAAATTAAAGAGAGTACAGAAATCAATGCAAGAGAATTAAATGAATCATAAATTCGTAAAGCATTGAAAGACAAATTGAATAAAGCAGTAAATGACAAAGTTCATAAAAAAATAAAGACAGGAATTATGAAAGCATATAAACATAGAATTGAGATAAGGACCAAAAGATAGTTTTCTTTGATAGACGCAATCCACATCTCCGCAGGTGGTCCAGCTTGCCTGCTCAATGTCTTCATTGACATTGCTCCTTTCCATGAGATCTCGGGGCTTCAGAATTGCTGGACAACGTTTCAGGTGTTCTATTTTGTAGCTCAGATGCCAGCTGCCCCACTTGAATCTCCAAATTTCTTATTGAAGACGCTTGCGCCTGCATCACCGCATCATTTTTATCCATGTATTGCTTGAGAAGGGCCTCCAATGACTTGCTAGAGGTGTTGGAAGATGAGGGTTATTGATTGTGCGATTATCTCTGTTGACCCTGATTCTGATTGTGGTGAAAGGGTGAAGGGTTTCCTCGATTCCCTGAATTGCCATTTTGATGGTTACTTGGCCCACCTTGGTTTTGATTCCCTCCCCAACCGAAGTTAGGGTGACTCCTCCAACCAAGATTATATGTGTTGCTGAAGGGGTTGTTCTGGATCGCACATACTTGCTGCATGTTCGATGGGCACATTTCCACTGCTTGGCCTCCTCTACAATTAACGCAACTAATTGCAGCCACTTGTGTCAGTGCATTGGGTTGCGCTACTGTTAGGAGAGGGCACCTTGATTAAGTGCCATCGACTGGAGGATAGAGGTCACTGCGGCCATCTGGGCGGCCAAAGTAGTCATTGTCTCCGCAGGGACAATGACAATTTCATTTCTTCTTCTTTCGGAGCCTCTTCCTCCGTATGCATCGTCTTATTCCGCGAGATGCAGTCAAGGATGACCTTGACCTCAGTATATGTCTTATCCATAAAACCTCCTACCGTGGAGGCATCAGCAACAGCCTGCGTTGATCTGTTCAGGCCATTATAAAAGGTCTCCATCAAAATGCAATCGGGTATCCCGATATGCGGGAAATTCTTCACCGATCTTCTGAATTGCACCCAGGTGGTGCTAAGGGTCTCGTTATCCATTTGTTCAAAGTTCAACACGTCCTTCCTTCGCCTTGTGTTGACAGCCGGAGGGAGGAACTTCTTCATGAATCGCTCAACCAGTTGATCCCATGAAGTAATCTCATTTGGCTCCAGTGAATGAGCCCACCTCTTGGCCTCATCCCTCAAGGTGTAAGGGAAGAGATATAATCTGATACCTTCAGGGGTAACGGCAGGTATAGAGAAGTTACCGCACATCTCGAAGAAACTGGTCAGGTGGGCATGTGGGTCCTCACCTTGTAGACCCCAAACTACCCTGCATTTTGGATCATTTGAAGCATGAACAGTTTGATCTCTAATCTTGCGTTCTCCTCAACGATCGGCCTTGAAATTTCGGGTGAAAAATCATACAGATTGGGCACCGCATAGTTCCTTATCAGAATGTTGCGGTCAGCGGCAAGGAAAACTGGATCTTGCACTAGCCGTCCCATCCCTTGATTTCCTGCGGGAGCCACATTGTCATTATTATTATCTGCCATGTTGGCCTTCTTTCGCCTCGCTCGGTTCTGGCATGCCCGTGTGCGAAATGTACGCTCAATCTCAGGGTCAGCTTCGAATTCAGGTTCAGTCCCAGTACTCATAAACTGTCAGACTATTCTCCACGATGAACAGCCAATATAAAGAGATCTGTCTTGCAAAATATCATAAACATACTCAACAATAACCGTTACCAATCCCCGACAACGGCGCCATAAACTTGACACGCAGAGAATTTAATCTTATTTCGCACAACACATGGAATGATGCGATACATTGATTCTAAATAAGCATGTGGATAGGGATGAATGATGGATCGAACAAGCTCATACTGCATAAACTTGATGACTTGTGATGGAAATGGAATGTGAATGATGTGCTATGCTTATTCAGACTTTATGCGATACTACTTCTAGATGTATGCGTTATTAATGAAATGCTTGTAGTACGCTATGCGTTGTCACAAGTTTCCTTGCATTGAAACCAAGTATAATTCCACCGCAAGTTTCTTGGATTGATCCGAGGTCGAACACAGGGATTGCTTAGTTAATGCGTTACATTCATGATATATGCTATCGAGGGTTTTTCAATTAATAAAAGAGTGTGTGTGTACAAGTATTTAAATTGCGGTAAAGTAAAGTTGCGATAATAAAATAAAATGCGATAAGAGTAAATCTAAGCTAATGATACAAGATATAGGATACTAATACATGATACTGAGTTTGAGACTGATTGTGAAGATTATACAAAGGGTCGTGTTATACGGTGGCATGTTTTTATGTATGAAACAAAAATAGAAAAGATAACTAGTATAAACATCGCAAGTTATTAATTGCATTAAAGACATAACTACGGTTCCAGTTTCCATTGGCGTACACCTCTTAGTGATCGGTCGTGTTCCCACATTTTTGTGGTGAAACAGGGATGAACGTAATGAACGCAAGGTTGCTTCCATCACTGGAAGCACTACTCGCTTTAGTTAACGCATTCTTCCAACCTTCTTTCGACAGAAGGAATGGCATCTTCACTTTTGCTCTCACAGGTGAAGATGCCGTCTAGCATGCTTTAGCTAACATATTTATTTCTTTAGCACAGATTAATTTACTTGTTAGATTCATGCTAATTACCAAGGGATTAAGAAAACATCATGGAGAAAGCGATTAATGGAGGAATGGAAATAGACGGAAAGATGGAGATGAAAATGATCATGACATTCAATACTAATATTTAGTGTCTGATACATGGTATGGATCATAGAGATTTAGAAGATGAATACAATTGATGATAAAGAGATAGAAACAAATATAGAAGAGTGCCAACGTCTTGACACAGATCTGGACGATGGATTTGCTTGCCGGCGTATGGAATGGATGAAGAGAAGAGCTTCCCTCTCAGGCTTGCTCGTTCAGTAGAAATGACCTTGGTACAGAGATTCAACGACGAGGATATAAAGGATTTGCCCTGAGACTCACCTCTTGGCCTTGTCTCTTAAATCTTCCCGGATCTTCTCCGATCAGCACTCAGATCAGTCTCTCTCTCTCAATATACAAATATCAAAATATGCCTGTATCAAGTATATCTTTCAATGGAATTCCAGAGGCTATTTATAGGCTCAGCTTTGACTCTCTAACTTGTGGACCCCACTTTATTGTTATGGCAATTCCAGAAATGGTGGAATGAATATTCCTTCTGTTACGCGATCAATCCCGTTAGAAATGCACAACGGTCAACTGTACACGTGTCTGGATCCTCTGCAATTGCGTTGCTCTTGCATCTTCGATCATTTTTCCACATGCAATGTTGTTTTTGATTACCACATGCGGTTGAAGTTGCGTTAATCGCTTAGCTCTTGATTGATTGNCATTTTTCCACATGCAATGTTGTTTTTGATTACCACATGCGGTTGAAGTTGCGTTAATCGCTTAGCTCTTGATTGATTGTCGCATGTGCTGTCATTGCGTCAATCGTCTATTCATTCTTAAATGATGGGCGCAATGCGACGTAGATGCGTTGTTCTTTTTATCTTGAGCCATGAACGCATGCGGTGACTTGATTTCCTGCAAAACAGACTTGAAATATTCTTTTCTACCATCCCAATGGTGTCAGTGGGTGTATTGACGAAAATTTATAATTCTTGCATTTCTTAGCCAATTTCCATACAATTGACGCAACTTTCCTTTCTTTTGTCCGCAATATCTAAATAAAATAGTATAAATAACTTGTATTTCTACAAGTTATCAATAACCATAATAGCGGGATGAACGCAAGGTCGGTGGAATGGAAACATTAATGCATATGTCGGGATAATCAAAAGATGATGTTGACATTTCACCTACCATGCCGTTAGTAGCAAAGATTCAGAAAAGGACCATCACACCGCGAATGTCAAAATCGGAGTAGGTCCATTAATACTGTCGGCGATCAACCTCTATAAATAAAAGCCGATGAGCAGAATTTCATTTTATTCAAGGTTTTTTGCTTAAGGCTTGCCTTAGGGCGGATCCTTGTGATCCAGACCAAAGCGTTAGAAGAATGCTTGGGAGTTCTTCATCTCCTTCATCCATTTTGAGTGACGACCGGAGCCTTCGCCAGAGTTAGAGCTCGAGAGAGTCTACTCCACTGTCCTTCCATGACACCACCGGTAGCCTTGACAAAAATCTGTTGGAAGCAAGACATTGCTTCCAGCTGGTCCTTTCATTTTCTCTTCTTTGCTTATATTGTATTGTATTACATTTTGGTTTAAGAAATTAATACATTTTGTGATTAGTGCGTTTCTATATTTCCTTCAATTCCATATCCATCTTCCTTTACTTAGCATCTTTAACATTCATTGCATCATTGAGTAAGATTGCTAGAGTATCGCATACTTAATCATGCAGCATAGGAATATGAAACATGTAGAAAACCACCGGGAGGTGCGCGTTGCGTGAGTGTTATGAGAAAAACTTATTTGCTTAGTGTGAAGCTGTAGCAATGTCTGTCTATAGGCGGACGCAATGCTTGTCTATGAGTAAAATCAGCAATTAACTGCCCAGGAGGGTAAGTGGTTGGTCGCATTAAGCAATGTAAGCAAGTGTTCACTAGAGATAGGAATAATCTTATGTCAGCCAAGTTTATGCGGTTACCTTGTCTTATGAGCGCATCATTCATCATTTAGGCATACTTGGGAGAGTAGTCTAAAACCCAAATCTAAGACTCGAGAGAGCGGATTGGAACGCATAAGCAAGAATGGGGAACTGAAATAAGCTCCGTTTGCTATTACACAGCGTATGCACCCTACGGATGGGATATTGCATGCGTCCAGAAGTAGGATACGGTGGTATGCGGTCATCTTGTTTAAGTGTGGGAGCACATGAGCAAGAATAGAGACTTAGAAATAAGGCCTCTCGACATTGTCACATAAACATCGCATGCGTCCTAGAATTAGGCTCAAGTGTGTGTAGCATGATCGCATAGCTTGCATTGGCTGAGGTTGTCCTTGTGGTCAAGCTTAGGGTTACAATGAAGACATCCTCACATTTTATCTATTTTCCAGGCATTTTACTACGCGTCAACAATTTTCGTGTCTCTACCTCTCATTCATACTTCCAATGTCTGTTAGTTAGGAGTAGAAGTAGTTATTAGCTTGTACCCTCTATCATTCTTTTATTCATCCGCCGTAAACACAACACTGCATAGCATTTAGTTACAAGTCCCTGAGTTCAACCTCGAATCACCCAAGAAACTTGCGTTCGCATTATACTTGGCGTGAGCGAAAGAAAACTTGTGATAGAAACACAAGGTCATCGCATATAAGAGTAATGCATATTTTCATTCTAACGCATGACTACCGATGCATGAGAATCAATGCATAATTTAAGACATGCATCGTATATTGATGGCTAATTTTATATCACCACTATGCGATCGCATATAAACAATCGTCTATACTTGACGCCTCATTACTCGATGATGACGGGCAGAAATGCACGGCATTATAGACTTTTTATTTAGAATTATGAGGGTTGTTAAGTAGAATATGCGGCGATTATGTTAGGAATTCATGAGAAAATGAGTTTGTGTGCATCGGCACTAAGAATCTCGGTTAACCCACTATTATGTGTTATTATGCGTTCAATTGTCTGTCTTCGTAGCTAACGTAGGAAACGGTTGCATGCGCGGAAGCCAAGCCATTGCAAAGATGACCGCATGCAAGGATCTCTCCATCGTAGAGGCGAACGCGTACGTTCGACGCATGGATATTGTGGCAATTAACCGCATGCGTCCATTGCATAGAAGTTTCGGCCGTCAAGCAAATGCCGTCATCACAAAGAGATTGTGGCTACATAATAATAACCATAATAGAGGGATGACCGCAAGGTTGGTGGAATGCAAACATGAACGCATACCTCAGGAGCATCAAAAGATGATGTTAACATTTAACCTACCACGTCGTTAGCAGCAGAGATTCAGAAAAGAACCACCACGCCGCGAGTGTCTAAACCAGAGCAGGTCTATTAATGTTATCGGCGATCAAGCTCTATAAATAGAAGTTGTTGAGCAGAATTTCAAATCATCCAAGGTTTTCCGCCTGAGGTTCTCTGCCTTAGGGCAGATCCTTGTGATCCAGACCAAAGCATGAGAAGATAGCTTGAGAGTTTTTCATCCCCTCAATCATTTTGAGTGACGACCAGAGCCTTCATCGGAGTTAAAGCTTGAGAGAGTCTGCTCCACTACTCATCCATGGCACCATCGGCCAGCCTTGACACACATCTGCTGAGAAGCACATTGTTCTAGCTGGCCTTTCATTTCTCTTCTTTCCATATGTATCTTTTATACATTTTGGCTTATGGAATTAAAATATTTTGTGATCAAATGCATTTTTTATATTTTCTTTGATTCCATCATCCCTTTTCATTGATCACTGAGTAGATTGCTAGGAGTATTGCATTACTTAAATCATGGCATCATAGGAATATTGAAAGCATGTAGAACAAACCAACCGGGGCAGGTCTGAACAACACTGCGTTACGCCGACGGTCTGCCTTGCGATGAGAAGCAAAAGAACAAACCTTATTTGTTTAGCGTGAAGCTATAGCAATGCTTGTCTATAAGCGGGCGCAATGCTTGTCTATGAGTAGAATCAACAACAACTAACTGCCTGGGAGGATAAGTGGTTGGTCGCATTAAGCAATGTAAGCAAGTGTTCACTAGGGATAGGAATAAGCTTACGTCAGTCAGGTTTATGTGATTACCTTGTCTTATGAGCGCATCATTCATCATTTAGGCATACTTGGGAGAGTAGTCTAAAAACCAAATCTAAGTCTCGGGAGAGCGGATTTGATTGCATAAGCAAGAATGGGGAACTTAGGAATAAGCTCCGTTTGCTACTACACAGCACATGCACACTTTAAGTAGGATATGGTGGTATGCGGTCATCTCGCTTATGTGTGAGAGCACGTGAGCGGGCATATGGAGGCTTAGAAATAGGCTTCTCGACACTATCGTATATACATCGCATGTGTCTACATCGAGTGTGTATAGCATGATCGTATAGCTTGCACTGGCTGGGGTTGCCCTTGCGGTCAAGCTTAGTGTTGCAGTGAAGACATCCTCACCTTTTCATCTATTTTTCCATGCATTTACTACACGTTAACAGTTTCCGTGTTTCTACCTTTCATTCATACTTCCACACTTAATCTGTTAGTTAGGAGTAGGAGTAGTGCATAGCTTATCACCTTCATCATTCTTTTATTTATTCGCTGCATACACATCACCGCATACCATTTTGCTACAAGTCCCTGAGTTCGACCTCGGATCATCCGAGAAACTTGCATTCTCGTTATACTTGGTGAAAGCATAAGAAAAATTAGGATAGGAACGCATAGTCATTGCATAAGAGATTAACGCATACATTCCATCCCAACGCATGAGAAAAAACGCATAACCTAAGACATGCATCGCATAATATTGCGTTCACCAAATTTTCGTCATCACTCGACGATCAGGAGTTTGCCACACGATTAAGTTGCAAGGGTTCTTGTTGGAGCTGTTCGAGGCGAGCAGTTCAAGACCCAGTTCACTTGTTCCGAATTGGTGGACTCAACTTTTGTAATAGTTTAGCCATTTATTTTCCGATTTTGAGATTATCTATCCCGGTCCATCAACTTTGGTTAAATATACATGTTGTGTATGTTTATTTTATATGCCTTAATATATGTCATATAGTTTTAAAACCCACCATAGGTTATGCATTTTTTTCATGCATCATTTTATATTATAAGTGTTATAATATATTAGTATGCATGATTTAAATTGCAGAAAGCATGCTCATGCATCATATAATATAAGAGTGATAATATAAGGTTGAATGTTTGTATGGAATGTATGCTATAGCCTAATTCATTACTTAATTATATAAAAATTATATATTAGTAATGAATGAACATTGCATGAAGCATGACACTACCTTAGGTTAATTTATAATTGTTATAAATAACTTATGTATGTCTAGCTTGCAATGTTGTTTGGTTTTAATTGTTTCATTTCTTATAAGTGTTATAATAAATGAAATTCAAATTAAAACAAATAATAAAGAATTGCATGCAAACCTTAGGCTTTAATAAGTTTTAAAAGTGTTTTAAAATTTGATTAAGATACCTAAGATCACGTTTCTAATAAGATTAGAAATCTAAGTTTAATCTTTTAAATCGGTTTAATAGGATTAAATGATTTTTAATAAAATATTAAATATGTAACAGATGTTTCTATAAGGGACCTTTTGTCTAAAGCTAGTTCTGGCTAGGCTGGAGTACTTAAGTCGAAGGAAACATTGCACCTCTACTTGGGAACCTACCTGGAAAGGTGAATTAGATAAATTTGTTACATGTATGCAAATTTGATGAAAGTCTGTTAAAGAGTTTAATAAGACTTGAATCAAAGTTGTTTAATCATCAAAATCAAGTGTTGTTTTTGAGAAAATTAAATAAATCACTTAGATAAAATTAGTAGCCGGATTTTCTAAGTTAATGAACCTTAGGTAGAACACTCAGTGGGAGGAAAATGGAGTATATGATACTTCACTTTAACATCTACACGTTTCTTCCTAAAAGTTCACATCATAAGATTTATCCTTAGCCTCGAGGCACCATGGGTGTCCCCCTACGAGTGGCATTTGGCTAGGTCAATATCAAGATGAATGGAGAGAGTGTTTATAGCAAGTGGGAGTGGGACGTGTGACAAGATATCCCTCGGTCTCTCTCAGTAGGTTGGATAAAGTTTTGTGCATCGCCATGTGGCATCGTGGGTGTCCCTCTAAAGGATGGAAATTTTGCATGACTCTTTATTTGATCTCCAAAAATGAATAAGGTTGCTTTAGTCTCTTGTCCTAATTGGCTTTTCCCTAAGGTTGGCTCATTAGGATAGGACTCTAGAATCTAAAATGAGGGGTTACACTTACACAGAATTGTTAATGATGTTAACAAATTCTGGACCGAACAATGGTGACTATTAGATTCAGTTACAAAGAGTTGTTTCTGTCTAATGGTTGAGAATGTCTCATTTTAGTGAAGGGGCACTTGATGACCCTACGGTGACTTTTGTCCTATCTCACTGAAGCATCATTGCAAAATAGATTCACTAAGGGTACACTAGACTATTTTGCTAAAACACGATTGGTTTTCTAAAACTAGTTTAATACAAGTAGACTTAATTATATTTGTTCTATTTCAACAATTTTATTTTGGCTACTACGACTCTAAGCTTACTTGTCATCGACAAACTAATTGGTGAAAACTATGCTAGTTAGAAAAATACAATAAACATGATTTTGATCATCGATGATCTCCATTTCATCCTGATAAAGAATTGGCCTCCCATTCCAGCTTCTACTGCTCCTTGAAATGTTTGGGAAGCGTATGAGCGATAGTCAAGGGCGAATGAGAAGGCCCGAGCGTATATCTTGGCCAGCCTTAACCAAGTCTTGGCTAAGAAGCATGAACCCATGGTCACTGCACGTGAGATCATGGAGTCCCTATGGCAAATGTTCGAAGAACCATCCACACAGCTCAGGCACGACGCTCTCAAGTACATCTTCAACTCATATGCAAGAGGATTCATCTGTTCAGGAACATGTTCTCAATATGATGATCTACTTCAACTCTGGACCAAATAATGGTGATTATTAGATTCAATTATAAGGAGTTGTTCTGTCTAATGGTTGAGAATATCTCATTTCAATGAAGGGGCACTTGATGACCCTACGGTGACTTTTGTCCTACCTCACCGAAGCATCATTACAAAATAGATGTCATTAAGGGTACACTAGACTATTTTGCTAAAACACAATTGGTTTTCTAAAACTAGTTTAATACAAGTAGACTTAATTAAGTTTTTTTTGTTTCAACAATTTTATTATGGCTACTGCGACTCTAAGCTTACTTACAGTCGACAAACTAACTGGCGAAAACTACGCTAGTTGGAAAAATACAATAAACACAATTTTGATCATCGTTGATCTCTATTTCATTCTGATGGAGGATTTTCCTCCCATTCTAGCTCCTACTGCTCCTTGAAATGTTTGGGAAGCATATGATCGATGTGAAGGAAATCATAAACAGAGATCTCTATGAGCAACAGAAGTGGATCGTTCCAAATTTCATTCAGAATGAACACACCAATTACAGTCTATCTGGAAACGAATAGATTATGCATATACAGAAATTACCGCATGCTATAAGAGATTACAAGGGATAGAGTATGCATACCTTTGAAGAACCATTCTTCAAGTATCACTCGATCAGTCTCCAATGATTCCAAACAGCACTCAAATGCAATGAATAGAACACAGTAACCTACACGAACAATAGGATGCTCCTCGAACCCAATCGAATCCAACTCGATCTTCGAATTGAGTTAGAACACCACCACAAGTGTTACCTTGGTATTCCCAATGTGAGAATCTAGGAGTTGTGGGCTCTGTATGATCTTAGATTGAGGAAGAAAGAAGGTATACGACCGAGTAGACAATCGAGTAAGTGGGAGATATGAATACTGTCTATCGCATAAACGATGTACTCGATCGTTCAGTAAATTGAAGCCTATCGCATAGGCTTTGAGACTCGATCATGTAGCAACGATCAACGAGTAAATATCGTATAGTCAACTCTAAACAATCATGTTTGCTCTCAATGACTATCGTTTAGTAAAAACAATTTTTTACTTGATAGCCTATTCCATGAGATTCTCGAATGAATTGACTACTAAATTTGGAAAGAAATTTTCCTTTATCTCACAGTTACCATAAAACTTCCAATAACCTCCTACTCAAATCGATTATTAAAGAAAAATAATTAATTATCACATAATTAATATATTATAAATAAATATGATAACCAACTTATCATATTATCTTTATAACCTATAGTTTTAACATTTCATCATATGAAACATATAAACCATAGTTCTTTATCTATTTTATGGTATTTAATTCCTCATATTAATGTATCTCATACATTATATTAATTATATCACATATAATTGAATTTCCTCTTGTTAATTTGAACACTTCAAACTAACCCCAAATCTGATTCTCAACTTGAACCCATTGAGCTACCAAGGGGACCTCACGGACCTGTAGCTTGAAGCTCCAATGGTATGTGAATAACTATCTAAACTCTCTAGTCAGGAGATCCACCATCAGTTAACTACTGGGCACTCTATTAAAGACTGACAACTGCACTATTCTCACTACAGAAATGTTTCTGTGTCCATATAACCAATCAACAGTGCGATTACTCTTCACAAATCGCTGATAAGTACAATTGGGCCAATTTATCGTTTTGCCCCTATAGTTACATCTAACTCCTTAAATACCACTAATTTCTTTAGTAAACAATAAATAATAGTCCTACTATGACTGAGTCCTCTCTTCCAAAGAGAGGGTGTGGTCACTATGTTCAAGATTCGAAATCAGCCCTTAAAGGAGCAATTTATCTACTTACCCCTGCTTCGGGGAGAAGTGAATTTCGTCTTGTATAGCTGAGTTCCCAGCTCCCCAATCAGACAAATCCCCGAAAAGGTAGGCTTGTTGAGTTGGCAATTTGGCCACTTTCACCCATACTAATCAAAGGACTGCCCTCATAGGTAGGAGTTCCCAAAACACTTAGGATTAAAGTCATGTCACCTGTGGTCCTTTTAGTGAAATGTAAGTCTCAATGATCAATGGTGTTATATAAAGAGACTAATCATCTCGTGGTTTGGTCTTATACAAACTCTTTGTATAGAATACCCTTTCTTTCATGTCTCCACATGAATGGTCAGGATCAGACCATTTGTAGCATTTTACAACACTTGTAAATATCTACAAAGCGAGTCGTATCTATAGTGTCACCAGAATAAGATTTCCCTCTTTTATCCTTATACTACAGACCATTTAGGTTATTACTTAAGGCATGACCCACTTGTATGTCTCACATACATGCTTAAGTTACATGAAATAACCACGGATCTTAGTTTATTGGATATGAGTAAATGCAAATAAAATAACACTTATTTTATTAATAATAATGTGTGTACGTAAAGTTTACAAACTAGAGACCACTGGAAGAATTAGGATACCAATCCCAACAATTTGTTATGATATTCCAAATTCTATTGTTGTATTGAACTTTTTTTTTACAGCCGTGGTGGGTTTTAAGTTTTCTACAATGCTTTTAAGAGTTAAATGTGTTTGTGGATGTGTTGATGAATGTTTACGGGATGGTTGCCTCTGTTTAAAGCTTTCTTTAAGTTTACAAAGTGTTAATTTGTAAGGGCCCCTGCATTGTTGGGCATAATTAACAAGAATCGAGCCTGTATTCAAAGTGTTTGAAGTTTTTTAAGTCGTTCGTGACGAAGTTTCAAAGCAAGGAAATGCAGTTCTCATCGAGGAAGAAGACCAAAGGTTGGTCGCATCATGTAGCCCAAGCTAACGATCATTGAGATTTGGCTAAACTATCACGTACAAATGTTCTGCCCGATCGTGTAGTATTTACTAAACGATTGTTTAGCTAATGCTAAACGATGTGGTAAAGAGTTTACTCTATCGTGTAGCGTTGGTTGCTCGATTGCGTGGGCTTGGGGTAAACGATCGCATAGAGTATTTGATACACATCATTTAAAAGGTGCGCGCACTAAACGTTCGTGTAGTTCAACATGCTTCATCGCATAGTTACTGACTACACGATCACCCGGTATATGATATCTTACGCTTGCTCAACGATTGTTTAGACGATTATGCTTCACTGCATCGTTGTCGTCTACCTGATCGTTTTTGCGTTGCACGATGTGTGCTGCATGATCGGTTGATCTTCATGCTTCATCGCATAGTCAAAGATACCCAATCGTTTCTAAACGACCATTTATGCTCTTACAGCGTTACTAGACAATCACAAGGATTTGTTACACGATCAAAGAGACACGATCTTCACCCGGACAGTTCAAGACCCGGTTCGTCTCTTTGAACCAGTAGACTCATTGTTCTTTATAATAGTTAGCTTTGTTTTTTTGAGAATTGAGGCTAATTATCCAAGTTCATCAACTTTTACTTAATGTACATGAGATGTATGTTTTTTTATATGCCATAATGTATGACATATAGATTTAAAACCCATCTTAGGTTATGTAGTTATTCATGCATCATATATTATAAGTGTTATAATATAGTAAATGACATGATGAAATTACAACAAAGCATGCTCATGCTTCATATATATAAGAGTTATATTTATGTATGCATTAAGCATATTCATGCATCATCTTTATATTATAAGGGTCATAGTATAAGGGTGTGTGAGAGCATGTATGCTTGGTTCATTGCTTTGTTATAAGTGTTATATACCAGTAGTAATGAATGAACAATGCATAGAGCATGACACTTAGGCTTATTTATAAGAGTTATGAATGCCTTGTATGTGTTGCTTTGCATTGTGGTTGGTTTTAGTTGTTTCCTGTTATAAGTGTTATAATGGAAATTAGAACTAAAATCAATAAGAAAGAGTTGCATGCGAACTTAGGTGAACTTGTGTTTTAAAAGGGTTTTAAAATTTGATTGAGATTTAACTAAGTTCATGGTTCTAATGAGATTAGATACCTAAGTTTAATCTTTTGAATCGGTTTAATAGGATTAAATTGATTTCCATAAAAGATTAAATTCATATTAAATTTATTTATAAGGGACATTTTGTCTAAGGCAGGTTCTGTCTAGGCTGGGATATTTAAGCTGACAGAAACGGAACATCCCTACTTAGGATCCTACCTGGAAAAGTGAATTGGATAGATTTGCTACAAGCATGCAACAGTTGATCAAAGACTTCATTAAAGAGTTTAATGAATAATGATCAAAAGTTGTTTAACTTTCCAAAGTAAGCGTTACTTTTGGGAAAACCTAAAAAGTCACTTAGTTAAAATCGTTAGTCGTGTTCTTTCTAAGTAAACTAAACCCTAGGTTATAAAATACTCAGTGGAAGGAAAAGATATATATGATATGTCAATTCCACTCACGTTTCTCCTTGAATGTTCACGTCGTGAGATTCATGCTTGGCCTTGTCGTGCCCTGGGAGCATCCCCCTTCGGATGGTGTTTGAATGAGTCAATATCAAGGTGGACAGAGAGAGTATTTATAGTAAGTGGGTGAAGGATGTGTTAACATGTCCTGCGGTCTCTTTCATTGGATGAGATCTTCTTGTACGACCTCGTGGTGCCCTGGGAGCGTCCCCCTTTGGATGGTTTTGTGCGGTTGGTCAATATAAAGGAGAACTCCATAAATATATAGGGTCGCTTTAATTATTGTCCCAATCGGATTTTTCCCCTTCGGATTGGCTGCTTGGGGCGGAACTCTAGGATCTAAAATAAAGGGCCATACTTACGAAAAATTGTTAAGCAAGTTAATGATTTCTTGATCAAATCAATGATGGCTAGTCGTTATAGGAACAACAGTTGTTCTGGTGTTAATGACTTTTGAGAGTGTCTCTATTCAGAGGAGGGATAAATTGACTACCCTTCGGTGGCTTTTGTCCTAAACCACTGAAACGTCATTGCAAAACTAGATGTCGCACGGGGTTCATTTAGATTTTGCTAAACCAGATTGGATTTTTTTTTTCAAGAGCATTTGCTAAAATCTAATGTAAATCAATGTGCTTGTTTTTTTAGCAACATGTATGATTTTCCTTTAGTTGCCTCTTTTAATTGGACCGATTACATACATTGGAAAGAGTCTCTTAAAAAATATTTCATGGTAAACGACCTTGAGTTTGTCATGGTTGAGGAGTGTCTTCAAGTCTCGACCCTTTATGCATCGAGGATTTAAAATGAAGGGTTACACCTACGAAAAATTGTTAACCAAGTTAATGATTTCTTGACCAGATCAATGATGGCTAGTCATTATAGGAACAAGAGTTGTTCTGGTGTTAATGACTGGTTGAGAGTGTCTTAATTCAGAGGAGGGATAAATTGACTACCCTTCGGTGGCTTTTGTTCTAAACCACTGAAGCGTCATTGCAAAACTAGATGTCATACGGGGTTCATTTAGATTTTGCTAAACCATATTGGATTTTGTTTTTCAAGAGCATTTGCTAAAATCTAATGTAAATCAATGTGTTTATTTTTTCAACAACATGTATGATTTTCCGTTAGTTGTCTCTTTTAATTGGACCGATTACATACATTGGAAAGAGTCTCTTAAAAAATATTTCATGGTAAACGACCTTGAGTTTGTCATGGTTGAGGAGTGTCCTCAAGTCTCGACCCTTGATGCATCGAGGATCTAAAATAAAGAGTTACACTTACGAAAAATTGTTAACCAAGTTAATGATTTCTTGACCAGATCAATGATGGCTAGTCGTTATAGGAACAAGAGTTGTTCTGGTGTTAATGACTGGTTGAGAGTGTCTCAATTCAGAGGAGGGATAAATTGACTACCCTTTGGTGGCTTTTGTCCTAAACCACTAAAGCGTCATTGCAAAACTAGATGTCACACAGGGTTCATTTAGATTTTGCTAAACCAGATTGGATTTTGTTTTTCAAGAGCATTTGCTAAAATCTAATGTAAATCAATGTGTTTGTTTTTTCAGCAACATGTATGATTTTCCGTTAGTTGTCTCTTTTAATTGGACCGATTACATACATTGGAAAGAGTCTTTTAAAAAATATTTCGTGGTAAACAACCTTGAATTTGTCATGGTTGAGGAGTGTCCTCAAATCTCGATTGATGCACCGCGAAATTTTTGTAATGTATATGAGGTATGGATGAAGGCTAATTCGATGGCTCGACTTCACTTTTTGGCTAGCATACCTGATGCATTGACAAAAAGGGTTAAAAACATGATCATTGCACGAAGATCATGGACTTGTTGTAAGAATTGTTTGAACGTCAGTTCTCACTTTTTGAGCACAAAGGGATGGATGACCAAGAAACCAATAATGTCAGTTCCCAAAATAACCTTCAGTCTTTCTTGAATGTCAATGGACTAAAAGAGAAAGCAATAGTTGCTGACTCTAGAGAAGTTCATTGACGAGAATTGTTCTCTGCAATGGAACTAGGAGCTTATTTAGGTTGTGATACTAATCCCACTACTCTCTAGAAGAGGAAAAAGTCTAAAGATAGTAAATGTGATTTATTTATCTTGGAGACATGTTTGGTTGAGAATGATGATTCTGCCTAGATACTTGAATCGGGTGCTACTAATCACGTAAGTTCTTCCTACCAAGGATTTAGTTCCTGGAAAACGTTGGAAGATGGAGAGTTGACTCTTTGACTTAGTACTGGTGAGGTTGTCTCAGTTGTTGTTGTAGGCAGACTGAAGTTATTTTTGGACAAAAACATTATCTGTTACTGGATAATGTTTTTGTAGTTCCTCATATCAAGAGAGGAACTTAATCCCACCTTCTTGTCTGATTGAACAAGGTTATACCATCTCTTTTTCTGAGAATAAAGTGTTTATATTCAAGAATGGTATGGAGATTGGTTTTGGTTCAATGGAAAATAACTTGTATGTACTAAGGCCGTTAGTCATAAAAGCGTTTCTTAATACTGAAATGTTCAAAACAGCAACAACTGCAAAAAGACCAAAGGTTTCTCATAAGAAAAACACCCATATTTGACATCTAAGGTTAGATCACATCAACCTCAATAGGATTGAGAAGTTGGTGAAATGTGGACTTCTAAAAGGTTTAGAATAAAAGACATTGTCGGTATGTGAATCATGCCTTGAAGGCAAGATGACCAGACGACATTTACTGGAAAAGGTTATAGAGCCAAGGAAACCTTGGAGCTTATACATTCAGACCTCTATGGTCCGATGAGTTTAGAGCTCGAGGTGGGTATGAATATTTCATCTATTTCATAGATGATTATTCAAGATATGAGTATCTATACCTAATGCAACATAAGTCTGACGCTTTTGAAAAGTTCAAAGTGTATAAGGCGGAAGTTGAAAATTTGTTAGGTAAGAAGAAAAAAACACTATGATTTGATCGTGGTGGAGAGTATATAGACTTCAAATTCTAGAACTATATGATAGAACATGGAATCACGTCCTAACTCTTGGCCCCAGGTACACCTCAGCAGAATGGCATATCAGAAAGGAGAAACATAACCCTGTTGGACATGGTTCAGTCTATGATGAGTTATGCTCATCTTCCAAACTCATTTTGGGGATTTGTAGTGGAGACTACATGTTATATTTTGAACAACGTTCTCTCGAAAAGTGTTTCTGAAACACCTTTTGAGCTGTAGAGATGCCGTAAAGGTAGTTTACGCCACTTTAGGATTTGGAAATGTCCGGATCACGTGCTTGTGGCTAACCCTAAAAAGTTGGAACCACGTTTGAAAGTTTTCCTCTTTGTAGGCTACCCTAAGGAAACGAGGGGTGGATACTTCTATGATCCGAGGAGAATAAAGTGTTTGTATCGACAAATACTATCTTCTTGGAAGAAGACCACATCAGAGATCATAAACCACGAAGCAAGCTTATTTTACATGAGATTTCTAGTGAGACTACTGAGAGTTCAATAAGAGTTGTTGAACAGACTGATAGATCAACAAGAGTTGTTGTTGGTTCATCTAGTCAACCATCTCAAGAGTTGAGACTGCCTTGACGTAGTGGGAGGGTTGCGAACCCACCGAAATGCTACATCGGTTTGACTGAAGCCGAAAACATAATGTTTGATGATGGCATTGAGGATCCGTTGTCTTATAAGCAAGCAATGGAGGATGTTGACAGAGATGAGTGGATTAAAGCCATGAATTAGGAAATGGAGTCTATGTACTTCAATTCCGTCTGGGAACTTATGGATCAGCTTAATGGGGTAAAACCAGGGTGTAAGTGGATCTATAAGAGAAAACGAGGTGTAGATGGAAAGGTGCAGACTTTTAAGATTAGACTCGTGGCAAAGGGTTATACCCAGGTTGAGGGAGTGGACTATGAGGAAACTTTCTCACCTGTTGTCATGCTGAAGTCTATTAGGATTCTCTTGTCCATAGCCACATTTTATGATTATGAGATATGGAAAATGGATGTCAAGACTGCCTTTCTGAATGGTAATCTTGAGAAGACCATCTACATGGCTCAACTAGAGGGGTTCATTATTCTAAATCAAGAGCAAAGAGTTTGCAAGCTTAATAGGTCCATTTATGGGCTGAAACAAGCATCTAGATCGTGGAACATTAGATTTGACAGTACGATAAAATCGTTTGGCTTTAATCAAAACGTTGAGCTTTGTGTTTACAAGAAAATCATCAACAACTAGCTTTCCTGGTGTTGTATATGGATGATATCTTACTCATTGGGAATGATGTAGGTTTTCTGACTGACATTAGAAGTGGCTAGCCGCCCAATTCCAAATGAAAGATTTGGGAGAGGCGCAGTATGTTCTAGGGATCAAGATCATTTAGAATTGTAAGAACAAGAGGTTGGCCTTGTCTTAGGCATCGTACATTGACAAGATGTTGATCAGGTACTCGATGCAGAATTCCAAGAGGGGTTTATTACCATTTCAGGCATGGAATTATTTTGTTTAAGGAATAGTGTCCTAAGATACCTCAAGAGGTTGAGAAAATGAAACAGATTCCCTATACTTCGACTGTTGGAAGCCTTATGTATGCAATGTTATGTACTAGACCTGACATTTGCTATGCAGTAGGGATTGCAGTTGATAACAGTCCAATCCAGGATTAGATCACTAGACGGCGGTCAAAACGATTCTCAAGTATCTTCGGAGAACGAGAGACTATATGCTCGTGTATGGAGATAAGGATTTGATCATTACAGGATACACAGACTCTGACTTTTAGACTGATAGAGATTCTCGAAAATCGACATCAGGGTCAGTGTTCACTCTGAATGGAGGGGTTGTAGTTTGGCGAAGCATCAAGCAAGGATGCATCACAGACTCCACTATGGAAGCCGAATACGTAGTCGCTTGTGAAGCTGCTAAAGAGGTTGTTTAGCTTAGGAAGTTTCTTACAGATTTGGAATTTGTTCCAAATAGTTCTTTGCCGATCACACTCTATTGTGATAATAGCGGAGCTGTGGCCAATTCTAAGGAACCTCAGAGTCATCTTAGAGGCAAGCATATTGAATGGAAGTATCATTTGATCAGGGAGATTATGCATTGCAGTGATGTGATAGTCATGAAGATAGCATCGGAGCACAACGTTACTGATCCCTTTACAACTGTCTCTTATACACATCTAGATGTGTATAAGAGACAGTCTCAAGTATCTTCGGAGAACGAGAGACTATATGCTCGTGTATGGAGATAAGGATTTGATCATTACAGGATACACAGACTCTGACTTTTAGACTGATAGAGATTCTCGAAAATCGACATCAGGGTCAGTGTTCACTCTGAATGGAGGGGCTGTAGTTTGGCAAAATGTCAAACAAGGAAGCATCATGGGCTCCACAATGGCTGTCTCTTATACACATCTAGATGTGTATAAGAGACAGGTTTGTATACATTTTTATTAAAAAAGTAAATGTTATTTTATTTACATTTACTCATATCCAATAAACTAAGATTTGTGGTTATTTAATGTAACTTAAGCATGTATGTGAGACATACAAGTGGATCATGCCTTAAGTAATAACTAAATGGTCTATAGTATAAGGATAATGTAGGCTGTCTCTTATACACATCTAGATGTGTATAAGAGACAGGGTTTGATCATGACCATTCATGTGGATACATGCGAGCGGGGGTGTCCTATACAAAGAGTTTGTATAAGACCAGACCACGAGATGATTAGTCTCTTTATATAACGCCGTTGATACTTGAGACTTACATTTCACTAAAATGACCATAGGTGACATGATCTTAATCCTGAGTGTTTTGGAAACTCCTGCCTATGAAGGCGGTCCTTTGATTAGTAGGTGAGAGTGGCCAGATTTCCAACTCAACAAGCCTACCTTTTTAGGGATTTGTCTGATTGGGGAGCTGAGAACTCAGCTACACAAAGACGAAGTTCACTCCTTTCCCGAAGTAGGGGTAAGTAGATAAATTGCTCCCTTAAGGGCTGATTCCGGGTCTTGAACGTAGTGACTACACCCTCTCTTTGGAAGAGAGGACTCAGTCATAGTAGGACTATGGTTTATTGTTCACTAGAGGAATCAGTGGTACTTAAGGAGTTAGTTGTAACAACAAGGGCAAAATGGTAAATTGGCGCAACTATACTTATGAGTGATTTGTGAAGGGTTATCGCACTGTTGATTGGTTATGTAGACACAGAAATATTTATGTAGTGAGAAGAGTACAGTTGTCGGTCTTTAGTGGAGTGCTCGATAGTTAACGGATGGTGGATCTCGTGACTAAAGAGTTTAGTCAGTTATTCACATACCGTTGGAGCTTCAAGCTACAGGTCCATGAGGTCCCCTTGGTAGATCAATGGGTTCATGTTGAGAATAATATTTTGGGTTAGTTTGAAGTGTTCAAATTAATAAGAGGAAATTCAATTATATGTGATGTAATTGATATAATGTATGAGATACATTAATTGGAGGAATTAATATGAATATGATTTATATTAAATACCATAAAATAGAAAAAGAACTATAGTTTATATGTTTCATATGATGAAATGTTAAAACTATGGGTTATAAATTTAATATGATAAGTTAGTTATCATATTTATTTATAATATATTAATTATGTGATAATTAATTCTTTTTCTCTAATAACCGATTTGAGTGGGAGGTTATTAGAAGTTTTATGGTAACCGTGAGATAAAAGAAAAATTGTTTTCCAAATTTAGTAGTTAATTAATTCGAGAATCTCATGGAATAGGTTATCAAGTAAAAAATTGGTTTTACTAAGCGATAGCCATTGAGAGCATACATGATCGTTTAGAGTTGACTATAATATAGTTACTCGTTGATCGTTCTACACGATCGAGTAGCAAAGTCTATGCGATAGACTTTAGTTTACTAAACGATCGAGTACATCGTCTATGCGATAGACAGTGTTGATATCTCCCACTTAATCGATTGTCTACTCGATTGTATACCTCTTTCTTCCTCAATCCAAGATCATACAGAGCCCACAACTCTTAGATTCTCACACTAAGAATACTAAGGTAACATTTGTGGAGGTGATCTAACTCAGTTTGAAGATCGAGTTGGGTTCGATTGGATTCAAGGAGCATCCTGTTGTTCGTGCTGTTGGTCGTGTTCTATTTGTTGCGTTTGAATGCTGTTTGGATGGATTGGAGACTGATCGAGGGATATTTGAAGAATGGTTCTTCAAAGGTACGCATACTTTATCCCTTGTAATCTCTTATAAGATGCGATAATTTATGTATATGCATAATATATTCATTTTCGATTAGACTATAATTGGTGTGTTCATTCTAAATGGAATTTGGAACGATCCACTTCCGCTGCTCATGGAGATCTCTGTTTATGATTTCCTTTATGATGAACAAATTTGAACAAGAAGGTCCGAGCATATATCTTGGATAGCATTAACGAAGTCTTGGCCAAGAAGAATGAGCCCATAGTCACTGCACGTGAGATCATGGAGTCCATGCGGGGAATGTTCAGACAACCAACCCCACAGCTCAGGCACGTTGCTCTTAAGTACATCTTCAACTCACGTATGCAATAGGGTTCATCTGTTTGGGAACATGTTCTCAATATGATGATCCACTTCAACGTGGCTGAGATGAATGGGTCAAGCATCAATGAGGCAAGCCAGGTTAGCATCATTCTAGAATCTTTACCAAATAGCTTCCTTCACTTCCATAACAATGATGTTTCTAACAAGATTGACTACAACTTTACTACTCTGCTCAATGAGTTGTAGACTTTCCAATCCTTGTTGAAAAGTAAGGAGAAGAAAGGGTGAAGCAAATGTTGCTTCATCTTCTAAAAAGTTCCATAAGGGTTTGACCTCAGGAACTAAGTTTGCACCTTCTTCCTTTGACACCAGAAAGTGAAAGAAGAAGAAGGGTGGTAAGGGGAAGGCTCCCGCTAACCCAAAAGCTGCTGCTCCGAGGGGTAGACAACCAGTGGAGGTTGATGATAACTTGTAGAAATACAAGTTATTTATACCATCTTATTTAGAATATGCGGCAAAAAGAAGGAAAAAGTTGCGTCGAACATATAGAAATTGACTTAGAAATGCAAAAGTTGTAAAATTCATTCACAATCCGAAAGAGAAGCTCTATGTAAGGATCATTTTCTACCTAGGGAACTATCCTGAGAAGGAAGTTTTCCACCTCACTCCCCCTACACGTCGGCAAGAAAAACGTCTCCGATCGGGATCCATGTCAAGACATTGATACGCTGTCCTTATTTGTTTTCATTTTCTGTTCATCAACTGTTATTCATTTCTAATCTTTCATTCATCTATCTGTAATAAATGCTTTATCTTTTAATATCATTATCATATTCATCTTCATCTCTCTGTTCACCACCATACATTCATCTTCCATTTCTCTCACCATGTGTAACTAATCCTCCAGGGTGAGGGGGAAGGATTAAGCGAGTAAGTTAATCCATGTTGAAGAAGTTAGCTAAGTTTAGCCAACGCATGCTCAATGAAATCTTCATCTATAAGAGCAGAAGGGAAGATGTTAATCCACCTTTCGAAAGAAGGTTGATAGAATGCATTAATTAAAGCAAAAAGTATTTCCAGAGATGGAAACAACCTTGCGTTCGCAATGTTCATCCCTGTTCACCATAAAGATATGGGAATGTGGCCGATCAATGAGAGGTGTAAGCCAAGGGAAGGCAGAACCTTAGTTGTGTCCTCAATAGGATTGACAAACTTGCGATGTCCTTTCCCCCAACCCGTTCTCTTTCTAATAAACTTCACAAGACTTGCCATCACATTCTCTCATACACTTGCACAACTTCACATTTATTCATTTATTTGTTTATTTATTTGTTTGTCGCTGAATTTTACTTTTTCAAACACAACTCATTATTATTTTGTTTTCGATCGCATGTATCACATCTAGCATCGCAATCCCCGTGTTCTACCTCAGATCACTCTGAGAAACTTGCAGTGGAATTATACTTGGTTCCAATGCAAGAAAACTTGTGACATGCACATACTACATGAACGCATACTTCGAGCGCATCTCAACAGCATCGCATACATTATGTTAGAGCATAGTAGTGCATATATTATCTAGAAGCATGATTAAGCAACACATATCATACACATGATCAGTCGTTGCGGTGGCATTACATCCGCCGCAAATCGAATCAACAGTTGACAAGGGAAAATGTTTCCATTGCAATCAGAACGGGCTCTGAAAGAGGAACTACGCCAGATATCTGGCAAAAAAGAAGAAGGTCAAATAAGGTAAATGTGATTTGCTTGTCTTGGAAACTTGTTTAGTGGAGAATGATGATTTTTGCCTCAATTATTGACACTGGGGCCACTAACCATGTTTGTTCTTCATTTTAGGGAATTAATTCCTTGCATCAATTTGATGCTGGTGAGATGACGATGCGAGTTGGAACTGGGCACGTCATCTCAACTGTGGTAGCGGGAAGTCTTCGGTTAACTTTATAGAACAAATTTCTCATTTTGAATGATGTATTTGTTTTTCCTGATTTAAAAAGGAACTTAGTGTCTGTAAAGTGTCTTGGAATGTAATTATGAATTGAATTTTTCTTATAATAAAATGTTTGTTACTAAGAAGGTGTTGATATATGTTTTGCTTAACTAGAAAATAATTTGTATGTAGTAAAGCCGTTGGCAAAAAATGCTTTCCATAACATAGAGATGTTTAAAACTTTCGTAACCCAAATAAATGACTTAGAATTTCTCCTATGGAAAATGCGCAACTTTGACACCCAAGATTAGGACACATTAATCTCAATAGGATTGAGAGGTTGGTGAAGAATGGATTTCAAGCGAGTTAGAAGAAAATTCTTTACTTGTGTGTGGGTCATGCCTTGAAGGCAAAATGACTAAAAGGCCTTTTACTGGAAGTCATAGGGCCAAAGAACCTTTAGAGCTAATGCATTCAGATCTTTGTGGTTCAATGAATGTAAGAGCCAAGGGAGATTATGAATATTTCATCACTTTCACTGATGATTATTCTAGGTATGGGTACGTTTATTTAATGCAACATAAGTCTAAGTCTTTTGAAAAGTTCAAAGAATTCATGGTTGAAGTTGAAATGTATTAAATAGATCGATTAAAATACTTCGATCTGATCAAAGTGGAGAGTTTTTAGATATGACTTTCCAGAACTATTTGATAGAACATGGAATAGTATCACAACTCTTAGCACCTGGTACACCTTAGCAAAATGGTGTATCAGAAAGGAGAAATTGAACCCTGTTGGACATGGTTCGGTCTATGATGAGTTATGCTTCCTTATCTGACTTGTTTTGGGATTATGGACTAGAGACTACAACTTATATCTTGGACCGTGTTCCTTCTAAGGCTGTTGCCAAAACACGTATGGAGTTATGGAATGGTCGTAAAGCTAGTTTCCGTCATTTCAGAATCTGGGGTTGCCCGACACATGTGCTTGAGGCGAATCCTAAGAAACTGGAACCACGTTCAAGGTTATGCCTATTTGTAGCCTATCCTAAGGGAACGAGAAGTGGTTATTTCTATAATCCTAAAGAAAACAAAGTATTTGTATCATGCTACTTTTCTTGAAGAGGACCACATAAGGGAGCACAGACCCAGAAGTAAAATCGTATTGAATGAGCTTTCCAAAGAAACTACTGAATCTTCAACAAGAGACGTTGAAGAGCCTAGTACCTCAACAAGAGTTGTTGAAGTAGGTTCATGTAGTAGGTCAAATCCACCTCAAGTGTTGAGGGAACCTTGATGTAGTGGGAGGGTTGCGAGCCTACCTATTCGCTATATGGGTTTAACTGAAATCCTAGCTATGGTAGTTGATGGCGAGGTTGAGGATCCATTGTCTTACAAGAAGGCAATGGAGGATGTTGACAGAGATGAATGGATCAAAGCCATGGATCTCGAAATGGAGTCTATGTACTTCAATTCAGTATGGGATCTTGTAGATCAACCTGATCGGGTTAAACCTCTAGGTTGTAAATGGATCTACAAGAGGAAACGGAGTGTTGATGGGAAGGTGCAAACCTTCAAGGCTAGACTGGTGGCAAAAGGTTATACCCAGGTAGAGGGAGTCGACTATGAGGAGACTTTCTCGTCTGTTGCCATGCTAAAGTCTATCCGGATCTTCCTATCCATTGCCTCATATTATGACTATGATATATGACAAGTGGATGTCAAGATTGCTTTTCTAAATGGCAATCTTGAGAAGACCATTTATATAGTGCAACCCGAGGCATTCATAGTCCAAGGTTAAGAGCAAAAATTTTGCAAGCTTAATCAGTCCATTTATGGACTGAAATAGGCATCTCGATCTTGGAATATAAGGTTTGATATTACGATCAAATCTTATGACTTTGATCAGAATGTTGATGAGCCTTATGTCTATAAGAAGATCATCAACAGTTCAGTAATTTTTCTAGTGTTGTATGTAGATGATATCCTACTCATTGGGAATGATGTAGATTTACTGACTACAGTTAAGAACTGGCTAGCGACCCAATTCCAAATAAAAGCTTTGGAAGAGGCTCAGTCTATTCTAGGTATTCAAATCTTTCGAGATCGAAAGAACAAAATGGTAGCACTGTCTTTGGCGTCGTATATTGACAAGATGCTTGTTAAGTATTCGATGCAAAACTCCAAGAGGGGACTATTGCCTTTCAGGCACGGAGTTACTTTGTCTAAGGAACAGTGTCCTAAGACACCTCAAGAGGTTGAGGATATGAGATGGATCCCTTATGCATCTACCGTGGGCAGTTTGATGTATGCGATGTTATGTACTAGACTTGACATCTGCTATGCAATAGGGAGAGTCAGTAGATATCAGTCTAATCTAGGATTAGATCACTCGACAGCCATTAAGAACATCTTCAAGTATCTATGAAGAACGAGGGACTACATGCTTATGTATGGTTCTAAGGATTTGATCCTTACAGAATACACAAACTCTAATTTTCAGACTGATAGGGATTCTCGAAAATCCACTTCAGGATCAGTGTTCACTCTGAATGGAGGGGTAGTAGTATGGCGAGCACCAGTAGGGGTGCATTGCGGACTCACCCATGGAGGCTGAGTATGTAGCAGCTTGTGAAGCTGCTAAGGAGGCCGTTTGGCTCAGAAAATTCTTGACTGATTTAGAAGTTGTTCTAGACATGTTAAAGCCCATCACACTTTATTGTGATAATAGTGGTGTTGTGGCTAATTCCCGTGAGCCTAGGAGTTATAAGCGTGGCAAGCACATAGAATGGAAGTATCATCTCATCCGAGAGATTGTGCATCAAGGGGACGTGATTGTCATGAAGATAGCTTCAGAGCACAACGTTTCTAATCCGTTTATGAAGGCCTTCACGGCTACAGTATTTGAAGGTCACCTGCAGAGTATGGGTCTATGGGACAGGCCACGGCTGGACTAGGGCAAGTGGGAGATCTTGTACTGGGCGTGTTATACCCTGGTTTATTGTTTTGTGTACTTGTAATTTTATTATGTTGTACACCCAAATAGCTTTAGGACAAGTGGGAGATTGTTGGGGTTGATGCCCTAAATCTCGTAGGGTCCTATAGTTTGTAAACCATGTATGAACAAAATTTTATGTGATTAATAATATATGATATTTTTATTCACTTTGTCTATAAAATATGTGATATTTTAGTTGCATTAACCACAAACCAATAAACTAACATCCAAGTTTATCGTTGTAATTTAAACATGTATGTGGAGACATATATGTGGATCATGTTTAAGTGATAATCTAAATGGTCTGTAGTATATGGATAAGGCTAGGTACCTCATTTTGGTGACACTACGAGTATGACCCACTTTGTAGGTGTTACAATTATTGTAAAGTGGTACAAATGATCTGATCCTGATCATTCATGTATTAGACATACGAGTAGGAATATTTTATACAAAGGAGTTTGTATGAGACCGGATCACAAAATGTTTAATCTCATTATATAACACCGTTTATAATAGAGACTTTCATTTCACCAGGATGACCATAGGTAACATGACCGTAATCCTAAGTGAGTTGTGAACTCCTGTCTATGAGGGCGGTCCTTTGATTTGTGTGGGTGAGAGTGGCCAGATCGACGACTCAACAAGCCTACCATTTTGGGGATTCGTTTGATTAGGGAGCTGGGAACACAACTACACAAGATGGAATTCACTCCTTTCCCGAAGAAGGGTAAGTAGATAAATTGCTCCCTTTGTTGGGGTTGATGCCTTAAAGTCTCGTGTCCTATAGTTTGTAAACAGTTTGTACGAACGCTTGTGTTGTATAATATATGATATTTACTTCACATCTTGATTTTGCTCAGTTGTATGTTTTATTTGCTTTACCACAAACCAATAATCATAAAATCCTTGGTTATCTGTATGTAGCTTAAGCATGTATATGGTGACATACAAGTGGATCATGTCTTGAGTGATAAACAAAATGGTTTGTAGTATATGGATACAGGAGGGAAACCTTATCCTGGTAATGCTACAGATGTGGCCTGCTTTGTGGAATGGTCATAAGTGTTGTGACTTGTCACAGATGGTCTGATCCTTATCATTCGTGTAGAGGACATGCAAGCGGGGGCATCCTATACAAAGAGTTTGTATAAAACCTGACCATGAAGTGTTAACGTCTCGTTATATAACACCGTTCATGACACAGACTTCACTTCACTAGGATGACCATAGGTAACATGACCTCAATCCTGAGTGAGTTGGGAACTCCTACCATCGATGGCGGTCCTTTAATTTGTATAGGTGCGAGTGGCCAGGTCGCCGATTCAAACCTACCATTTTGGATATTCGTCTGATTTGGGAGTTGGGAACTTGACTACACAAGATGGAATTCACTCCTTCCTCGAGGCAGGCGTAAATAGATAGATAGCTCCCTTAAGGGCTAATTCCAAGGCTTGAACGATATGGCGCCACACACCTTCTCTTAGCCCAAGAGGTGTTCACACATAGTTGGACTTTGTTTTATTCTTCATTAGAGGAATCAGTGGTACTTAAGGAGGGAGATGTAACTACAGGAGAAAAATGGTAAATTGGCCTACATGTACTTACGAGCATCTGTGAAATGTCATTGTACTCATGATTGGTTATATTCGATGGACATAGAAATATATCTGTGGTAAGAAGAGTTCAGCTGTTGGTCTTTAGTGGAATGCCTGATAGTTAATGGATGGTGGATCTCGTGGCTAAAGAGTTTAGTCAGCTATTCACGTACCGTTGGAGCTTCGAGTCACAGGTCCATTAGGTCCCCTGGGTAGCTTGGATAAAGTCGAGAATCAGTGTTTGGGTCGGTTTGAAATGTTCAAATTGACAAGAGGGAGTTCGATTATATATGATATAATTGGACTGGTTAATTATATATGATATAATTGGCTAAATGTATGAGATACATTATTTTGGAGGAAATAAGATATGAATATGGTTTATATCAAGTAGAGGAGAAATTACTATAGTAGATATGTGATATCAAACTATAGGGTAAGAATATAATATGATTATATTCATTAATTATTAAATTGGTTAATTATATGATAATTGACCTAAAACTTCTCTCGATCTTGCGTTAGTGGGAGAATACGAAGTCGGTTATTGTAACTAAAGAATGAAATGAAAATTTGTTTCATTTTGCAAAAGTTTGAAAAATTGGCAATCGGTGTGAAATCGTAACGATCGCCTAGCTTGAGAGACTATACGATAGTTTCTCATCGCTTAAACAATCGCACACCAACGCCTAAACGATCACACACCCATCTCTAAACGATCGTATAGTGTGTCATGTTTTCTAAATGGTCGTCTACCATTTATTAAACGATCGCTTAGTATAAAACCTACACGATCATGTAGCTTCTTCTAAACGATAAGCACACAGCTATACGATAACTCTTTCTCTCCCACTTGCTTATCATCTGTACGATTTGTTCTTGCTCCAACCTCTACCAAATTCACCAAAGACCACTCTTTGGACTCTCACTCCGAGAATACCAAGGTCTCTATTTTAGTGTTGTAGTCCTCACTGTTGTTCACTTGTTCGTGACTGTTCATGTTGCTGTCGTTCGTGTAGACAATCGTGTTGCTGCAGTCGACTAGTTTGTTGGGTGATAGAGTGTGCGTAGAGGTTCTTTCGCTGCATTAGAGTTCATCGCTTGAAGAGGGTCTTCAACTGGTATGAGAACTCTTTCTTTTGTATTTTATTATTTGAAGCATGCCGTTAATTAGTGTAAATTGCATAACTGTTTGATAGAATGTGTGTGTGATAATTTCGGTCACAATGAAATCGGAAAGATCCGAACACGGTTATGGATGCTCTTCGTTAGGAGTTCCTTCACCCTTAAGGGTTGATTCCAGGTCTTGAACAATGTGGCGCCACACCCTCTCCTAGCCCGAGAGGGGTTTAGTCATAGTGGTGAAGGAACTCTTATCAAAGAGAACCTATGAACGGAAGCAACATCGTTCCAAATTCATTGTGATAGAATTACAAGCATTCTCAAACATACAGACAAGTTATGCATTTTAGAACAAATTACGACATGCTTTCAATAAATTAAATACAAAGGAATGAGAGACTTACCATTGAAAAACTCTTCTTGTCTTTCTCTCACTCTCGTTTGGATCAGCACCTCTTGTTGTCGCTGCAATCGTCTACCCAAATCTCTCACAGTTGCTTAGCACACGAACAGTCTTCTCCACGAACAAGCATCCTCTCAGACACCACACTCAGAGACCTTGGTATTCTCGGAGTGAGAATCCAGGAGGTGTGGGCTCTGTTGGATTTGGTAGAGGGAAGGAGGAAACCACGATCGCACTCAACGACCAAGCAAGTGGGAGAGGTTTGTGTCATCGTATAGACTTGTGCTTGATCATTTAACAAAGGTATACAATCGTTTAGTAAAATAGGTTGATCGTTTACACGATCTTTTAGAGAAGCTCGCTTAGGCACATGATCGCTTAGTAAAAACAACACGATTGTTTAGATAAATACTTTGAGCTGTCATGTAGTCTCTCGTGAGCTAAATGATGGGCAGTGTACTCTTGTGAAGCAATGCAACGATTCTCTTCAAAAATGAAATCATTTTTCATTTTATCCTTTCAGTTATAAAAACTGAATACAACCTTCCACTTTCACGCATGGTTAAGGAGAAACCACCAACAATTATCTCATAATAGTTTTAATATCACATCATATGCAACATTTAAACCATAGTCCTTTTCTCCTTTACTTGATATAAATCATATTTATATCCATTTCCTCCAATTAATGTATCTTATACATTATGTCAATTATATCATATATAATTGAACCAATTTAATCATATCATATATAATTGATAACAGGCAGAAATGCATGTTATCATAGTGCTAAGTCTTAAAACAATGTTGGATTGCGTTGATGAAATATGTTAACTTACGTCCATTAAGCATCGTTTTCATAATATTGAGGTCGCATGCGTTCATCGCATTAGAACCATTGATTTTTGTATTTTTTGTGCAAAATATGCGTTAACGCAATGCAAGAATTGCGATTATAGGAAATCATTGGTCGAGTGCAACTTCACCGCAAGGCTTTGCGTCGATCATGCTCGCAAACATTCGCCCGAGAAGAATAGTCACAACTTGGTCAGCGCAACATGGTGGACGCATCCGTGTGAAAGGCTAATTAAGCACGATGGGACATAAAGCTAATGATAGTCGTATCTGAATTAAGTTGACAGCCAATAATGGTCACAAAGTACATTCAGCTTTTTCGGTGACAAATATTCCGTGCATCAGTCAGGAATTAAAGTCATCCCATCTGTACAACCATGAGAAAGAAGCCGCCTTTCAACATGGATACTCTATAAATACCAAGGGCATTCTTAAGAGAAAGGGGTTCACGAGTTCAACAGTTAGAGATTTCATACTTCAGTTCGCACGTTTTTGTTCTTAGTTTTCTTTCATTTTAAGGCGGACGCGAGGGAGGAAGTTGTGTCGGCAGATCGTTTCGGTAAGTTTAAGAGAGCATAGGAAGCTTCAAGGACAGAGAGAGGGCCGACGCCTACGGAAGCGGGAACATCTTTAGAACAGAATAGAGATTTCAGTGTAAAAAGCCTCGGTCAGCAAGGAATTGCTACCAGGCTCTCTACCATTAACTTCCGTTGTCATTTTGTACTCAACTCATTTATAAAAATGGAGTTTCCTTCTCTATATTTGTTCACTCTCTGTTATTCATGCATAAGTAGCTAAACCAGTTGAATGGGTTGAGAAGCATTTAGCTAGCACAACTAAGGAATCTTCATTCTTTACGATTATCTTATATTATGTATGCTTCATTCGTCCATTAGAGATATTGGGGAGGGTAGTCTAAGGACAGGATCTAGATTTGGGAAGGTCAGGTTAGAATCTAGGTTCGAAAGAACCAGGTTAGAACACATAATCAAGAGATAGAAGCTTAGGAATGAGCACTATTTGTTATCAACGCATCGCATGCATCCTAGAGATAGGATATGATTGTATGCGGTCACCTTGCTTTCATGCATTTTGCATCATCGCATAGGACAAGAGTAGAGACTTAGGGATAAGCTCTACGGACACTTTTGCATTCAACACATGTGTCCTAGACTTAGGAGCATCGCATTTACATTGGAAAATGACTTGCTGTGCATGGTTGTAACATGATCACATAGTCTGACGCATTCCCGAGTAACGTTAGCTAAAGATCTTCTCAACCCGTTCATCACATACTCATTGCATCTATCACACAACTTCCTTTTCTCAAATCCGCTGCCTTTATTTATTTCTTTTTCATCAACGCAAACAACAAACCCTAGACTTTATTTATTCATCTGGTTACCACAAGAATTTCATAAAAATTACCAACGCAATCTATTTTCACAAGTCCCTGTGTTTGACCCTGGACTTACCAAGAAACTCAGAGGAATTTACACGTGGATTCTGCTGGAGAAACTTGAGTGCACAATGAAATTCCATCAATGTATATCATCCATATTTCCACTTCATAAAACCAAGCATCAATAATCAAACTCCCTCTTGTCAATTTGAACACTTCAAACTAACCCAAAAACTGATTCTCAACTTGAATCCATTGAACTACCAAGGGGACCTTATGAACCTGCAGCTTGAAGCTCCAACGGTAAGTGAATACCTGACTAAACTCTTTAGCCACGAGATCCACCATCCGTTAACAATCGGGCAATCCACTAAAGACCGACAGCTACACTCTTCTCACTACATATATATTTTTGTGTCCATCGGATATAACCAATCAATAGTACGATAACCCTTCACAGATGCTCGTAAGTACAGATGGGCCAATTTACTGTTTTGCCCCTATAGTTACATCTAACTCCTTAAGTACCACTGATCCCTCTAATGAACAATATCACATAGTTCTACTATGAGTGGACACCTCTCGGGCCATGAGAAGGTGTTTGGTGCCACATCATTCAAGACTTGGAATCAGCCCTTAAGGGAGCAATCTATCTACTTACCCCTGCTTTGGGGTATTGGGGTTTGTGCCCTAAAGTCTCATGTCCAGTAGTTTGTAAACAACTTTGTATGAACACTTGTGATGTACAATATAAATGATATTTACTTCACTACTTGACTTTGCACATTTAGATTACCACAAACCAATAAACTTAATATCCCTAGTTATCTATATGTAACTTAAGCATGTATGTGGTGACATACAAGTGGATCATGTCTTGAGTGATAACCAAAATGGTCTGTAGTATATGGATATAGGAGGAAAACCTTATCCAGGTAACGCTACAGATGCGACCCGCTTTGTGGAATGGTCACAAGTGTTGTGACTTATCACAAATGGTCTGATCCTGATCATTCGTGTAGGGGACATGCAAGCGGGGGCGTCCTATACAAAGAGTTTGTATAAGACCTGACCACGAAGTGTTAACGTCTCGTTATATAACACCATTCATAACTGAGACTTCACTTCACTAGGATGACCATAGGTAACAAGACCTCAATCCTGAGTGAGTTGGGAACTCTTGCCATTGAGGGCGATCCTTTGATTTGCATAGGTGCGAGTGGCCAGAATGCCAACTCAAACCTACCATTTTGGGGATTCGTCTGATTTGGGAGTTGGGAACTCAGCTACACAAGATGGAATTCACTCTTTCCCTTAGGTAGGGGCAAGTAGATAGATGGCTCCCTTAAGGACTGAATCTAGGGCTTGAACGATGTAGCGCGACGTATCTTCTCATGGCCCCAGAGGTGTTCACACATAGTAGGACTATGTTGTATTATTCATTAGAGGGATCAGTGGTACTTAAGGAGGAAGATGTAATTATAGGGGCAAAATGGTAAATTGACCTGCTATAATTACGAACATCTGTGAAGGGTCATCGTACTGATGATTGGTTATATCCAATGGACATAGAAATATATCTATGGCAAGAAGAGTTCAACTGTCGGTCTTTAGAAGAATGCCTGACAGCTAATGGATGGTGGATATCGTGACTAAAGAGTTTAGTCAGCTATTTACATACCGTTGGAGCTTCGAGCCATAGGTCTATAAGGTACCCTTGGTAGCTTGGATACAAGTTGAGAGTTAGTTTTTAGGTCAATTTGAAATGTTCAAATTGACAAGAGGGAGTTCGATTATATATGATATAATTGAACAAGTTAATTTAATATGATACAATTAACTCTATGTATGAGATACATTAATTTGGAGGAAATTGAATATAAATATGATTTATATCTAATAGAGGAAAAATATTATAATTAATATATGATATTAATTTATAAGTTCTGAATATGATAAGATCACATTCATTGGACGGTTATAAAGGAAATGGGAAGGCGCCTCTTCGTTCTAAATAAGGGATGAGTACATTATAAATAGCAGAAGGTGTGTTGATCTCGGTGTGTGCGGATATTCTGAAAAAGATAGTGTCATCATTTAGAAAATCAGTGCCTATACGATAGCGATTGCACGATCGCTTACATATACGATATTGCTAAGCGATCGCATACCGATTACACCGTCGAGTGCTCTTATCTAAATGATCGTTTACTCTTTTCCTAAGCGATCATTTAGCTCCTAATATTTACTAAACGATCATATAGACGATCGCTTAGTTTTTCCTACGTGATCGTTTGAACAATCGCTCACCTTTTTTTCCTACACAATCGTTTGGACGATCGTTTACCTTTTCCTACACGATCGTTTAGATGATCGCTTACTTTTACTATACGATCATATACTTCACCTAAACGATCGTGCATATTGTCTATGCAATGGACAACCGCATCTCCCACTTGCTTGATTGTTGTGTACGGTTGCTTTTCCTCTTTTCCTCTACCAAATCCGAAAAAAGCCCACACTTTGGATTCTCACCCAAGAATACTGAGGGCTCTGAGTGGTGTTGTCTTATTCGTTTCCTTCTGTCCGAGTGGTGACTGTTCGAGGTAGACGGTTGGGCTTCAGACTCACTGTGAAGAAGAAATCTTCATCTGGTATGATTTTATGATCCCTCTAGCATTATGAAAGTATGTTTGAATGTATATACGGCAATTCTGTCACAATGAATAGGAAAGATCTGCTTCCGCTCATAGGTACTCTTGAATAAGAGTTCCTTCAATTGGTACCAGAACACTCGATTTTCTAATATTCCAATTCATTGCTGCAAAAGAATTGTAAATATGATCTTGGTGAGTGCATTTCTACACTGTTTAATCGTTTAATTGCTGTGGATGTGTGGATTTATGGATTTTTTCGTGGATGTTAGCCTCGGTTTTATTTAATGCTTTTACATTTGCGGTTGTTTGTAAAGGCCCCTGTGTTGTTTTGGGCATTAATAGTCGTTATCGAGTCTGTATTCAAAGTTTGTTTGAGTTTTGAGTCATTTGTGAAGAAGATCGGAGCAAGCGTTGCGGTTCTTCAAGGAAAGAGACGATCAAGTGTTGATCATATCGTGCAGTCGATGAAGAATGTGATTGTTGTTGATCGCATTGTGCAGACCCCGACAACGAAAATGGTGCCAAAAACTTGATGCTTATTATTATGAAGTGGAAATATGGATGCTATGCGTTGATGAAATTGCATTGTACTCAAGTTTCCCCAGTGGAATTCAAGTGTAAATTTCTCTGAGTTTCCTAGTAAGCCCAGGGTCGAACACAGGGACTTGTGAAAATAGATTGCATTGGTAATTTTTATGAAAACTTTGTGGAAACCAAGTAAATAAATAAATGTTGGGTTTGTTGTTTGCATTGATGAAAAAGAAATAAATAAAAGCGGCGGATTTGAGAAAGACAGTTGCGTTGATAGATGCAATGAGTGTGCGATGAATGGGTTGAGAAGATCTTTAGCTAGCGTTACTTGGGAATGCGTCAGACTATGCGATCATGTTATAACCATGCACAACAAGTCATTTTCCAATGTAAATGCGATGCTTCTAAGTCTAGGACGCATGTGTTGAATGCAAAGGTGTCCATAGAGCTTATCTCTAAGTCTCTACTCTTGTCCTATGCGTTGATGCAAAATGCATGAAAGCAAGGTGACCGCATACAATCATATCTTATTTCTAAGATGCATACGATGCGTTGATAACAAATAGTGCTCATTCCTAAGCGCCTATCTCTCGTTTATGCATTCTAATCTGGTTCTTCCAAACCTAGATTCTAACCTGACCTTCCCAAATCTAGATCCTGTCCTTAGACTACCCTCCCGATTATCTCTAATGGATGACTGAAGCATACATAAACAAGATAATCGCAAAGAATGAAGATTTCTTAGTTGTGCTAGCTAAATGCTTCTCAACCCATTCAACTAATTTATCTGCTCATGCGTGAATAACAAAGAGTGAACAAATATAGAGAAGGAAATTCCATTTTTTTTATAAAGAGTTGAGTACAAAATGACAATGGAAAGTAAAAGTAGAGAGCCTGGTAGTAATTCCTTGCTGACCGAGGTTTTTTACACTGAAATCTCTATTATGTTCTAAAGATGTTCCCGCTTCTGCAAGCGTTGGCCCTCTCTCTATTGTTGAAGCTTCTGACGCTCTCCCAAACTTACCGGAACGATCTATCGGACCTGTCTCTTATACACATCTAGATGTGTATAAGAGACAGCTCCTGGTTGTACAGATGGGACATCTTTAATTCCTGACTGATGCACCGGATAATTGTCACCGATAAAGCTGAATGTACTTTGTGACCATTATCCGCTGTCAACTTAATTTGGACTCGATTGTCATCAACTTTCTGTCCCATCGCTCTTAATTATCCTTTCACCCGGATGCGCCTACCATGTTGCGCTGACCAAGTTGCGGTGATCCTTCTCGGGCAAATGTTTGCGAGCACGATCAACGCAAAGTCTTGCGGTGAAGTTGCGCTCGACCAATGAATTCCTATGATCGCAATCTTTGCATTGCGTCAATGCATATTCTGCACAAAAATATAAAGATCAACTGTTCTAATGCGTTGGATACATGCAACCGCAATATTATAGAATTTATGCTTAATGGACGTAATTTAACATATTTCAACAACGCAATCCAACATTGTTTAAGAACTTAACACTATGATAACGTGCATTTCTGCCCATTATCACAACCCCAAATTTAAACAATGCTTGTCCTCAAGCATAAGCTAAAGATTCCTTTAGCAAGTCAACCACAATGTTCTTTTCCTAGATTTCTCAAGAATACTTCATTCAAATCCTATATACCAAAATTTTCTTAAGCCTTATTCAACTCTCTTCTTAAAATATTTCTAAGACCTAGGGACTGCAAGTTTACCTTTCAAAAGGACTTTACTAAATTCTAGAACATCGTATGATTTATTTCAAAAAGAAAATTTTCTACCGGGGTGTCAAATGATTTTATCCTTGCACAAAAATTTTCTTCATTGCTATTTTTTTTCTCACATTGTGCTGATTCAAGTGCCTTGCCTTTGTTTTGGCTTGCTCCCACGGGTGTCATGCAGACATCCAACTACGAGCAATGCGCTTTTTCTCAGACTGAACTCATATCGATTTGGCAGTGGAGTTGCAGTCATTGATTTATGCGTTGATCCTGGTGACTTACTTTCGTTTTGGCTTGCCCCCACGTGTGTCATGCGGATATCCAACTACGGGTAAATGCCTTTTACAACTTAACTCTTATCAACATGGGTTTCCCATTGCGTTGACAGTGGAGTTGTTATTCTCAATTTTTTTTAATAGCAAGGTCGAAAATAAATACCTCACCCCCAAATTTAAAATGCGGCAATGTCCTCATTGCCAAAAGATTAAATAAGTCATGGATGGTCATAGAATGCGTTGTAAAGAGAGTTTGAAAGAAAGCTAGCAAACCCCTAACTTCGAGAAATATTTCATGAGATAACTATCTTAAGACTAAGTTGACTCTTAATATATACAAAAGAGATAGAAGCATATTTTTCATCATTGAAATCATACTTGGCAAAGAAACAGAATGTAGTGAACTATTAAATTTATCTACTGGTCAAATGATTACGGTGATCACAGAGGATGCGGTGATAAAACTTTGAAAAGTAAAATGCAATGTGATAGCGCAAAATTTGAAATAAAGATAAGGAAGAGTACACCCCCAAATTTTGTGTTGTCGCCCGCATTGTTTATTGATGCATCCATCCTTGCGGCGATCTTTGCTTCTGTGGATTGCGGCGATAGAGTGAGATTGTTTGCTTCTTCTTGTAACATCTCCACAATCTTGTGCCTTAATCATTGTAAACAGACAAAGAGAGAGTCAAATGATTTTAAAACAAAACAACAAATTTTTTTTTTTAGAAGGAAAAAAAAATGAATAAGATGCAAATATCTTAAATAAAAGTAAAGTGATGAAGGGATAAGAGTTCAAGAATCATGTAGGGGGTAGTCTAGGTTTTTCAACTTTGTGGAGGCTGTTTCTGGCTAGAAATCACCTCCGCAATATGCCTTGATCTGTTGTCCATTAACCTTAAATGTCTGGCTGTCATCCTCAGTGCTTAGTTCCATCGCACCATGTGGAAATATTTCTTTAATGATGAAGGGACCAGACCAGCATGATTTTAATTTTTCCGGGAAGAGCCGCAATCTTGACTTGAAGAGTAAGACATTTTGCCTGACTTGGAGGTTTCTAGCGCATATGTGTTTGTTATGCTAGCGCTTGGTGCGCTCCTTATAAATCTTCACATTCTCATATACGTTGATCCTCCATTCTTCTAACTCGACCAGCTGCATTTTTCGCGCTTCCCCTACTTTTTTTAAATCAAAATTCAACTTCTTGATCGCCCACAATGCCTTATACTCCAACTACAAAGGCAGATGACACGCCTTGCCAAATACCAACGCATAGGGGGACATACCTATTGGTGTTTTGAATGCGGTCCGATATGCCTATAACGCATCATCAAGCTTCATTGCCCAATCTTTCCGCGAAGGCTTTACTACCTTCTCAAGTATCAACTTAATTTCTCGATTGGACACTTCAGCGTGACCATTTTTTTGCGAATGATATGCTGTGGCCACTTTATGGAGGATATTGTAATTGCACAGCAACTCCTTATATTATGATTGACAAAGTGTGATCTTTCATCACTTATGATGGCACGGGGAGTGCCAAAATGAGTGAAAATATTTTTCTTCAGGAACTGGAAGACTACTGCCGCATCACTTGTGGTGCATGCTATTGCCTCTACCCACTTGGAGACATAATCGATGGCCAATAAGATGTAATGCTTGCCATGTGAAGGAAGGAATGGCCCCATGAAATCAATCCCCCATACGTCGAATAATTCCAGCTCCAAGATAGTGTCCATTGGCATTGCGTTCTTCCATGAAATGTTGCTTGTGCATTGACATCGATCACATTTCACTGCGTTGTCAACCGCGTCCTTAAACAATGTGTGCCAAAAGAATCCACTTTGCAAAACTTTGGATACGGTGCGTTACCCTCCAAAGTGTCCACCATATGGTGAGTCGTGGCATTGTGACAATATGCGTTGTTGAGTAGCATTTGGCACGCATAATCGAATAATCTTGTATACACCTCTCTTATACAGATTTGGCTCATCCCAATAATAATATTTGCATTCGTGCTTGAGCTTCTTTTGTTGATGGTAGGTGTAATCTTCAGGAAATTTTTCACAAACCAAATAATTAATGATGTCCGCATACCAGGGCAATTCTTCTATGTGGAACAACTGCTCATCCAGGAACACAGCACTCACCTCAAATTCATTGCGGTCAACTTCAGGATTTTCCAGTCTGGACAAGTGATCCGCAACTAGATTTTCTATCCCCTTCCGATCAATTATTTCGATATCAAATTCTTGGAGAAAGAGAACCCATCTGATCAATCTCAACTTTGCATCCTTCTTTGTCATTAAATATTTGATTGTCGAGTGATTAGTGAAATGAGTACCTTGGTTCCTAACAGATATGCCCAAAATTTCTCCAACGTAAAGAACACAACCAGGAGTTCTTTCTCTATGGTGGTATAATTTATTTGAGCAGGTTTTAAAGTTTTACTCGCATATGCGATGGGATGCAAAATTGTTTTCTTTTTTTGCACTAAAGCTGCCCCCATCGCACTTCCGCTTGCGTCGCATATGATTTCAAATGACAATGTCCAGTCCAGCGCAATCAGTATGAGTGCGGTAATCAGCGCATTTTTTAAAACTCTGAATGCGTTGAGGCAGTTGTTGTTGAACTCAAACTTTCTATCAACCTCTAGCAATACACTCAGTGATCGTGCAATCTTAGAAAAGTCCTTGACAAATCGTCTATAATATCCAGCATACCCCAAGAAGCTTCGCACAGCCTTCACGCTGGTTGGAGGTGGAAGCTTTTCAATTGCTTCAATCTTTGCCTTGTCCACCTCTAACCCTTCCCAAGATACCTTATGTCCCAATACTATGCCCTCCTTAACCATGAAATGACATTTTTCCCAGTTGAGCACCAAATTCGTCTCTTCCATCTTTTTCAGAATCTTCTCCAAGTTGGCTAAGTAGACTTCATAAGTGTTCCCATAAATGGAGAACTCATCCATAAATATTTCCACAGAATTCATGAGATAATCTGAAAAGATCACCATCATGCACAAACGTGTTTGGCGCATTGCAGAGGCCAAACGGCATGCGGCGAAAAGCAAACGTCCCATATGGGCAGGTGAATGTGGTCTTGTCTTGATCTTCGATAGTTATCATGATTTGATTATATCCGGCATACCCATCCAAGAAGCAATAAAAATCATTCCCCGCCAGTCTGTCTAACATTTATTCAATAAAAGGCTAAGGGAAGTAATCTTTCTTTGTGGCCACATTCAGTTTGCGGTAGTCCATGCATATGCGCCATCCAGTGATGGTCCTTTGTGGTATTAATTCGTTGTTCTCATTTAGGACTACCGTCATTCCGCCCTTCTTCGACACACATTACACGGGGCTGACCCACGTGTTATCTGCTATGGGATAGATGATGCCCGCATTTAGCCATTTGATAATCTCCTTTTTGACAACCTCCTTCATCACAGGGTTAAGTCTGCATTGATTTTTAATTTATGCTTTGTGTTCATCTTCAAGACGAATGTGGTGCATGCAGTATGTAGGGCTAATTCCGCTGATGTCAGCGAGTGTCCAGCCAATTGCTCGCACATGTTTCTTGAGAATGCTCATCAACGCATTCTCCTGATCTTCATTAAACACAGAGGAGATAATAATTGGCAGCTTTTCATTCTGCCCCAAAAATGCGTACTTCAAATGGGTTGGTAGGGTCTTCAGTTCAAGTGTTGGTGGTTCCACCAGGGAAGGTTGCATTATTTTTCGTTCTTCTTTTGGCTCTACTTCTTGCGTTGCGATCATTTCTTCTTCCTTTTTTGTTTTTGTTATAATCGCATTGTAGGCAGCAACGGATGCGCTGGCATCCTCTTCTTCATACTCTTCATCAGACTTTTCTTCTTCAATCAAATTCAGGTCATCATCAGAATCTTGCAGGTCTTCTCCTCCGAAAATTTCATGGCACGAATTATATTAAATTTGAGCTTTTGTTCGTTAATACTCAGAGTGATTTCCCCCTTATGCACATCAATTTGAGCACGACCCGTTGATAGAAAAGGTCGCCCCAAAATGATGGGCACATCTTTGTCGGCCTCATAGTCTAGAATGATGAAGTCAACTCGTAGAATAAATTTGACAATCATTATCAGCACATCTAGTGATGGGAAATTGGAAGTCAATTTTACTCAACAACCAACTTCCCTTGGACGCGGTGTGCGAAGCATGTTCCTAAGATATGCATTGATAGTCATGCGTCAATAGTCATGCGTTAATAAATGTATGCAATGACCATGCGTCCTGCCACAAGTTTTCTTGCGTTCACGCCAAGTATAACATGGACGCAAGTTTCTCGGGTAATCCGAGATCGAACACAGGAACTTGTAACTATATGTTTGTGGTGATGTGCATGCGGCGGTTTAAATAAAAGAATGGAGGGGATGTTACTAAGTTAATTCTACTCCTACTCCTATCTAACAAACAATGCAATGAGAATAGGCATGAAAGGTAGAGATACGACAAACCTTGGCATGAAATAAATGTGTGGCAAAATAGATGAAATGCAGAGATGTCTTCATTGCAATACTTAAGAGTGACTACGAGGGCAACCCTAGTCAACGCAAGCCAATGCGTTCATGCTACACTCATGCACAACAAATCATTTTCCAATGGAAATGTGGTGCTCCTAAACCTAGGACACATGTGTTGAATGCAAAAGTGTCCATAAAGCTTATTCCTAAGTCTCTACTCTTTTTCTATGCGATGATGCGAAATGCACACAACGCTGCGGTGACAGCACTCAATCGTATCCTATTTCTAGGATGCATGCGATGGGCTAATAGCAAACAATGCTTATTCCTGAGCTTCTATCTTTTGTATTATATGTTATAATCTGACTCTCTCGAGCCTAGATTCTGACCTAACCTTCCAAAGCCTAGATCTGTCCTTAGACTACCCTCTCGAGTATCCCTAATGGAAGAATAAAGCGTACATAATACAATACAAACACATGAACTTGGTTGACGCAAGATTGCTACTATCCGTAGTGAACAACGCATACCTTGCTTAAAGCGTCCAACCACTTACTCTCCCGAGCAATTGATTGTTGCTGACTTTACTCATAGACAAACAATGCATTAGCCTATAGATAAGTGTTGCAACAGCTTCAGACTAAGAAAATAAGATTACTCACACACTCGCACAATGCACACCTCTCGGTGGGTTGCTACATGCTTCATATCCCTAATTCACATGACTAAGTATGCAATACCCAAGAAATCCCACTAAGTGTTGCAATGAAAGTAACGATGCCAAGCAAAGAAGATGGAGATGAAGTCGAAGGAACAGAGAAATGCATTGAAAAACAGATTGTATTAATTCCTTAATTCCAAAATGTCATACAATACAATATGAGAAAAGAAAGGAAAAGGAAATGACCGGCTGGAAGCAAGGATTTGCTCCTAGCAGATGCGTGTCAAGGCTGCTGGTGGTGCCATGGATGGGCGGAGGAACTGACTCTCTCGAGATCTAGCTCCGGTCGAAGGCTCCTATCGTCACTTGGAATGGAAGAAGGAGATGAAGAACTCTCAAGCGTTTTCTCATGCATTTGTCTGGATCGCATGCATAAACCCTAGATAAAATGAATTTCAGCTCATCGACTTCTATTTATAGAGCTTGAATCGCCGACAATATTAATTGGACTGCTTTGAGTCTGACGTTCGGCGCGTTCGTCCTTTCTGAACCTCTGCCACTAATGGCGTGGTAGGTGAAATGTCAACATCAGCTCTGGATTTTGTCGAGGTAGATGCGTTGACGCGTTCATTTCACCTACCTTGCGTTGATCCATTAGTTTGCATTGTCACGTAGCCGCAATCATTCAATGGCCATTTCGCTTAATACTGCAACTCAACATGATGACCGCAATCACCAGACGAGCGCAATTCTCATGCGATGAACGCATGCGACTGATCACCGCAACACCCATGTGTTGATCGATGTGTTTTCCTTTACGATGGAGTGTTTCTCTGCATGCGATCATCTATGTGGTGGTTCGGTTTCTACGTTTGCGTTCATTTCCTACATTAGCTACAAAGATAGAACATCGAATGCATAATTAACACAAAATAATGGGTTAGCTGAGATTCGACATGCTGATCGACGCAAACTCATATTCTCGTGAATTCCTATCATGACCGACGCATATTCTGTCTAACAACCTTCATAATTCTAAGTAAAAGGCCTAAGATGACATGCATTTCTACATGTCATCACACCTCCAAACTTAAAATCATGCTTGTCCTCAAGCATGCGTTATACTTAAGAAATTCTAACTTACCTTCATGCTTTCCTTTGCGATGACCAGCTTCTCAGAATATAATTTACACACACCTTTGACCATCATCGTAATGCTCTCTCCCACTTTGGCTGCTTCTTCAAAAAGATCTTGTCTAAGTTAAATCTTGTAAGCCTTTGCTCAAAAACTTTTATTCATTCACCACAACTTTGTATTTAGCTTTTGAGAATGCGTTCATTCAAAAATACTTCAAAACTTTGCGATGACTTATTCAAATGCGGTGTTAAACCTCGTTACGCCCTTCGTTTTGGCTTAACCCCATGTGTGTCATGTGGGCATCCAACTTCGGTTGCATTCCATATTCAACTTCAACTCTTGTCTCTTTCAATTTGGCTTGTGTCGGACAAAGGAGTTGCGCTTATGCTTTGATCCTGACGACTTGCTTTCGTTTTGGTTTTTCCCCACGTGTTTCATGCCGACATCCAACTATGAGCAAGTGCCTTTCACAACATAACTCTTATCAACATGGGTTTCCCCATTGCGTTAATAGTGAAGTTATTATTCTGAAAATCTCACTTCAACTTTTTTTTTTTTTTTTTTATGATCGCAATATAACGAACGTAAGTCTCCGAGACTACTGCCACCCCCAAACTTAGAGGTTGGCAACATTCTCACCGCAAAGCTAAAAATAAAATTACAAGAATGCGATAACAAGCGTTTGAACAAAGGTTTGCACAAAATAAAATTTAAGACTTTCAAAATTTGAAGAAGATTAAAAGCAAAGAATACTTTGCATTAATTAGTTAGAAGATGCGGTGAACTATACGTACCATCATAGAAACATCGCAAAACAACGCAATCGAGAAAAAGAGAATTTCAAAAGGATAAGGCATACAAGATAACAAGAAAAGACCTTAGGTGGAATAATGCATGCGCTCATGCATTAAAATCCACACGATCGAAGCCTTGCATTGAAGGGTGGAAGGAATTCTTCTGTTTTTCTACGAACCAAGGAAACTTATTGTTGCACTTACAAGAGCAAACGTACCACAACAAAGGAAGCAGCCATATATCCAAAATAACAATAAAAATGAAAATAACCTATACTAAGCTAGCAAAGTAAAGATAAAGCAGAAGATGTCCCTGGAAAAATAAGAATGTTGTCACCACAAGGAGTCTTCCATGCAAGAGATGGTTCTCAACTGCTTAGGTCAAGTTGCCCTGACCATTGGAACTTTTGGCAATTGTTGAGCACTTCGGCCATCATGTGCTTAGAATCACCTTCAGCTATTTTGCGACTGATTGCCCTTCTACCTTGGGGTCAACATTGGCTTTCAGCGCATCGCCTACACTTCAATATTGTTTGCAACCTGGTCGCAAAAGTTGCAATACACCCAAGATAAAAAGTTTGCTCACAGAGACACAAAAATTAACAAATATTTAGTTGCCAAGTCCCCAGCAACGATGCTAAAAACTTGGTGACGGGAAATTGGAAGTCAATTTTACTCGACAACCAACTTCCTTTGGATGCAGTGTGCGAAGCATGTTCCTAAGATATGCGTTGATAGTCATGCATCGATGGTCATGCATTGGAATGAATATGTGTTAATAAATGTATGCGATGACCATGTGTTCTGCCACAAGTTTTCTTGCATTCACGCCAAGTATAACATGGACGCAAGTTTCTCGGATAATCCGAGATCGAACACAGGAACTTGTAGCTATATGTTTGCGATGATGTGCATCGTTTAAATAAAAGAATGGAGGGGATGTTACTAAGTTAATTCTACTCCTACTCTTATCTAACAGACAACGCAATGAGAATAGGCATGAAAGGTAGAGATGCAACAAACCTTGACATGAAATAAATGTGTGGCAAAATAGACGAAATGTGGAGATATCTTCATTGCAATACTTAAGAGTGATGGCGAGGGCAACCCTAGTCAATGCAAGCCATGCGTTCATGCTACACTCATGCACAGTATATCATTTTCCAATGGAAATACGGTGCTCCTAAACCTAGGATGCATGTGTTGAATGCAAAAGTGTCCATAGAGCTTATTCCTAAGTCTCTACTATTTTCCTATGCGATCATGTGAAATGCACACAACGCTGTGGTAACCGCACTCAATCGTATCCTATTTCTAGGATGCATGCGATGGGTTAATAGCAAACAGTGCTTATTTTTTAGCTCCTATTTCTTGTATTATGTGTTCTAATCTGACTCTCCCGAGCCTAGATTCTGACCTGACCTTCCCAAGCCTAGATCCTGTCTTTAGACTACCCTCTCGAGTATCCCTAATGGACGAACGAAGCATACATAATACAAGACAAACGCATGAACTTGGTTGACGCAAGATTGCTACTATCCGTAGTGAACAACGCATACCTTGCTTAAAGCGTCTAACCACTTACTCTCCCGAGCAATTGATTGTTGCTGACTTTACTCATAGACAAGCAATGACACCAATAGACAGGCGTTGCAGCAACTTCACACTAAATAAAGAAGATTACTCACACACTCTCACAATGCACACCTCTCGGTGGGTTGTTACATGCTTCATATCTCTAATTCACATGACTAAGTATGCAATACCCAAGCAATCCCACTAAGTGTTGCAATGAAAATAATGATGCCAAGCAAAGAAGATGGAGATGAAGTCGAAGGAACAGAGAAATGCATTGAAAAACAAATTGTATTAATTCCTTAATTCCAAAATGTCATACAATACAATATGAGAAAAGAAAGGAAAAGGAAATGATCGGCTGGAAGCAAGGATTTGCTCCCAGCAGATGCACGTCAAGGCTGCCGGTGGTACCATGGATGGGTGAAGGAACTGACTCTCTTGAGATCTAGCTCCGGTTGAAGGCTCTGGTCATCATTTGGAATGGATGAAGGAGGTGAGAACTCTCAAGCATTTTCTCATGCTTTGTCTGGATCGCAGGGATAAACCCTGGATAAAATGAATTTCAGCTCATCGGCTTCTATTTATAGATCTTGGATCGCCGACAACATTAATTGGACTACTCTCTTATACACATCTAGATGTGTATAAGAGACAGACATTAATTGGACTACTCTACGTTTGACGTTTGGTGTGTTCGTCTTTTCTGAACCTCTGTCACTAACGGCGTGGTAGGTGAAATGTCAACATCAACTCTAGATTTTCTCAAGGTAGATACATTGATGCGTTCATTTCACCTACCTTGCATTAATCCATTAGTTTGCATTGTTGTGTAGTTGCAATCATTCAATGGCCGCATTCGCTTAATACCACAACTCAACCTGATGACCGTAATCGCCTGACGAGCGCAATTCTCATGCGATGAACGCATGCGACTGATAACCGCAACACCCATGCATTGATCGATGTGTTTTCCTTTGCGATGGAGTGTTTCTTCACATGCGGTCGTCTATGCGGTGGTCCGGGTTTTACGTTTGCATTCATTTCCTGCATTAGCTACAAAGATAGAACATCGAATGCATAATTAACGCAAAATAATGGGTTAGCTGAGATTCGACATGCTGATCGACGCAAACTCATATTCTCGTGAATTCCTATCATGACCGACGCATATTCTACCTAACAACCTTCAAAATTCTAAGTAAAAAGCCTCATCACACCCTCAAACTTAAAATCATGCTTGTCCTCAAGCATGCGTTATACTTAAGAAATTTTAACTCACCTTCATGCTTTCCTTTGCGATGACCAGCTTCTCAGAATATAATTTACACACACCTTTGACCATCATCGCAATGCTCTCCCCCACTTTGGTTGCTTCTTCAAAAAGATCTTGTCTAAGTTAAATCTAGCAAGCCTTAAAACTTTTATTCATTCACCGCAACTTTGTGTTTATCTTTTGAGAATGTGTTCATTCAAAAACACTTCAAAACTTTGCGATGACTTATTCAAATGCGGTGTTAAACCTGGTTACGCCCTTCGTTTTGGCTTACCCCCACGTGTGTCATGTGGGCATCCAACTTCAGTTGCGTTCCATATTTAACTTCAACTCTTGTCTCTTTTGATTTGGCTTGCGCCGGACAGAGGAGTTTCACTTATGCGTTGATCCTGGCGACTTGCCTTCGTTTTGGCTTGCCCCCACGTGTGTCATGCGGACATCCAACTACGAGCAAGTGCCTTTCACAACTTAACTCTTATCAACATGGGTTTCCCCATTGCGTTGACAGTGGATTTATTATTCTCAAAAACTTGACGTAGGCAGGCATTTTCTCAATCGCTTCACTGAAAGGAATATTAACATGTAATTTCTTTAACATAGATAAAAAGCGTTGGTACTGTACCTCTTCATTTTTCTTCTTCCTTAGTCTCTATGGGAAGGGTGGTAACTGAACTTTCACAGTTCTCGTTTCATTTGGCTTTCAGATCGACACAACCTCAAGTTCATCTGCTTCATTTTCTCTTTCTTCTTCTTGCGTTACCCCAATCTCAGGTTCAGCTGCAATGAAAGTTATTCTACTATGTTTCTTCTTCTCTCCCTCCACAGTCTTCCCACTGCGCAATGTCACAACCTGACATTTCTCCTTACCTGATCCCCCTGGGTTGCATGGAAGCTCGATTGAACTTGGCAACGCCCCTTGCGGTCGACTCTTCAGCTCACTCGCAATCTGACCCATTTGCAATTCGAGGTTGCGAATGGACGTAGCCTGACTCTGAAGCACTGTCCCGTTTTTTTCTATGTATTGCTTCAATAGGCTCTTAAGAGAAGAGGATTGCAGTGGTTGTTGTGAGCTACTTGCTTGGTTGCTCTATTGACCGTTGTTGCATTGGAAGAATCCTGGTGGCCCTTCTTTGTGCGCCACAGATTAAAAATTTTGTTGTTGATTCTTCCAGGCAAAATTGGGGTGGTTAAAAGGGATTATTCTTTACAAAGTATACAGATTGTGGATTTTACGGTAAATCTTCCACGCATGCCCATCATCGCAAGTCACACACCTTGCGGTGTTCTGACTGATTGCGTTGATTTGCCCACCTTGCGGTGTTGGGTTGCTGATCGCCATTCCTTGGATCAACTTCATCATTACGGTCATTTGGTTTTGTAATGAAATAATAACACCGTTGTTTGCATCAGAATCTTTAAGTCTCAATCTCTAGTCACTCTCTCTCCAATCTTCATGGTTCTTAGAGATACAGTCCAGGATATTCTGCCTCATCGTATGTTTTGTCAAGCAGACCACCAGCGGCTGCCGCATTGGCAACGATCTGCGAAGCGGGATTCAAACCATGATAGAAAATCTCCATTTGAAGGCAGTCTTGTAGCCCATTATGCGGATAATCCCGAACCAACCTTTTAAACCTCGCCCAAGCATCGGTGAGCGATTCGTCCATATCTGGTTCAAAATTTGTAATAAGCTTCCTTCGTCTTGTGTTCTCGATAGGTGGAAAATACTTCTTCATAAATTTTTCCACTACCTGCTCCCAAGAAGTGATCTCTCCTGATTCGAGCGAATATGCCTATTTCCTAGCCTGATCACAGAGAGAAAATGGGAACAACGTTAGTCGAACTTCTTCAGCAGAGATGTTCAGGAACACAAAAGTATTGCAGATTTCAATAAAACATCGAAGGTGGGCGTGCGGATCCTCGCCACGCTTTCCTCCGAATTGACCTGCAGTCT
>NC_052359.1:66765269-66850520 GCF_009727055.1 Benincasa hispida
TTCTCAATCCCGCTGCTTTTATTTATTTCTTTTTCATCAACGCAAACAAACAAACCCAACACTTATTTTATTTACTTGGTTACCACAATTTTTTCATAAAAATTACCAATACAATCTATTTTCACAAGTCCCTGTGTTCGACCTTGGACATACCAGGAAACTCAGAGAATTTACACTGAATTCCGCTGGGGAACTTGAGTGCACAACGCAATTCCATCAATGCATAGCATCCATATTTTCCACTTCATAATAACAAGCATCAAGTTTTTGGCGCCGTTACCGGGGACTTCGGTAAAATAGTTTGTTAACGGTAATTTTCTTGATTTCTTTACAGACTCTCAATATCTGACGAATTACGACCCGAAGATTGAAAGAACGTTTTTGAAGAAGACTGAGAGACTTGCCCAACAACAACCACAATCCGAAAAAGAAGAGATGGCGAAGTAGCCTGGAAATGGAGCACCAAATGATAATATAACGTTATGGCGAATCCGATTCTGTAGGCAAACGATCGCAATAGGCCCATTAGAAACTTATTCTTCGCCCAACCTCTATGATTTCTCTCCGGGAATCATGAGGTCTGCCCTTGACGGAAGCAGATTTGAAATGAAACCGGTGATGCTGCAAGATGATCCTGTCCATAGAGCTTATCCCTAAGTCTCTACTCTTGTCCTATGCGTTGATGCAAAATGCATGAAAGCAAGGTGACTGCATACAATCATATCTTATTTCTAAGATGCATGCGATGCATTGATAACAAATAGTGCTCATTCCTAAGCGCCTATCTCTCGTTTATGCATTCTAATCTGGTTCTTCCAAACCTAGATTCTTACCTGACCTTCCTAAGTCTAGATCCTGTCCTTAGACTACTCTCCCGAGTATCTCTAATGGACGACTGAAGCATACATAAACAAGATAATCACAAAGAATGAAGATTCCTTAGTTGTGCTAGCTAAATGCTTCTCAACCCATTCAACTAATTTAGCTACTCATGCGTGAATAACAGAGAGTGAAAAAATATAGAGAAGGAAATTCCATTTTTTTTTAATAAAGACTTGAGTACAAAATGACAATGGAAAGTAAAATTAGACAGCCTGGTAGCAATTCCTTATTGACGAGGCTTTTTACACTGAAATCTCTATTCTATTCCAAAGATGTTCCCGCTTCCGTAGTTGTCGACCCTCTCTCTGTTTTTAAAGCTTTTGGTGCTCTCCCAAGCTTACAGGAACGATCTACCAGCACGACTTTCTTCCTCGTGTCCGCCTTAAAAGGAAAGAAAACTATGGACAGAGGCATGAACTTATGGAACAACAGATTGTAAAAGTGGTGAACCAATCAATTGCTTAACCCCTTCTCTGAAGAATGCCCTTGGTATTTATAGAGCATCCATGGTGAAATGCAGCTTCTCTCTCCTGGTTGTACAGATGGGACAACATTAATTTTTGACTAATGCGTTGGATAATTATCACCGATAAAGCTGAATGTACTTTATGACCGTTATCGGCTGTGAACTTAATTTGGACTCTACTGTCATCAGCTTTCTATCCCATCGCTCTTAATTATCATTTCACCCGAATGCGCCCACCATGTTGCGTTGACCAAGTTGCAAAAATCCTTCTCGGGCGAATGTTTGTGAGCACGATCAACGCAAAGTCTTGCGGTGAAGTTACATTCGACCAATGGATTCCTATGATCACAATCTTTGCATTGCGTTAACGCATATTCTGCACAAAAATATAAAGATCAACTGTTCTAATGCGTTGGATGCATGCAACCGCAATATTATATAATTTATGCTTAATGGACGCAATTTAACATATTTCATCAACGCAATCCAACATTGTTCAAGAACTTAGCACTATGATAACGTGCATTTCTGCCCATTATCATACGCGATCGCTGTTGATCGCATTGGGTAGATGATCGGGTATGCAAACAAGGGTTGATCACATCGTGCAGACAATGGGGTACACGATCACTAATGTTCGCATCGGTTAGACGATGGGGTATACAATCAAGTGTTGATCACATCGTGCAACTGATGGGGTACGCGATCGCTGATGATTGCATTGTGTAGACAATCAGGTAAGCGATCAAGGGTTGATGGCATCATGTCGAAAGATTGGTTACGCGATCACTGAGTATCGAGTCGTGTAGACGATGTGATGCTCGCATATCATTTAACACGTGATCACACTAGACGATCGTTTTGGTCAATAAGCTTCATTGCTTAGTAACTGACTAAACGATCGCTTAGTAATGCAAGGTAAATCGTTTACCTGATGCTGCATTAAGTGATCGCATAGACGATTGTTTTGGTCAGCAAGCTTCAATGCTTAGTAACTGACTAAACGATCTCTTAGTAACGCAAGGTAAATCGTTTACGTGACACCGTGTTAAGTGATCGCATAGACGATCGTTTTGGTCAGCAAGCTTCATCGCTTAGTAACTGACTAAACGCTCGCTTAGTAACGCAAGGTAAATCATTTACTTGACGCTGCGTTAAGTGATCACATAGACAATCAATTTGGTCAGCAAGCTTCATCGCTTAGTAACTAACTAAACGATCACTTAGTAACGCAAGGTAAATCATTTACCTGATGTCGCGTTAAGTGATCGCACTAGACGATCGTTTTGGTCAGCAAGCTTCATCGCTTAGTAACTAACTAAACGATCGCTTAGCAACACAAGGTAAATCGTTTACCTGTCACCGCGTTGAGCAATTGTATAGAAGATCAGGCTTCGTTGCCTCGTTGTCGTCTACGCGATCGTTTAATTTTCCTCCTATTAACTAGTTTGCACTGGGGGATCGTCTACCTACAGCTTTTACTACATGATGGAGTCTTCTTAGCGGTTCAAGACCCGGTTTGCCTGTGAACCGGTTTGCTCAATGAAAAAATGTAATAGATAGCGTTATTTCATTCTAGTTTTGTAAAGCCTCAATCCCGTTCCATTAAATTCTTTATTTATTACATGCGATGTATGTTTTTAATATATCATATGGTATGCCATATAGATAATCCCACCTTAAGGTCATGCATATTTCTCTTTATTATAAGTGTTTATAATTTAGAGAAAGCCCATGTTTTAAATTTACATAAAAATGCATGTTCATGCATCATAATAATTAGGGTTATATTTATGTATGCTTTTTTTTTTAACGTTATATTTATAAGCGTTATAAATACTTCCGTTATTGGGATGAGTGTTTATTTATTTTATTTTTAAATGGTTATAAAATAATTAGAACTAAAATAAATTAGCAAAAGATTACTATGTAGCAAAGTCTATTCTTATAAGTCAGGACGCCTTGTTCTGAAGGGGGTGTGCTGTACTAGGGGCTTGGGAGTATTTAAGATGCGGTGAATTGGATACACTCTACCTGGAACTGCTATCCTGGAAAGGTAATTTAGAATAGATTTGATGGCATGCATGCAAAACTAAGGCCAGTCCAATTGAAGAGAGTTTAAATGTGACTAATGTGGATTTTTTTTTTTTTTTTAAATTTCAAAGACAAAAGTTGTTTTGGATCAAACTTTATAAATGACTTAGATCATAATCAGTAGTCGGGTTGTCTAGGTTAATAAACCCCTGGGTAGAACATTCAGTGGGAGGTTCTTAAGGCATTTGATGCCTAATCTTCACCTCTTGCGTTTCTCCTCCATAGTCCACACCTGAGATCTACCCTCGGCCTTGAGGCATCTTTGGTGTGGCCCCCTAATGGATGGTGTTTGGGTAGGTCAATATCAAGGTGGATGGAGAGAGTGTTCATAGTAAGTAGGAGTCGGAAGTGCGACAACATATCCATCGGTCTCTCTCGTTGGATTGAATAAAGTTTCTGTGCATCGCCTCGTGGCACCCTAGGTGTGCCCCTCTATAGGATGGTTGTTTTGCGCGTTTCTTTATTTGATCTCCTATAAGAGGATAAGGTTACTTAGTCTTTTGTCCTAATTTGTCTTTTCCCTATGGTGAGCGCATTAGGGTGGGACTCTGGGGCTGAAAACGAGGGCGTTACACTTACACAGGATTGTTAAGGGTTAACTATTCTGGATCGAACAAATGGTGGCTATTAGGTTTAGTTCCAAGAGTTGGTTCTGCCTAATGGTTGAGAATGTCTCATCCTAGTGAAGGGCCATCCGATCACCCCACTGGTGACATTTGTCCTACCTCACTGGGGCATCATTGCAAAATAGAAGTCTTTTCACTTAGGGTACTTGGAATCTGTTTTGCTAAAAATTAATTGGTTAATTAAAATGTGATTTTTGCAAAGTCTTATAAAAGGTTATTCGTTTTTTTTTCAACAATGGTTTTTTTAATGGCATTAGCCATTATTAATTTGCTTAGTGCCGAAAAACTGAATGGCCAAAACTATTCAAGATGGAAACATTTGCTCACGACGATACTCATCATCGAGGATCTCAAGTTTGTCCTTACTGGAGAATGTCCTCCTATTCCACCTCAGAACGCTACTTAAAATGTTCGGGCGGCGTATGAGCGTTGGACACGGGCAAAAGAGAAGGCCCGAGCCTATATTCTGGCCAATCTTAGTGAATTGTTGTCCAAGAAACACGAGTCCATGGTCTCAGCACGTAAGATCATGGAGTCCCTGCGGGGAATGTTCAGACAGCCGTCTGGACAGCTCAAGCATGAGGCTCTGAAACGCATCCTTGGCTCCAAAATGGAGGAAAGCACCTTTGTTTATGAACACGTGCTGAAAATGATGGTCCACTTTAATGTGGCGAAGATGAATGGGTTTATAATCGATGAGAGCAGTCAGGTTAGCATTCTCTTGCATTCATTTCTGGAAAGCTTTCTCCACTTTGTTAGCAATATGATTCTTAAAAAAGTAGACTACTCCCTTACCACTCTCTTCAAAAAGTTATACTTACCAATCCTTGCTGAAAAGTAAGGAGAAAAAGGGAGGTGAGGCAGATGTTGTCTCGTCCTCTAAAAAGTTCTATCGAGGTTCGACCTCAGGAATAAAGTCTACACCTTCAACTTCTAACTCTGAAAAGGGGAAGAAGAAGAAGGGTGGTAAAGGGAAAGGGAATACGCCTGCTAACCCACCACCTGTTGCTCAAAAGAAGCGTCCACCACCGGTTGGAAAAGAAAAATTTTTCCATTGTAACCAGGACGGACAATGGAAGAAGAATTGTCCTCGTTACCTGGAGGAAAAGAAGGCTTCAAGGCTAAGGCCAAGGCAGAAAAAAGGGATTAGATCCTGGTGACAGTTGAAGGTTGGTGAGATGACGTTGCGAGTAGGTACCGGGCACGTCATCTCAGTTGTGGCAGTGGGAGACATCCAGTTTACTTTACAGAATAAGTTTCTTATAAGATGTATCTTTGTAGTTCCTGAACTATAAAGGAACCTTATTTCTGCAAAGTGTATGTTACAATACAATTACACTATTTCTTTTAAATTGAATAAAGCGTTTATTCATAAGGATGGTGTTGAAATTTGTACAGCTAAACTGAAAAATAACTTGTATGTGCTGAGACCTTTAGCCGTAAGTTCCCTCCATAACATAGAGATGTTTAAATCTGTCGTAACTCAATCTAAATGCCAACGAATTTCTCCATAACCTTATTGGACATGGTTCATTTGATGATGAGTTACACTTTCTTACCAGACTCGTTTTGGGGTTTCGCAGTGGGGACTGCGGTATACATTCTCAACTGTGTTCCTTCTAAGAGTGTTGCAAGAACACCTTTGGAGTTATGGAACGGGCGTAAAGCTAGTTTACGCCACTTCTACATATGTGGTTGCCCAACACATGTGCTTAAGGAAAATCCCAAGAAGTTGGAATCACGATCAAGGTTGTGCCTCTTTGTAGGCTACCCCAAAGGTACACAAGTAGGTTACTTTTATGATCCATCCGAAAATAAGGTGTTTGTTTCCACGAACACTACTTTTCTGGAGGAGGATCATATAAAGGAATACAGTCCACGTAGAAAAGACGTGTTAAGTGAGATTTCCAAAGAAACTACTGAAGCTTCAACAAGAGTTGTTGAAGGACCCGCTTCATCAACCAGAATTGTTGATGCTAGTTCATCTGGTAGGTCGGTTCCACCTTAAGAGTTAAGGGAACCTCGACGCAGTAGGAAGGTTACAAACCCGCCTAATCGCTATCTGGGTTTCATAAAAATCCTAGCTATGGTGACAAATGGCGACGTTGAGGATCAATTATCCTATAAAAAGGAAATGAAGGATGTTGACGGGAATGAATGGGTCAAAGCCATGAATCTCGAGATGGAGTCGATGTACTTCAACTCGGTATAGGATCTTGTAGATAAATCTGATGGAGTAAGACCTATAGGTTGTAAATGGATCTACAATCGCAAATGGGGTGCTGATGGGAAGGTGCAAACCTTCAAGGCTCAACTTGTGGCAAAGGGTTATACCCAGGTGGAGGGAGTCGACTATGAGGAGACTTTCTCACCTGTTGCCATGTTAAAGTTGATTTGCATGATAGTACATCGAGGTGACGTGATCGTCACAAAGATCGCCTCGAAGAAAACGTTGTTGATTCGTTTATGAAGGCTCTCACGGCTATAGTGTTTGAGAGTCACCATCAGAGCATAGGTCTACGGGACCGCCAACGGCTGGACTAGGGCAAGTGGGAGATTTTGTTGCACTGGATTTTTATGCCCTAGTTTATTGGTTTTTTGTGCTTATTGATCTTGTGTTACTTCCCCACTTCATTTTAGACAAGTAGGAGATTTTTGGGTTTGTGCCCTCAAGTCTCTGTGTCCCGTAGTTTGTAAACAACTTTCGACAAACACTTGTGATTATAATAATATGATTTACTTCACTACTTGACTTTGTACATTTAAATTTTACCATAAACCAATAAACTTAATATCCCTGGTTATTCTATATATAACGTTAAGCATGTATATGGTGACATACAAGTGGATCATGTCTTGAGTGATAACCAAAATGGTCTATAGTATATGGATGATTTAGAGGGAAAATCCTATCTCTGGTATATCTGAGGCATTGCGGTGCCGCTTGTGGAATTGTCACAGAGTGTTGTGACTTATCATAGAGGTTCTGGATCCTGATCATTCATGTAGGGGACATGCGAGCGGGGGCATCCTATACAAAGAGTTTGTATAAGACCTAACCATGAAGTGTTAACGTCTCGTTTTATAACACTGTTTATAACCTAGACTTCACTTCACTAGGATGACCATAGGTAACATGACCTCAATCCTGAGTAAGTTGGGAACTCCTGCCATTGAGGGCAATCCTTTGATTTGCATGGGTGTGAGTGGCCAGAACGTCGACTCAAATCTACCATTTTAGGGGTTCGTCTAATTTGGGAGCTGGGAACTCAGCTACACAAGATGGAATTACTCCTTCCCCGAGGCAGGGGCAAAAAGATAGATAGCTCCTTAAGGGTTGATTCTAGGGCTTGAACAATGTGGCGCCATGTACCTTCTTATGGCCCGAGAGGTGTTCACACATAGTAGGACTATGTTGTATTGTTCATTAGAGGGATCAAGGGTACTTAAGGAGGAATATGTAATTACAGGGGCAAAACGATAAATTGGCTTACTATAATTACGAGCATCTGTGAAGGGACATCATACTGATGATTGGTTATATCCAATGGACATAGAAATATATCTATGGCAAGAAGAGTTCCATTGCCGGTCTTATGTGGAATGTCTAGTAGTTAACAGATGGTGGATATTATGATTAAAGAGTTTAGTCAGCTATTTACGTACCGTTGGAGCTTCGAGCCATAGGTTCATAAGATCCCCTTGGTAGCTTGGATACAAGTTGAGAGTCAATTTTTGGGTCAATTTGAAATGTTTAAATTGACAAGAGGGAGCTCGATTATATATGATATAATTAAATGAGTTAGTTAAATATGATATAGTTCTCTATGTATGAGATACATTAATTTAGAGGAAATTGGATATAAATATGATTTATATCTAGTAGAGGAAAAATATTATAATTAATATATGATATTAATTTATAAGTTATGAATGTGATAAGATCATATTCATTGGACAGTTATAAAGGAAATAGGAAGGCGCATCTTTATTCTAAATAACAGATGAGTGCATTATAAATAGCAGACAGTGTGTTGATCTTGGTGTTCGCGGATATTGTGAAAAAGATAGTGTCATCGTTTAGAAAATCAGTGCCTATACGATAGTGATTGCACGATCGCTTACATATACGATATTGCAAAGCGATCGCATACCGATTACACCATCGCGTGCTATTATGTAAATGATCATTTACCTTTTTCCTAAGCGATCGTTTAGCTCCCGATATTTACTAAACAATTGTATAGACGATCGCTTAGTTTTTCCTACGCAATCGTTTGAACAATCGCTCACCTTTTTTCCTACACTATCGTTTAGACGATCGCTTACTCTTATCACATGATCGTATACTTCACCTGAACGATCAAGCATATTGTCTATGTAATAGACGATCACATCTCCCACTTGTTTGATCGTTGTGTATGGTCGCTCTTCCTCCTCCCTCTACCAAATCCGAACAAAGCCCACACTTTGGATTCTCACTCTAAGAATACTGAGGGCTCTAAATGGTGTTGTCTTCTTCGTTTCCTTCTGTCCCAGTGTTGACTGTTCGAGGTAAATGGTTGGGCTTTACACTCGCTTTGAAGAAGAAATCTTCATCTGGTATGATTTCATGATCCCTCTAGCATTATGAAAGTATGTTTGAATGTATATGCAGTAATTCTATCACAATGAATTGGAAAGATCCGCTTTCACTCGTAGGTACTCTTGAAATAAGAGTTCCTTCACGGGGAAGGAGTGAATTCCATCTTGTGTAGCTGAGTTCCTAGCTCCCCAATAAGACATCCCCAAAGTGGTAGGTTTGAGTTGGAAATCTAGTCACTCTCACCCATGCAAATCAAAGGACCGCCCTCAAAGGCCGGAGTTCCCAACTCACTCAAGATTAAGGTCATGTTCCTATGGTCATCCTAGTGAAGTGAAGTCTTTATCATGAACGGCATTATATAACGAGACTATACACTTCGTGGTCCGGTCTTATACAAACTCCTTTGTGTAGGACACCCCCGCTTGCATTTCTCCACATGTATGATCAGGATCAGACCATCTGTAGTACATCACAACACTTGTAACTATCTACAAAATGAGCCGCATCCGTAATGTCACCAGGATAAGGTTTCCCTCCTATATCCATATACTACAGACCATTTTGGTTATCACTTAAGGCATGATCCACTTGTATGTCTCCACATACATGCTTAAGTTACAACGACAATGTAACACAAAAAAACTATACAATGATGCACACAAGGTACAAATCCATGTGATACTACTTCTAGATATGTGTTATTAAGGGAATGTTAATGTGTAGCTGTCGGAGAACATCCAGAAACCTCTGAAATTGTTTGCTATCATCTTTCTTCTTCAGCCTAGACAGTAAAGGTGGAGGATCCCGCCTTTCTCCTTGTTAGTTGGCTGCTTACTGAGTTCCTGTTTTTGCTGTGTTTCATTATCTGGGGATTGCGTTGATTGAGAATTCAAGTCTTGAGGAGCTTCATCTTTTGTAGGTGAATTTGCTTCTGGAATGGAAATTTTTCCACTATTAGTTGATTGATCATCATCAACAGTCAAATCTACTGGTGTTGTCACATCTGGTACCAATGGCATAAGGGTTGTTGTTCTGCCACTTCTCAATGTTACTGCGTGACATTGTTCTTTACCTTGCTGCCTCGATGCTCCTAAGTTGTTGTGCCGCATACCAGGCGAATTCTTCTTTAATTCCCTCGTAAGCTGATCTATCTGCTCTTCCAGTTCTTTAAGGGAGTCAGCTTGCGATTATCTCATTGCCTCGCTCTTTTCAATGTAATGTTTTAATGATGATTCTAGAGACGAGGTGCTACAAGAAGTATCATATAAGAATGGTTGGTCGCAGGGTGGTATACCTTGAGAATTACCTGGGTTACAGTCCGGAGTAATGAAGACCGGAGGGTTGCCTCTATCCCCTTGATAACTATTCTGATAGAAACTATGGCTCTCCTGGTTGTGATTCCTGTCCCAACTTGAAGTTAGGTGATCCCACCAACCAGGGTTATAGATGTTGCCAAATGATTCATCATAGATAGAATATACGGGTTGTTGATTCCATGGGCAGACTTCTACTGGATGTCCCTCCCCACATTGGATGCAATTCATTGCGGCCACATGAGTCACCGCATTAACTTATGCTGATCCTTGAGAGAGAGTTCTCTATTGATTAGCCACCGTCTAGAGGAGTGAAGTCACTGTGGTCATTTGATCGACCAGTGTGCTCATCGCATCAGTTGACACATCGGCACTTTCTACTCTTTCTTGCTCTAGACCTGTTACCTCAAGCTCGGTATCAATCTACTCATCAGAATGTCGCGAGATGCGATCCAAGATATTCTTTGCTTCTATATATGATCTATTCATTAATCCTCCTTCTGCAGAGGCATTGGCAACTGCTTGCGTTGATTGGTCTAAGCCATTTTAAAAGGTTTCCATCAGAATATTATCGAGAACCCCGATATGCGGACAGCTCTTCACTAACTGTCGGAATCGCACCCAGGCGGTGCTCAAGGTTTCGTAACCCTTTTGCTCAAAATTCAACATATCCTTTCGTCTCCTTGTGTTGACTGCTGGAGGGAAGAATTTGTTCATGAAACTATCAACCAACTGTTCCCATGCTTTAATTTCATTTGGCTCTAATGACTGAGCCCATCTCTTTGCTTCATCCCACAGTGTGTATGGGAAAAGATATAACCTAAGTCTTTCTTGAGGCACATCAGGCATGGAGAATGCGCTGCACATATCCACAAAATTTGTCAAATGTGCATGTGGGTCTTCTCCTTGTAATCCTCCAAATTGACACATATTCTGAACCATCTACAGCATGATTGGTCTGATTTCAAAGCTTACATTCTCCTCAACCGTTGGTCTTGAGATTTCTGGTGAGAAATTGTACAAATCCGGCACCGCATAATCTCTCATTGGGATGTCATGATCAGTAGCAAGAAATATGGAGCCTTGCATTGGCCTATTTTCCCTTTGATTCCCTACGGGAGCCTCGTTATTATTAGCCATGCTTCTTCACCACTTAATTCGGCCCTGATGAACTCTTGCGCGAATAATACACTTGATCTCTGGGTCCATTTAGAATTTCTGGATCACTCCAGCACTCATAAGCCGTCAGGCTGCTCTTGGCGTTGAACAGCCAGTACAATGAGATCTGTCCTGAAAATACCACAAACACACTCAAACAATAAACTATTAACTAATCCTCAGCAATGGCTCCATAAACTTGTAACGCAAAAACTATACAATGATGCACGCAAGGTACAAATCCATGTGATACTACTTCTAGATATGCATTAATTAACAATGTTCTTGTAGTATGTTGTGCGTTGTCACAAGTTTCCTTGCGTTTAAACCAAGTATAATTTCACTGCAAGTTTCTTGGTGTGATCCAAGGTCGAACATAGGGACTATTTTAGGTTATTGCATTATGCTTGTGATACATGTGACCAAGGGTTTTTCAATTTATAAAATAATTTGTGTACAAGAAATTAAACATGTGATAAAGTAAAGTAAAGCGGTAAAAATGCGATAATAACATAAATTGAGTTAAACTAAATTGCGTTAAAGTAAATCTAATCTAAGATGATACAAAATACAGGTTTCATGATACAAGATACTAAGGACAACTGTGAAGATATACAAGAATCGTGTTATATGGTGGCAAGTGTCATGTGTGAAACAGAAAGAGAAAAGATAATTAGTACAAACATCACAAGTTCCTTAATTGCGTTAAAGGCATAAATATGGTTCCGTTTTTCCCTTGACGTACACCTCTCGGTGATTGACCGCGCTCCCACATCTCTGTGGTGAAACAAGGACAAACGTAATGAACGCAAGGTTGGTTCCATCCCTGGAAGTACTTCTTGCTTTAGTTAACGCATTCGTCTAACCTTCTCTCGACAGATCAGAATGGCATCTTTACTTCTGCTCTCACAAGTGAAGATGCCATCTAGCATGCTTTATCTAAACGTTCTTATTTCTTTCGCACAGAGTAAGTTACTTGTTTAATTCATATTAATTACCAATGGATTAAGAAGACATTATGAAGAAAGCGATAAATGGAGGAACGGAAATAGACAGAGAAGGGGATATGAAATCGATCGAGACATTCAATATTTCTATTCAGCGCCTGATACATGATTTGTGAATGAAGAGATTAAGAAAATGAAATACAAGGATGAAGAGAGTTAGAAACAAATACAAATAAATGCCAACGTCTTGGTGCCGATCTGGATGGAGATTTGCTTGCCAATGTGGATGGATCGTGCGGACGGATGAGCTTCCCTCTTAGGCTTGCTCAACCGATAGCAGGGATCTGAGTATAGAGCTTCGTGGTGGGGATCGGGAAGAATAGCACTGAAACTCACCTTTTGGCCTTGTCTCTTTTTTTCCGAGATTTCTTCCGATTAGTACTCAGCTCAGCCTCTCTCTCAATAATTCAACAGCAATTAGCTCTTGTATCAATTATACTCGTATCAAGTATATCTTCTCTGAATTCTATGGGGGTATTTATAGGTGAAAAGCTTTGACTCTTGGCTTGTGGACCCCATTTCTTGTTATGGAAATTCCGAAGATGAAGGAATAAATATTCTTTCTGTTATGCAATCAGACCGTCAAATCAGCACAACGGTTAGTTGTACATGTGTCGCAATCCTTCACCTTTGCATTGCTCATTTGCATCTTTCGATCGGTTGCTCACATGCGGTGTTGTTTTCATTACCGCATGCGGTTGAAACTCAACTCAGGACCGACTGTCGCATTGTGCCTTCATTGTGTTAATCGTCTCTTCATTGTGGATTGACGGGTGTAATGTAACAGAGATGCATTGTTCAGTTTCTTGTTGAACCTTGATCGCAAGCGGTGACTTGGTTTCCTACAAAACAGAGTAAAAATATCCTCTTCTACCATCTTAACGATGTTAGTGGGTGTAATTGCATTAATTCATAATTATTGTATTTCTGAGCTAATTTTCATACAATCAACGCATATTCCTTCTCTTTTGGCCACAATATCTAGATCAGGCAGCATAAATAACTTGTATTTCTACAAGTTATCAGACAACCAGGGATCTTAGTTCATTGGTTTGTGGTAAAGCAAATAAAACATCTCATTATTACATCACTAGTGTTTGTTCAATACAGGTGTTTACAAACTGCAGGACCCAACGATAGTTTAGGGCATCAACCTCAACAAGTGGGACCATGATCTATTGTTCATTAGAAGAACCAGTGGTACTTAAGGAGTTAGAGGCAACTACAGGGGGAAAACGATAATTTGGCCCATCTGTACTTATGAGTAATTTGTGAAAGGTCATCGTAATATTGATTGATTATACCTAATGGACATAAAAATATATCTGTAGTATGAAGAGTGCAGTTGTCGGTCTTTAGTGGAGTGCCTGATAGTTAATGGATGGTGGATAATGTAATTAAAGAGTTTAAGTAATTATTCACGTATCGTTGGAGCTTCAAGCTATAGGTCCATAAGGTCCCCTTGGTAGCTCAAAATGACTTAGTTGAGAATCCATTTTTGGGTTAATTTGAATTGTTCAAATTAATAAGAGGGAATATAATTAAATTGATTCAATTATATTTGATATAATTATCATAATGTTTTTTATACATTATTGTTTAATTGGAGGGAATAAATAATCTGAATGAGATTCAAAAAAAAAATTCTTTTCTATAAATGTGATTCATAGTTGTTAAATTTAATATAAATATGATTTATATTAAATTCCATAAAATAGAGAAAATGAACTATAGTTTATATTGTATATGATACAATACTAAAACTATTGGAAAATGGAATAAAAGAGTTTAGTTTTCTTTTTTCCTTACAGACTTACGTGAGAATCAAGACGATTGAAATTTTTTTCTATATGATAGAGAAAAGAACATAATCATTTTGTGTTCTTCCTCAATCTTCTTCCTCCTCTAAACTCAAACATACCCTCCAAACCAAAATAGTCAGAGTCCACCACTCCTGGACTCTCACCCTGAGAATACCAAAGGCTTCCAGTGGTTATGTCTCTTGTTGGTTTGAGATTTCTTGAAGAGAGTCTTCAAGTTTGTTGTTGTTTTTTAGTTCGTGACCGTTCGAAGGATACGAAGAAATGTTCTTCAAAGGTATTGTCTCTTGAACTCTATTTCTTTACAAAAAGAATGCTGCAATTTGTTTAGAATGCATATTGTAAAATAGAATATGTTCATTGTTTACAAACTATGAGTTTTAGGACATAAAACCCAATAATTTCTGTGACCAGAGATATGACAAACCAACAGTAAGTTGACCCTTCATAAATTTCTCATAACTACAGTGGGCCAAATTATCGTTTTACACTTGTAGTTACATCTAACTCCGTAAGTACTACTGACCCCTTTAATGAATAATTAGTTATAGTCAAACTATAAATTAGTTCCCTCTCTGGCCATTGAGAGGGTGAAGGCCCTTATTGTTCAAGACCCAGAATCAGTTCTTAAGGGAACAATTCATCCAACTTTCTACTCGGATAAATCCCCAAAATGGTAGGCATATTGAGTTGGCGAATCTGGCCACTTTCACCCATATAGATTAAAGGATTGCCCTCATAGACAAGAGTTCACAACTCACTCAGGTTTAAGGTCAAGTCACCTATGGTCATTCTATTGAAATGTTAATCTCTTCAAGTAACGGTATTATAAAGAGACACTATCTCTCGGTCCAGTCTTATCCAAACTCTTTGTATATGATAACCCAACTCACATGTCTCCACATGAATGATTAAGATTAAATTGTTTGTAATACTTTACAACAATTGTAACAATTACAAAGCAGGTTATATCCGTAGTATCACCAAGATAAGGCACCCAACCTTATCTATATTCTATAGACTATTTAGATTATTACTTAAACATGATCCACATGTTTGTCAACCATATACATGTTTAATTTATATAAATTAACCTTGGATCTTAGTTTATTGGATTGAGTTAATGCACAAATAAAATATATTTTATTTTATTAATAACAGTTTGTTTATACAAGTTTATAAACCACGAGAATGAACAGATTTAGGACATCAATCTCTGAGTCGCGGCTATTAAAGTATCATGAGGCTGGGTCATGTCGCTCTCCAACAGCATCGCGGTGCTTCGAGCCCTGCACAAGCACATTATAGGCAATTGGAGGTCGTGGGTTTGAGCGTTTAGGCAACATTTTAGCTACAGATTTTTTGTATTTTTTGAATTATTATATAATTTTGTTATTTTAATTAATTTAAATATTATAATATGATTATATTGATTTAAATAATTTTTAGGGCGCCAAAATATAGTTCATTTTCTTTATTTATTCAATTTTACATTTGATGTATAATTAAATATTATTGTAAGAGTAAAAAGCAAGCAGAAACAATTAAGATCTAAAGCACTCTAATTACATCAATTTTATGTATTAAGGATGCTTGTTCAAAATTGTAAAACAGAGTTTTGAAGAACAAACCTTGATGTAGCTCAAAATTAAAGCAATCCTCTGGTTGTTTTTTTTATAAAGAATACTTCGTGGACCACCACTAGAGTCTTCCCCGCTATTCTCCAGTCTTAGAATGGATTGTTGGATCCAAGATTGTGAAGAATTTTAAGAGAAAATATAGTTTAAGAGAATTTTGGAGCTATGGTTTTGAGAGGAAAAAATCAGCTTCTAAAGCCAACCTTTCCAGCCACAATCACAGCAATTCTTTCTTCTATTTAAAGAAGAAATCATGCAAAATCATAATCATCTCAAAGTGATACCAAATTGATCACTAATTAGTGAGAATTTAGGTGTTTTAAAGATGTTCAAGTGAGAAAAACCCACTACCTCTAAAATTAAACTAATTTTGGATTTCTAAAATTCAAATTTTAAATGAATTTTCTTTGAATTAATTCAAATAATTAATTTTAAAACCAATTTTAAATAAAATTAACTCTAATAATTAATTAAATAATTTAATTAATAATATTAATTTAATATCAAATATTAAATTAATAATTAACATCAATCTCGATCATGAATCCCTATTCATGTGTACAATATTTAAATCATATTTAAATATTTCCAACTCTCCATATTGTTTAATTCATAATTCAACGATAAGTCGTTAAGTATATCAAATATAATTAACGCTTACTTCCTAAATAAAATTTGAACGTTTCAAATTTTCTCATCCAATTGTTCTAAGGTTTAGTTCGATTGAGCTAGTAGGGGAACCTAATGAACCTACAGATCATGAGCTCCAACGATCTGAGATTGACCAGCTAAACTCTTTAACTTTGTTAACCAACATTTGTTAACTACCAAAACACTCCACTATAGCTCGATATTTGCACTCTCCTTATTGTAGATATATTTTTGTTTACTCAATATAACCATAATTAGTAAGTCGATCATTCACATATTGTTTGTAATTACAACTGGGTCAAAATTATTGTTTTACCTATGTAACTACATCTTGTTCCTTAAGTCCCACTAATCCTCTAATGAACAATTGGTTTATGATCCAACCACCAAACCGAGTCCCTCTCGGGTCAATGAGAGGGTGAGGCCCCTTGTTCAAGATCTTAAGTCAGCACTTAAGAGAACAACCTATCTACTATCCATAAAATTGGGTAGAAGTGAATTCCATCTTGTAGGACTATGTTCCCAGCTATCTACTCGATCTTATCCCTAAAATGGTATGCTTATTGAGTCAGTGAACTCAAGCCACACTCACCCATGTTCTTTAAGTACCAAAAGAAATGAACAGGAGTTCATAGTTAGCTTAGGATTAAAATAGAGTTACCTAGGTCATCGTATTGAAATAGATAGTTTTAATAGTAAACGGCATTATAAAGTAAAAGTGACTATTTCTCGGTCCTGTCACTCATTATATAGGACACCCTCACTTGTATGTCTTCACATGAACAATTCAAGATCACATTGTTTGTATCAAATACAAAGTGGGTCACATCCATAATGTCCCTAGAATAAGGTATCTAGCCTTATCCCATACTATAGACTGTTTTGGCCATTTACTCGAACTTGATCCACTTTTAGTTTTTCACATATAATTCAAGTGTTCATGCTATAGCTAGGGATTCTTAGGTTTTTAGATTTAGGTTTATTAAATGAAATTCACATATTCAATAACATCTTTACTAAATAAACCGCAATAATAACTTTATTGTAACATAGAATCCGTTTATTGTTTCCAAACTACGAGTTTTAGGACATAAAACCTAAGAATTATATGTTACATAATGCATGCATGCCATATAGTTTTTAAAAACCGACCTTAGGATATTAAGGAAATCAAACATGAGGATTTCCATGAGCAGCAGAATGATTGTTCCAAATTCCATTCGAAATTGAACACTAACAATTACAGTCAAAAAATGGAAACTAACTGATCATGCAATAACTAGAAATTACAACATGCTGACAAGATAATCAAGGGATAGGATATACATACCTTTGAAGACTCCTTCTTCAAAATCCCTTGATCACGAACACTCCATCAGTCTCCAAGACAACAATACACGAACGCTCGAACACAACAACCACAACACAGTACGATCCACAACGAAGACCACATGAACAATACGAACCCAACGAACGACCTCCAGAACCTCCATATAAATCAAGTTGAGTGAGGACACCACCACAATGGTTACCTTGGTATTCTCAGTGTGAGAGTCCAGGAGTTGTGGGCTCTGTATGGACTTGGTTAAAGGAAGAGGCTGGAGGAACAACAATCATGTAGACGATTGAGCAAGTGGGAGATAGGAAGTGTCTATCGTATAGGCGAATGCTCAATCGTTTGGAAGAAGGCAATCTATCGTATAGAAAAAGTCTTGCGATCATTTAGCTACGACCAGCTGAGTGAACTATCGTATAGTGACACTCCATGTAGTCTCTTTATGAGCTATCGCTTAGTGAAAACCATTTCACTTGATAGCATTCCTTGAGTTTCTTTCCAAATCAAGCAACTCTAATTTTAGGAAAACATTTTACCTTTTATCTAACGGTTACTATAAAATAATGAATAACCTCCCATTCAATTGGTTATTAGAGAAAATGAGATAATTATCTAATAATTAATATTATTATAAATATATATGATAACCAACTTACCATATTATATTTATATACTATAGTTTTAATATTTCATCTCATGAAACATACAAACCATAGTTCTTTTCCTATTTTATGGTACTTAATGTAAATAATATTTACATTAATCCTCCACTTGATGTATCTCATACATCACACCAATTATATCATATATAATTGAGTTTTCTCTTGTCAATTTGAACACTTCAAACTAACACCAAGAACTGATTCTCAACTTAAATCAATTGAGCTACCAAGGGAACCTTATGGACCTATAGCTTGAAGCTCCAATGATACGTGAATAACTGACTGAACACTTTAGTCACGGGATCCACCATCCATTAACTGCCGAACACTCCACTAAAAACCAATAGTTGCACTCTCCTTACTACAGGTATATTTTGTGTCCATATCAACCAATCAATAGTGTGATAACCCTTCACAGATCGCTCGTAAGTACAACTGGGCTAATTTACCGTTTTTCCCCTGTAGTTACATCTAACTCCTTAAGTATCATTGATCCCTCTAATGAGCATAAGTCATAGTCCTACTATGACTGAGTCCTTTTTTCCAAAGGGAAGTTGCCACTATGTTCAAGACTCGGAATTAGCTCTCAAGGGGAGCAATCTATCTACTTACCCCTACTTCGAGGAAGGAGTGAACCATCTTGTCTAACTGAGGTCCCAACTCCTAAATCAGATAAATCCCCAAAAAGGTAGGCATGTTGAGTTGCCATACTAATTAAAGTACCGCCCCCCAAAGTTAGGAGTTCCTAAAACACTCAGGATTAAGGTCATGTCACCTATGGTCGTTTAGGTGAGATGTAAGTCTTAAGTATCAATGGTGTTATATAAAGAGACGAATCATCTCGTGGTCCAATCTTATACAAACTCTTTGTCTAGGACACCCCCGCTGGCATGTCTCCACATGAATGGTCAGGATCAACCATCTGTAGTAGTTCAAAACACTTGTAAACTTCTACAAAGTAGGTCGTATCTGTAATGTCACCAGGATAAGGTATCCCTCTTCAATCCTTATACTACAGACCTTTTTAGGTTATCACTTAAGGCATGATCCACTTGTATATCTCATATACATGCTTAATTTTTTTATAGAATAACTATGGAGCTTTGTTTATTGGATATGAGTAAATGCAAAATAAAATGACTCTTACTTTATTCATAACAATGTGTATCATGCCTAATTACGACCCAAAGATTGAGAAAACTTTCCGAAGAAGAAAAAGAAATAGCCGCCAACAACAACAACAAGAGAAAGATCCCAACATGGCGGAGCACTCAGAAGATAGAGCACCAAATGCAAATAATTTCATGGCGAACCCCATCCTATTGGCGAACGATTACAGTGGAAACACTTTCCCTTTTCAACCAGTGGATGCCTCCTTGGGGTGATAGATGGTGGGTTAGCAGGCACCTTCCCTTTTCCCTTACCACCCTTCTTCTTCTTCCCCTTCGCAGAGTTAGAAGTAGAAGGTGCAGACTTCGTTCCAGAGGTCGAACCTCTATAGAACGTCCTGGAGGATGAAGCAACATTTGCCTCACCCTTCTTCCTCTCCTTACTTTTCAATAAAGATTGGTAGGTCTGCAACTCGTTGAGGAGAGTTGTAAGGTTATATTTCACTTTGTTAAGAATCACATTGCTAACAAAGTGCAGGAAGCTCTCTGGCAATAAATGTAGGATTATGCTAACCTGGCTGCCCTCATCGATGGTAGACCCATTCAACTCTGCCACATTAAAATGGACCATCATGTTAAGCACATGTTCTCGAACAGATGTACAATCTTCCATTTTGGAGTTGAATATATATTTAAGAGCCTCATGCATAAGCTATTCAGACGGTTGTCCAAACATCCCCCGCAGGGACTCCATGATCTCACGCACTGAGACCATAAGCTCATGTTTCTTGGCCAAGACTTCAGAAAGACTTGTCAAGATGTAGGCTCAGGCCTTCTCATTCGCCCTTGTCCATCGCCCGTATGCCTCCCGAACATTTGGAGCTGGAATAGAAGGACAACCTCTGTGAAAGCGAACATGAAATCTTCGATGATTAGGATCGCCGTGATCATGTGTTTCCATGTTGCGAAATTATCGCTAGTTAATTTTTCGGCGCTTAACAAATCTAACATGGTTGTAGCCATTTGAAAAAGTTGTTGCTGAAAATACGAACAAAACTTTATTAGATTTTGCTAAACCACTTTTAACCAAACAATTTTGCAAAATAGTTTCAAGTACCCTATGTGAAAGACTTCTATTTTGCAATGATGCCCCAGTGAGGCAGGAAAAACGTCACCGTTGGGGTGATCAGATGCCTCTTCTCTGGGATGAGACATTCTCAACGATTAGGCAGAACCAACTCTTGGAACTGAACCTAACAGCCACCATTTTTTGATCCAGAACCCTTTAACAATTTCGCGTAAGTGCTGTCTCTTATACACATCTAGATGTGTATAAGAGACAGCCTTATCATCTTACAGGAGATCAAATAAAGAAACGCGCAAAACTGCCATCCTTTAGGGAGACACTCCCAGGGTGCCTCGAGGCAATGCACAGTAACTTTATTCAACCCAACGAGGGAGATCAAGGGATATGCTATTGCACTTCCCACTCCCACTTACTATGAACACTCTCTCCATCCACCTTGATATTGACCTACCCAAACACAATTCGTTAGGGGGACACACCAAAGGTGCCTCGAGGCCGAGGGTAGATCTCACGGTATGGACTATTTAAGAGAAATGTGAAAGGTTTAAGTGAAGCATCTTATGCCCCAAGTACGTCCCACTGAATGTTCTACCTAGGGATTCATTAACCTAGACAATCTGGCTACTGATTTTAGTCTAAGTCGTCTTTTTAAACTCTGCTTATAAACAACATTTGTCTATGAAAAATGAACAAATTCAAGTAGTCATATTAGTAGTCACATTTAAACACTTTAATGGACTGTCCTTAACTTGCATGCATACATCAAATCTATATAATTTCCAGGTAAGTTCCTAGGTAGGGGTGTTATGTTTCCGTCAACTTAAATACCCCAGCCTAGACAGAACCCGCCTTAGACAAAGATCCCTTATAGATAGATTTGCTACACTTTAACCTTTTATTAGACAATTTAATCATATTAAACTGATTAAAAGATTAAAGCCTAAGGGTTGCTAATCATATTAGAACCGTGATCTTAGGTCTATGTGATCCAAGTTTTAAAAATTTTAAAAATATGAATTAACTTAAGTGAGCATGCATGTCTTTCATTTCTTTTAGTTCTAATTTCTCTTTAACTTCTAAAAAGAAACAACTAAAAAACCATTGCACATAACAAGGTGTTTATAACATTTATAAAGTAACCTATGTGTCATGCTTCATGCAATGTTCGGCCATTACTATACATAACTTTTATATATCGCGTAATAACCAATCAAACATGCTATTATTCACCCTTATACTATAACAATTATAATATAAAGATGATGCATGTCAATGCTTTTTATGCATGCATAAATATAATTCTTATATTATATGATGCATGAGCACGCTCTTACTTAATTAAATCATGCTTCTCTAAATTATAACAATTCCAATAAAGAGATGATGAATGACCAATGGATAACCTAAGGTGGGATTTACTATATGTTCATACCATATGACATATAAATAACATACATCGCATGTAATTAATTAACGATTAATGGATTAGAATGAGCCTTTACAAAAAAAATCGGAATGAAATAACTCTATCTATTACATTTTTCATCGAGCGAACCGGGTCTTGAACCGCCAGGAGGACTCCATTGTGCAGTAAACATCGAAGGTAGACAATCGCAATGCACACTAGACGATAGACGCAAAAACTAAACGATCGCGTAGACGACAATGAGGCTGCAAAGCCTGATCGTCTAGGCGATCGCTTAACGCGACTATAGGTAAACGATTTACCTTGCGTTACTAAGTGGTTATTTAGTCAGTTACTAAGCGATGAAGCTTACTAAGCTAAACGATCATCTAGTGCACTCACACGTTAAACAATATGTGAGCATCGATGATGCGATCAATCCTTGATCATCTCCTTCCTCGAAAAACTGCAATGCTTGCTCCGTTCTTCTTCACGAACGAATCAAGACTCAAACAGACTTTGAATTACATACTCGATAATGATTATTAATGCCCAAAAACACAGGGACCTTTACAAACAACTGCAAATGTAAAAGAATTAAATCAAACCGAGGCTAACATCCACGAAAACATCCATTAATCCGTACATCCACAACAATTTAACGATTAAATAGACCAGACATGCACCCACAAAGAATGTATATGTAATTTGTTGCAACAATGAAATTGGAGTACCAGAACCTGGCTCTGATACCAATTGAAGAAGCTCTTAATGAAGAGCATCCATGAGCGCATTCGGATCTTTTCGATTTCATCGTGACCAAAATACAACATGTACATTCTAACATACAGTTATGCAAATTCACACTAATTAAAGGCATGCTTCGAAAAATAAAATACAAAAGAAAGAGTTCTCATACCAGTTGAAGACCCTCTTCAAGCGATGAACTCTGATGCAGAGGAAGAACCTCTACGCGCACTCTATCACCCAACAAACCAGTTGGCTGCAACAACACGATCGTCTACACGAACAGCAGCAACACGAACAGTCACGAACAAGTGAATAGGGGATGACAACACCAAAATAGAGCCCTTGGTATTCTCAGAGTGAGAATCCAAAGTGTGGTCTTTGGTGAGTTTGGTAAAGGTTGGAGAAAGAACAAATCATGTAGACGATAAGTAAGTGGGAGAGAAAATGAGCTATTGTATAACTATGTGTTTATCGTTTAGAAAAAGCTACACGATCGTGTAGGTTTTACTAAGCGATCATTTAGTAAATGGTGGACGATCATTTAGTAAATGCGGCACAATATGCAATCATTTAGGAAAGCTAAGCGATCGTTTAGGGACTAGTGTACGATCGTTTAGTCGCGAGGTGTGCGATCGTTTAAACAATGAGCGACTATCGTATAGGCTCTCAAACTATTCGATCGTTACGTTTTCACACCGATGGGATTTTTACGAACCCTTTGCAAAATGAAACAAAATTTCATTTTATTTTATTCTTCGGTTACAATAACCGACTTCGGATTCTCCCACTAATGCACGTCCGAGAGAATTTTTAGGCCAATTATCATATAATTAACCAATTTAATAATTAATGAATATAATCATATTATATTCTTACCCTATAATTTGATATCACATATCTACTATAGTAATTTCTCCTCTACTTGATATACTCCAAAATAATGTATCTCATACATTTGGTCAATTATATCATATATAGTAAACCAATCCAATTATATCATATATAATCGAACTTCCTCTTGTCAATTTGAATATTTCAAATTAACCCAAACACTGATTCTCAACTTTATCCAAGCTACCCAGGGGACCTAATGGACCTGTGGCTCAAAGCTCCAATGGTACGTGAATGGCTGACTAAACTCTTTAGCCACGAGATCCACCACCCGTTAACTGTCAGGCATTCCACTAAAGACCAACAGCTAAACTCTTCTTACCATAGATATATTTTTGTGTTCATCAGATGTAACCAATCATGAGTATGATGACCTTTCACAAATGCTCGTAAGTACAGCTGGGTGATGCTTGTTATTATGAAGTGAAAATATGGATGATATGCATTGATGGATTTTCGTTGTGCACTCAAGTTTCCCCAGTGGAATTCAAGTGTAAATTCCCCCGAGGTTCTTGGTAAGTCTAGGGTCGAACACAGGGACTTGTGAAAACAGATTGCATTGGTAATTTTTATAAAGACTTGACGATAACCAGATAAATAAATAAAGTGTTTGGGTTGTAGTTTTCGTTGATGACAAAGAAATAAATAAAGGTAGTGGATTTGAGAAAGACAGTTGCATTGATAGATGCAATGAGTATGTGATGAACGGGTTGAGAAAATCTTTAGCTAGCGTTACTCGGGAATGCGTCAGACTATGCGATCATGTTACAACCATGCACAGCAAGTCATTTTCCAATGTAAATGCGATGCTCCTAAGTTTAGAACGCATGTGTTGAATGCAAAGTGTCCATAGAGCTTATCCCTAAGTCTCTACTCTTGTCCTATGTGTTGATGCAAAATGCATGAAAGCAAGGTGACCGCATACAATCATATCTTATTTCTAAAATGCATGCGATGTGTTGATAACAAATAGTGTTCATTCCTAAGCACCTATCTCTCGTTTATGCGTTCTAATTTGGTCCTTCCAAACCTAGATTCTAACCTGACCTTCCCAAGTCTAGATCCTGTCCTTAGACTACCCTCCCGAGTATTTCTAATAGACGAATGAAGCATACATAAACAAGATAATCACAAAGAATGAAGATTCCCTAGTTGTGCTAGCTAAATGCTTCTCAACCCATTCAACTAATTTAGCTACTCATGCGTGAATAACAAAGAGTGAACAAATATAGAGACGAAAATTCCATTTTTATAAATGAGTTGAGTACAAAATGACAATGGAAAGTAAGGTAGAGAGGCTGGTAGAAATTTCTTGCTAACCGAGGCTTTTTACACTAAAATCTCTATTTTTTTCTAAAGATGTTCCCGCTTTCGTAGGCGTCGGCCCTCTCTCTGTCTTTGGAGCTTCCGGCGCTCTCCCAGGCTTATCAGAATGATCTACCGACACGACTTTTTTCCTCGTGCCTGCTTTAAAATGAAAGGAAACTATGGACAGAGGCGTGAACTTGTGGAACAAAAGATTGTAAAAGTGGTGAACCTCTTTTCTGAAGGATGCACTTGGTATTTATAGAGCATCCATGGTGAAAGGCGGCTTCTCTCTCCTGGTTGTACAGATGGGATAGCTTTAATTCTTGACTGATGTGCCAGATAATTATCACCGATAAAGCTGAATATACTTTGTGACCGTTATCGACTGTCAACTTAATTTGGATTCAACTGTCATCAGCTTTCTGTCCCATCGCTCTTAATTATCCTTTCACCTGGATGCGCCCACCATATTGCGCCAAGTTGCGGCGATTCTTCTCGGGCGAATGTTTGCGAGCACGATCAATGCAAAGCCTTGCGGTGAAGTTACACTCGACCAATGATTTCTTATGATCGCTATCCTACATTGCAATAACGCATATTCTGCACAAAAATACAAAGATCTACTGTTCTAATGTGTTAGATGCATGCGACCGCAATATTATAGAATTTATGCTTAATGGACACAATTTAACATATTTCATTAACGCAATCCAATATTGTTTAAGGACTTAGCACTATGCAGTCCCTCTTCTCCCAACAACAATAACTCTTTGCTCAACAACAAGCCTTCTTCAACCAGAGGTTTGATGTGGTAATGGAGCAAATCGACGATATACAGCATAGTGCTGCTACGTCAAGAGAGGCGTTGATCAATATTCAGCACAATATTTATAAAGTCCATCGCCACCAAAGACAGATTGCGAAGCGCAACCATGAATACTTTAATTTTCTCACAGCTTATCTTCATGGTCCCATGATGCCTCCGCATCTCAGGCAGCAACTGAATTTTGAAGAAGCTCCTGCAGTACCACCTCAAAATCCTCCTCCAAATCCTCCTGCTCCTCAACAATAATCTTTACAATTTTTGCGGCCATTCTATATTTTTATTCAATTCATTATTTTTTCTAATGAAATTCTTTGATTCTTTATATAGGCAACAATTTTTGTATTATGTTAATTTTTAATTATTTGTATAATTTGTTGATATTCAATACAAATGAGTACATATTCACTCTTTTTTGCCTATGCCTTTTTCTTTATCATCTTTTATCAATATTTGCGATGTTCTAATCTTTTACTTTTGCGTTATTCATTGTGTTGCCATGATGTAATCTATGTTTATACTTAGAAACATTTCCCATACTTTGTAAACTCTGACTAACACTTAGTTAATTCTTAGTTTATCAGTACTTTACCTTTTATCTTTCAAAGTTCTGCTCGAACCTTCTTTTTGAAATTTTTATTCTAAGTGTTTGTCTAGTCTATCCAAACAACAATGAAGAACTTGCTTATCTTTAAATTTGGGGGTAGGGAAGGTCTGAGCAGATAAGATCAAGAATATGCGATCTTTAAGAAAATGTGTTCACTTCCAAAAAAAAAATATTATGCCAAACTCCAATGTCAGCGCAAGGGAAAACTTCAAAAATGTTCCCAACTTGATAAGAGTTTAGTTGTGCAAGGAGCCTGCTCGTAGTTGGATGTTCGTATGACACTCGTAGGAGCAAGCCAAAACGAAGGTAGGTTTCCAAAAACAACGCAATATGAAAAAAAAAAAAAAAAAGAAAGAAAGAAAGAAAGAAAATAAAAGAGTGTAAGAGACAACTCCTCTGAATATCATGAGTTAAAGTTGAAATTGGCACACAACCATAGTTGGATGTTCGCATGACACCCATGGGAACAAACCAAAACGAAGAGTGCAACCATGACCAACAGTCTCTAATAAATAATGCAAAGTTTGATCACCACATATAGATATATCAAGTTGTTTTGACAAAGAAGAGATAAATATTCTATTTAAAAAAAAAAAAAAAAAAAACTAGAAAAGCATCTTTGAGCAGAATTTTGTTATATAGAAGAATAAAGTAGGACTTTGTTAAGAATTAGCAAGGATAGAAGGAAATTGCGCTGTTAAGAAATGTGCCTAAGTGTAACATTCGAAGCAGCCAATCGACGCAAAAATATAGGAAAAGAATTTAGCTTTATTGCCTTAGTAGAAGATATGCTTGAGGACAAGCATATATCTAAATTTGGGGGTGTGATAACTTGCAGAAATACGAGTTATTTATGCTGCCTTATCTAGATATTGCAGCCAAAAATAAAGGAATATGCGTCGATTGTATGAAAATTAGCTCAGAAATACAATAATTATGAATTATCGCAATTACTCCCACTAACATGTCAAGATGGCAGAAGAAGATATTTTTTACTCTGTTTTGCAGGAAACCAAGCCACCGCCTGTGATCAAGGCTCAACGAGAAACTGAACAACGCATATCTGTCACATTGTGCCCGTCAATCAACAATGAGGAGATGATTAATGCAATGACGGCGCAATGCGATAGTCGATTCCGAGCTTAATGTCAACTGCATGCGGTAATAAAAACAACACTGCATGCGAGTAACCAATCGAATGATGCAGTTGAGCAACACAAATGCGGAGGATTGTGACACGTGTACAACTAACCGTTGTGCAAATTTGACGGTCTGATTGCATAACAGAAAGAATATTTATTCTTCTGTCTTCGGAATTTTCATAACAAGAAGTGGGGTCCACAAGCCAAAAGTCAAAGCTTTTCACCTATAAATACCCCCATAGAATTCAGAGAAGATATACTTGATACGGGTACAATTAATACGAGGGCTAATTGTTTTTAGAAAGGCTGAGCTGAGTACTGATCGGAAGAAATTCGGGAAGAGAAGAGACAAGGCCGAGAGGTGAGTCTCAGTACAAATCTGCCAGATCCCCGCCGTGATGCTTTGTGCTTAGATCCCTGCTACCGGTTGAGCAAGCCTGATAGGGAAGCTCATCTATTCGTTCACTTCATCCACGCCGACAAGCAAATCTCCATCCAGATCGACGCTAAGATGCTAGCGCTTATTTGTATTGTTTCTAACTCCATTTCATCGAGTGTATTTCATCTTCTTAATCTCTTCATTCACAAATCATGTATCAGATGCTTAATTGTTTTATTGAATGTCTCGATCACTTTCACTTCCACTTTTCTGTCTATTTCCATTCCTCCATTAATCGATTTCTCCATGAAGTTTTCTTAATACCTTGGTAATTAATATGGATTAAACGAGTAACTTAATCTGTGCTAAAGGGATAAATGCGTTTAGCTAAGGCATGCTAGAAGGCATATTCTCCTATGAGAGCAGAAGTGAAGATGTCATTCTGATCTGTCGAGAGAAGGTTAGAAGAATGTGTTAACTAAAGCAAGTATTACTTCCAGAGATGGAAGAAATCTTGCGTTCATTACATTCATCCCTGTTTCACCACAGAGATGTGGGAACATGGTCGATCACCGAGAGGTGTACGCCAAGGGAAAAGCGGAATAGTACTTATATCTTTAACGTAATTAAGGAACTTACGCTGTTTATATTAGTTATCTTTTCTGTTTCTGCTTCGTACATAAGACTTTTCACCGCATTACACGATCTTTGCATAATCTTCACAGCCAGCCTTGACCTCAGTATCTTGTATCATGAATCTTATATCTTGTATCATCTTAGCTTATATTTACTTTATTGTAATTTACTTTAATGCAATTTATATATATCGCATTTTTACCGCTTTTTTTACTTCATCACATGTTTAATTACTTGTACACAAAATCTTTATTAATTTGAAAAACCCTTGGTCGAATATATCACAAGCACAATGCAATAACCTAAAACAGTCCCTGTGTTCGACCTCGGATCACTCTAAGAAACTTGCGGTGGAATTATACTTGGTTTCAACGCAAGGAAACTTATGACAATGCATAGCATACTACCAGCATTTCATTAATAATGCGTACATCTAGAAGTAATATCGCATAAAAGTCTGAATAAGCATGACACATCCTCCACATCATTCCATTTCCATCATTAATCACTGTCCATGTGCTTATTTAGAGTCATTCAATCTATGTCTGTCAACTATGTGTTAGTCTTGAAAGGTTAGTTGGATGCAAGGTGGGTCATTGAAAAAGCTATTAATTCCAAGTGAGTCCAAGAGAGGTTAGGCATTAAAGGAAACTATGTGTCGAAAAGCTTATCAAAGAGACAATGTTGTTTTGAGGTTACTTGATTGCATTAAAAGGGCTAGGCAAGGCCTATACGATGAAGCCATATGATGGCTACATTGTTTTGAAGTTAGGAGAGACCTCGTGAATGCATATAGCAAGCATGGCCTAGACATGAAGTTTGGCGTTGGATGTGTGGCATGCGTTGGAGAACCATGTGATGGCCTAGGTGGAATAGTTGAGCGCATGACTATGCGATGGCCTTGGTATAAATGAGTGCATGCACCAAGGGAAAGCCATGCATGGGGAAAGAAAGTATGGCCAAGGGAAGTCATGCAAAAGACTCAAGGCTAGTAAGGGCCAAGGAAGAGTCAAGCGTTGGATGAGACCATGGGATCAAGAGAGCATGCGATCATTGGATGAAGTATGCGTTGACAAGTTATGTCTTGGAGAACAAGGCTAAGATGGCAACTCATCCGGACATGTGGCTGAACAAGGGAGAGTTAGTATTTGAGCCAAGGATAGGTAGAGGTTTGAGAGGACATGCAAATTTAGGACTTTATGTTGACTAAAGGAGAGGAGGCCACTTCAGGGCTAAGGTGGCAAAGGAAAGTGTTGGCAGCATGAGAGGAAGGCACACAGGCATACAAGGAAATTGGAGGTGTCATGCTTAGGGGAGTTTTGGGTGCCTATAAATAAGGCAAGTTGGGGCGTTAAGCTTTCACAATTCACTCGTGTCATTTGAGTGAAACAGGTTTAGATGGGCAGTGGGTATCTGCCATCCTCACTTCTCCTTTCGGGTCTGGGAGACAAGGCTCGGGAGGGGGTGTGATAAGTTGGTATTAGAGCATAAGTTTTTTGGAAACCTATGGTTTGATTTCAGGAAAACCTGAGGGTTGTGTGGTAAAGTAAATTACGTAGGTTTAAGAGAAACCTGGGAATTAATCAAAGTTAGACTAGAGGAACAGCGGAAGTGGCAGACCTAGTAGACAACTCGAGCTGGAACTCACAACACTACTTGAAGATGTGCCAAGGAAGGTAAGAATGAATTAAGTTATTCTCACTTAAAGTTTGAGATAGAAAAGTTATTTGTAGTTAGTTTGGTTTAAAAACTAGTCATGAGGATAGGAGAAGTTCTATTGGCCAAATTAAGAAAGTTATATCAGAATGGCGTAGTAGAAGCGTAGTGGAAAAAAATGGGGTTATAAAGTTTTTGATTTGGAACCCCTAACCCGAGTAGGTTAAGATAAATTTCGAGGATGGAATTTCATAAGGGAAAAGTAATATGAAAACCAAACCCTACTTTACCTACTTAAATATTTTTATTATTGAGATTAGTAAAATGAAGGGTTTAATATTTGAGTTAATGTGGAATTGTAGGGAAATGGGTAAAGGATAATGAAATGAAAAAGGAAAAATGCTTAAGTATTGAAGACTTGGTTTTCAGGTGTTTATAAGTTAGCCTAGCAAGAAGAAATTTTGGCTAAGTGTTGGCCGTGAAATAGTGGCCAAGCATCGAGTAAAAGTCATGCATGAGCGAGGAAAGGATCATGCATCGAGTATGCATGATCGAGTAAAGGAGTGCATCGAGTATGCATGAGCAATGAAAGGATCATGCATCGAGTGTGCATGAGAGAGGAAAGGATCATGCATCGAGTATGCATGAGCGAGGGAAGGATCATGGATCGAGTATGCATGAGTGAGGAAACAATCGTGCATTGAGTATGCATGAGCAAGGAAACGATCGTGCATCGAGTAAAGGCCATGCATGAGGGAGGACGCACTCAGTTGCGTGCAAGTATGGGCATGAGGCACTGAACGTAAGGGCGCTGGGCATGCGATGAGGATGGAAGCTATGCGATGAGACTGAAGCTATGCGATGAGGTTGAGAGCTGTGCGATAAGACTAAGTTGATGTGTGCAGCAAGAGACCTTAGGCAAGGGGCTTGTGTAAGCGTTATCACACATGGGCTATCTAAGGTGAGGATTGGTATGCGTTGATTGAAGAAATATGTGCCAACCATGAGGCTAAGCATTGGAAGAAGAGTGCGGCCATTGGACTATGCGTTGGTCTTGAGAGGTTAGTTAGATGTAAGGTGGGTCATGGAAAAGGCTATGATTCCAAGTGAGGCCAGGAGAGGTTAGGCGTTAAAGGAAACTATGCGTTGAAAATCTTGTCAAAGAATCAAGGTTGTTTTGAGGTTAGTTGATCGTATTAGGAGGGCAAGGCAAGGCCTATACGATAAAGCCATGCGATGGCTAGGTTGTTTTGAGGTTAGGAGAGACCTCATGAGCACATATAGCAAGGATGGCCTGGACGTGAAGTTTGGCGTTGGATGTGTGGTATGCGTTGGAGAACCATGCGACGGCCTAGGTGGAAGAGTTGAGCGCATGATTATGCGATGGCCTTGGTATAAATGAGTGCATGCACCAAGGGAAAGCCATGCATGGGGAAAGAAAGTATGGCCAAGGGAAGTCATGCAAAAGACTCAAGGCTAGTAAGGGCCAAGGAAGAGTCAAGCGTTGGATGAGACCATGGGATCAAGAGAGCATGCGATCATTGGATGAAGTATGCGTTGACAAGTTATGTCTTGGAGAACAAGGCTAAGATGGCAACTCATCCAGACATGTGGCTGAACAAGGGTGAGTTAGGATTTGAGCCAAGGCTAGGTGGATGCTTAAGAGAGCATGCGAAGCTAGGACTTTGCGTTGGCTAAAGGAGAGGAGGCCACTTTAAGGCTAAGGTGGCAAGGGAAGGCGTCGACAGCACGAGAGGAAGGCACATAGGCATGCAAGGAAACTGGAGGTAAGATAAGGGGAGTTATGGGCGCTTATAAATAGGGCAAGTTGGGATGTTAAGCTCTCACAATTCACTCATGCGATTTGAGTGATATTGGTGTGAGAGTGCTCAGGAAAAAGTTTAGATCAAAGTTTGGGTCCAACTTGGATTAGGCTTGGACCGACCCATTAGATTAGCCCATTGAATATTTATTATTATTATTATTATTATTATTATTATTATTATTATTATTATTATTATTATTATTATTATTATTATTATTATTATTAATTTTTTCTAATAATATGTTTTTAAATTTATTAAATTTTATATTTATTTTTATTTTTCATTTTTTTTTGGAAAAAAGTAATAATATTATAAAAATCTATAATTGTCTTATAAAGACTTATGTCCTTAACACTTTTAAAAATTTTAAACTAACTAAAAACTATTGTTGGCTTTTTGGCCATCAATCTCAAATTAATTAATTTTAATTAATTAATTAATAATATTTTGATGATAACAAACCTGAATTAATTTATTAATAATTTGAGTGTTTTGAAGTGTATTGCGTAGAGCTTGGAACAACGATTTCAACACAATATAAATCACTCAAATCGGAGTTTAAACGAAAAAGATATTGTCGAAACAAGCTTAATAGAAAAATCCCGAGTTGATAATGTGGCATATATTTTCTTATCAAAGTGGACTAATTGAAAGGTGTCACATGGAGAAATGGGGAAGTAACACATGGTGGACTTTTGATTTATGGTTAGGTTTTAAAAAGAAAATGAATTTTATTTTATGTTATGTGTGTGTCTAACGGCTAGTTTTGGACACATTATGGACTTTTGTTTTTTATTAGATTTTAAAAAGAAAACGAATTTAATATTATTTTTTGTTTGTGTCTAATGGCTAATTGATTCAAAAAGAAAAAATCTCCCCAATTAATTTTTCTTTTTCACGGTTTAAAACCCAAATTGAATTTGGTTTTCTCCTCTTCTCTCTCTTTTTAAACTCTTCTTCTTTAAAATTAACACAACAAATTTCATATTCTTCAATTCTATTCAAAAACACATACTTTTCATTATTGCTCTCTCCAAGCTCCAATTTTCTTTTTTTCATCTTATTCTTGAGAAAGATTTATGTATTGTGGAGATTGATTTGTTGTGAGCAAACTTGTAAATTTACTATTCAAGAGATTTTTTTTTTTTCATATTGTTCTTCATTTTCAAATTCATTGTAAGGGTTGCGCTTGATCCCATAAAAAGAATTTTTGTGACGATTTGATACTCAACTATGAAAAGGATCAAGTTTGTACTTATGCCCAAAAAAAGAACGTTGTAGCGGTTCAACTCTATGTCGTGGATAGAATCAAAGACTTTTGAAGTACCAAAGAAGAGCTTGGAAAGTGGATGTAGGTCGGGTTGTGCTGAACCATTATAAAATTACCGGTATTAATTTCTCTGTCAGGATACTTAACAAATTTTGCAATTAAATTATTAATATATTTCATTGCATAAAACTAGTTGCTAAAATTTGTTCTTCAATTTGTTTATGTCAATTTATTGATCTTCTTTAAATGAATGTATTTATATGAAATTCTTGTTTAAATTACTTATTATCTAAAAGTATATAAATTTGCTTAATTGGCCTACATCGTGACAAAAATTTAATTAGTTTAATTAAACCTTATTCATCCTCTTCTAGAGTTGTTATATCGATCCTATAACTACATTATATCTAAATATACTGAAAAAGGAATTAAAAGAATTTACTTTAAAATAAAATATGAAGAATTATACATATGCATATATATTTGGGTGAGTCCAATTATACCTCCCTTGGACGACCCAACTAGCCGATTCAAATATGATCTAAAGGAACCAACTTAATTATTAAAATGGTGATTCATATCCAATCCAACAAATAAATGAACTAGATTGAATTGGGCTGATCAAATATTCACACATGGTGAGATCTATATTAAGGTTGTGTGATTCATAAATTCCTTAAGGAAAAAGGATCGCAGAATCAAATTAAGAAATAAAGAAGTCGAATATTCACATTTTAATATATTAAAGTTTAAATAATGTTTTTTTATAACTAAGCAAAACTACTTTTTTTTAATCCCTGAGTTTTTATAATTATTATTTTAGTTTAATTTTTTCAAATTGTAATTAAAATGAAGATAACTGAATAAATTTATCATTATTACCAATTTTATAAAAATAAAATAAAAAGTTATTTTACCAAGATCATTATTACCAAGTTTTATTATTAATAATAGAAAGTTGTATTAGAAAGTTTAATGAATGCTTGCTCTTAAGAAAAATTGTTAATTAGACCATTACCAGCTAAAGTAGGAATTGAATCACCTGCATTTTTAGAACGAATTCATGATGATATATATGGACCCATTAACCCACCAAGTGGACCATTTAGATATTTTATGGTATTAATAGACACATCTAGCAGATGGTCACACGTGTGCTTATCATCAAGTTGAAATCTTGCATTTGCAAGATTACTTGCTCAAATAATTAAGTTAAGAACATAATTTCCTAATTATACAATTAAGACCATTCGTCTTGATAATGTTGGTAAATTTACATCCCAAGATTTTGATGATTATTATATGTCAATTGGGATAAGTGTTGAACATCCTATAGCTCATGTTTATACATAAAATGGTTTAGCAAAATCATTCATAAAACGTTCGCAGTTAATTGCTAGACCATTGTTTATGAGAGCTAAGTTTTCTACATCTATATAGGGACATGCTATTTTGCATGCAGCATCACTTATACACATTAGGTTGGTAGCTTATCATAAGTACTCACCATTACAATTAGTTTATGTCAATGAGCCAAATATTTCTCATCTGAGAATTTTTTATGTGTTGTATATGTTCCAATTGCTCCACCACAACACACTAACATGGGCCATCAAAGGAGGTTAGGAATATATGTTGAATTTGATTCCCTATTAATTATTAAATATCTTGAACCCTTGAAGGGTGATGTATTTACTGCACGATTTACTGATTGTCATTTTAATAAGACAAATTTCCAACATTAGGGGGAGGAATTATGAAGTTGAAAAAAGAGATTATATAGAATATATCGTTATTGTATCATTTAAATCCTCGTACAGGTCAATGTGAACTTGAAGTTTAGAAAATAATTCATTTGTAAAATATAGCAAATCAGTTACCAAATGTATTTATAGATGCAAAAAAAGTAACTAAATCATGCCAGCTGCAAATGTTCCATCAAAAATTGATATCCCAACACAGCAAGTTACTAATGAATATGGATCACGCCAGAAGTATGGTAGACCAGTGGGTTCCAAAGATAAAAATTCTCAAAAACGAAAAAAATTAATAGTCAAAAAGACTTTGTTGAGGATGTAAATATCCATGAATAAATCCTTAACATGACTAGTGAGGAATGTGAAATACCTAAAGATAATAATGAGATTTCAATAAACTATGTCATGGCAGGAAAAAGATGAAACTAAAGTAACGTAGTTATTGACAACATTTTTGCATATAATGTTACTCTTGATCTTATATTTGAAAATGAGGATCCTGAACCAAAATTTGTTGAAGAATGTCAACATAGAAAATAATAGCTTCAATGGAAGGAAGCAATCGAGACAGAATTAAACTCACTTTCAAAATGTCAGGTTTTTGGAACAGTAATCTGAACACTATAAGGTGTCAAATTGTTGGATACAAAGGTATTAGTGAGAAAAAAGAAATGAAAATAATGTGGTTACAAGATATAAAGCAAGACTATTTGCACAAGATTTCTCACAAAGATTTGGTATTGATTATGAGGAGACATATTCTCTAGTGGTGGATCCAATTACATTAAGATATTTAATTGGTCTGACAGTGTATAAAAATCTAGACATGCATCTTATGGATGTCGTCACAGCATATTTATATGGATCTCTTGATGATGATATTTATATGAGAATCTCAAAAGTATTGAAGATACCTGAAACATATAAATCAAATTCTCGATAACTGTATTCGATAAAGTTACAGAGGTCATTATATTGATTGAAACAATCAGGACGAATGTGGTACAATCTCCTGAGTATATATTTGTTAAAATAAGGATATCAAAATAATCTAATATGTCCATGTGATTTTATAAAGAAATCACAATCAGGATTTGTTATTATAACTGTATATGTTGATAATTTAAATATAATTGGAACTCCTGAAGAGCTTTCAAAAGCAATATAATATCTTAAGAAAGAATTTAAGATGACATATCTCAAAAAAATAAAATTTTGCATTGGCTTGCAAATTGAGCATTTAGCATATTGGATATTTATTTATCAGTCAACTTATATAAGAAATTTTTTTAAAAGATTTTATATGTACAAAGCACGTCCATTGAACATTCCAATGGAAGTTCGTTCACTAGATGTGAAGAAAGATATATTTTGATCTCGAGATAATAACGAAGAACTTCTTGGTCAAATAACATATTTTAGTGTAATTGGTGCATTTATGTATCTTGCTAATATTACAAGACTAGGTATTACATTTTCAGTAAATTTATTAATGAGATGTAGTTCCTCTTCAACAAAAAGACATTGAAACGCAATTAAGCATATACTCTATTATCTCTGAGGACGATCGATATGGGTTTTAAATCAAATTTTGATCTAGTTAGTTATACAGATTCTGGATATTTATCTGATTCATACAAAGCTAAATCTCAAACATGTTATCTATTCACATGCGAAAAAAACTGTTATATCGTGGCGGTCAGTAAAATAGACCATAATGACTACCTCAAATCATGCCGAATTCTTGCAATTCACGAGGCTAGTCGAGAAGGTGTATGGCTAAGATCAATGACTCAACACATTCATAAAACATGTAACTTGTCTTCTAATGAAAATCTTCCAATAAGATTATATGAAGACAACACGGCATGCATTTCCAAATCAAAGGACAATATATTGAAGGAGATAGAACAAAGCATATTTCACTGAAGCTTTTGTACACTCGTGATCTTGAAGAAAATGGTGACATCACTATACAAAAAATTTGTTCGAAGGATAATCTGACAAACTTATTTACAAAATTATTACCAACCGCAATTTTAAGAAATCAGTTCACAATATTGGAATGCGGCAACTCAGATATCTTAAGTGATGTTTTCATGAGGGGGACTAAATATATTGTATTCTTTTAGGAGTGTATATCTTATGAAGTATGTACTTTTTTTCACTAGGGTTTTTCTTAGTAAGGTTTTAATGAGACATATTTCATATATATAGTGGCCATTTAAGAGGGAGCATTATAAATATTATGGTAATAAATGCCCATTAGATGTTCATACTTAGTGTCCATGTCATACCCTCATTTTACCAAATATTATCCATGTGTCTTAAGATTACACACCATTAGTATTCATGTAATCCACATCCTACTTGTCAAATTGTCTATAAATAGTAGCATTTTGTGGGTTTTATTAGATACACATACATTGGTGAAATCTCAAATAAAGTTGGACAAAGTTGAAGATTTTGGAGAATTTTCTAATTTTTTTTTTTATATTTTATTTATTTTTATTTTACTTAGTTATATATTATATTATATTTATTTTAATATTATATTTATTGATATCATATTCCCGTTGACCGTTGTGCTTCTCAAATTCACAACAAATAATTAAAAATAGTTAGTTATAATTAATATTAATTTAATTAATTTGGTTATATTTTTACTATTTATATCCATATACAAAAATCTCACTTATATGAAGGATATTTAAAGTTCACGTTGAATGTGCTTTTATAATAAAACTTACAAAGTAAAAACATCAAAAAGGTACAAAGACAATGAATATTTGTATGAAAACCCTTGAGAAGATCTAGAAAATAAAAAATGCCCGTAAAAGTTTTTTAAAGCTCAACAACAAATAAATGGGACATTTAAGGCAAAGGGTTGGCTATTATAGTCCTAGGTTATTATAGTTGGGTTATGATAGTTTATGTATGGGGTGTAGATTATTTTAGATTGGGTTATAATAGTATGTGTTTGAAATAGTAAACTATTATAGTTTGAGAAAAAAATAGTAAACATCGTAGCAAAGAATAAAAAATTGATGAATGTAAAATAGTAAAACTATAGCAAATAATAAATATTGTAGCAAATAGGAGTTATGAAATAGTGTTGACCGTAACTAATTGGGAGTTTTAAAAATAATATTTACTATAGCAAGAGGTGGTTATTATAGTCTTAGGATAGTTTGTTGGGTTTTATGTCTTAAGACTCGTGATTTGTAAACAATAGAACTTATTCTGCAAATTCAATAAAATTGTTATTGAATATATTATTATTTAGAAATCCAATAAACCAAAGTCCCATGACTATTACATGAGTACTTGAACTTTATATGGAGACATACAAGTGGATCAGGTTCGAGTAAATAGTCAAAATGATCTATAGTATATGAATAAGGTTGAGTGTCTTATTCTGGTAACACTATTAGATGCGGCCTACTTTGTTGATGTTGCAAAAAGTTGTAAAGTGCTACATACGAAGTGATCTAATTCGTGCACGTTGTGACATAAGGAGTGGGGGTGTCCTGTGCAAATGAGTTTTGTGCAAGATCGGACCACAAAACCTGCCACTCTTACTTTATAACGTTGTTTACTGTTTAAAATTGATTATTTCAAAGCGATGATCTAGGTAACTTGACCTTAATCCTGAGCTAACTATGAACTCCCTGTCTCTTATACACATCTAGATGTGTATAAGAGACAGTTATAATGTTGTTTACTGTTTAAAATTGATTATTTCAAAGCGATGATCTAGGTAACTTGACCTTAATCCTGAGCTAACTATGAACTCCTGTCTCTTATACACATCTAGATGTGTATAAGAGACAGTATATATACAGTGAGGGGAGTACAACTATGGGCTTTAGTGGAGTGACCCATTAGTTAACGAATGGGGGTTAGATCGGTCTAATGAGTTTAGCCGATTAATCTCAAATCGTTGGAGCCCATGATCTGTAGGTCCGTGAGGTACCCCTACTAGCTCGTAAATGGATTAGCTCTAGAATAGTGTGATAAGTTAATTTGAAGTGTTCAAATTAGAATTAAATGAAATTGGAGAAATAATATTTAAATATGATTTAAATATTTGAAGATGGAATTGTGTAAAATTAATTTAATATTTGATATTAAATTAATAATAATTATTTAAATTGTTTAAATAATTATTTATTAAATTTATAAAGAAAATTAATTTTTTAAAATTAATAATATTTTCAGTTTTATTAAAAGAAATTGATTTATCAAATCAATTTATCAAAATTGAAAAAGAAGAAAAATCACAAAATAGAAAATAAGGTTTTTCCATTATCTTCATGAAATAGCTCACGAACAACCCACCTCTTCAAGTTTTATTAAACTCCAAGCATGAGCTGCATCTCATGCAGCAAATCTCTTTGCATGATAGTCTACAATATATTGAAGAGATTAGAGTGTTTTGAAAGGAATGCAACTGATAGAATTTCTCTGGAAAATTCGTAGAAGAAGTTGTTCTTCACATTGGGTTGCAACTATGAGCTTGTCTCCAAATTTCCTTAATTCAGGCTTATTTTGAGTCCCACTACTCAATCTAGAGCACCAAGAGAATAGTAAGAAAGATCTTGGGGTAGTCTACAACAAGATTCAGAGAAGATTTTCAGCTGGATTCGAGCTTGGAGGAATTTCTTCAAAGGTATGCTTTGAAACCCATTTATTTCTATTTAAGCATACTTTCATTTCTGCCAAAATTAATGAATTGAAGTGTTTATGGATCCTGCCAAAATTAATGAACGACTTAAAAATTCAAACAAACTTTGAATACAGGCTCGATAACGATTATTTATGCCCAAAAACGCAGGGGCTTTTACAAACAACCGCAAATGTAAAAGGATTTAAACAAACCGAGGTTATTCATCCCTAAAACATTCATTAATCCGGCACATCCACAGCAGATTTAACATTTAAAACAGCGTAGAAATGCACTCACTATGAATGTATATGTTATTTCATTGCAACAAATGAAATCGAAGTATCAGAAACCTAACTTTGATACCAATTGAAGGATCTCATACCGAGAGTTCCATGAGCGAGTTCAGATCGCTCCGATTTCACAGTGACCGAAATACAAAAGATATGCATTCAACACTAACAGTTTTGCATATAAACCTAATTATTGGCATGCTCAGAACACAATAAATAATAGGGAAAGGGTTCATACTAGTTAAAGATTCTCTTCGATCGTCTGAACCCTAAGCAGCGGAAGCTTTCCAACAGTTCTACCAATACCCGGCGGGTATGTCGACTGCAACAGCACGATCAGAACATACACGAACACTGCAGTGGGGACAACACCACCACTAGAGAAACCCAGGTATTCTCGGAGTGAAAACCCAAAGAGTGGGCTTTGGTGAGCTTGGTAGAGGACGGAGGACAACACGTCGTGTAGACGATAAGCAAGTGAGATATGAAACTGTGCTATCATATAGCAGAAATGCTTATCGTATAGAAGAGCTATACGATCGTGTATGAAAGGCTGAACGATCGTTTAGAAAAAACGTATACGATCGTTTTGAGAAAACGTGAGGTAGACGATCGTTTAGATGAACGAGTTTCTAGCGTATAGGCTCTCACGATCGCTTTCACGAATTCTTTTTGGGCGGGACGAAAATATGAATGCACGATTGTGAAAAATGAAAACTGTTTTCATTTTTAATCCGCCAGTTACCATAACCAACACAACACACTTCCCACGTCCGAACGTGGACAAATTAGTTAATTATCAAATAATTAATCAATTAATTTAATTAATAAATATAATCATATTATATTTATATCTATAGTTGATTATCATATATCTACTATAGTAATTTTCTCCTCTACTTGATATAAATCATAGTTATGATCTAATTTTCCTCTAAATTAATGATATCTCATGACATTTAGGCCAATTATATCATATATAATTAACCAAGTCCAATTATATGCATATATAACTGAAAACTTCCTTTGTCAATTTGAACATTTCAAACTAAACGCCAATACACTTTAGTTCTCGATTTTATCCAAGCTACCTAGGTGACCTAATGACCTGTACTCGAAGCTCCAGCGGTACGTGAGATCGCCGGGACTAAACACTTTTAGCCCGGATCCACCATCCTTTAACTGTCAGTGATTCCACTAAAGACCAACAGCTGAAACTCTTCCTTACCAACATATATATTTCTGTGTCCATCGGATTATAACCAATCTATGAGTACGATGACCCCTCACAGATGCTATAAGTTACAACTGGGTCAATTTTACCGTTTTTGCCCTTGTAAGTTACATCTCACTCTAATACCACTGATTCCTCTAGTGAACAATACAACATAGTCAAACTATGTGTGAACACCTCTCGGGCCAAGAGAAGGTGTGTGGCACCACATCGTTCAAGCCCCGGAATCAGCCCCTAAGGGAGTCATCTATCTACTTACCCCTACCTCGAGGAAGAAGTGAATTCGATCTTATGTAGATGAGCTCCCAGCTCTCAAATCAGATGAATCTCCAAAATGGTAGGTTTAAATCGATGACCTGGCCACTTGCACCCATACAAATCAAATGACCGTCCTCAATGGCAAGAGTTCCCAACTCACTCAGGATTGAGGTCATGTTACCTATGGTCATCCTAGTGAAGTGAAGTCTCTGTCATGGACGGTGTTATATAACGAGACGTTAACACCTCGTGGACAAGTCTTATACAAACTCTTTGTATAGAACGCCCCCGCTCGCATGTCCCCAACACGAATGATCAGGATCAGACCATCTGTGACAAGTTACAACACTTGTGACCATTCCCCAAAGCGGGTCGTGTCCGTAGCATTACCAAGATAAGATTTCTCTCCTATATCCATATACTACAAACCATTTTGGTTATCACTCAAGATATGATCCACTTGTATGTCACCACATACATGCTTGGGTCACATATAGATAACTAGGGATTTTATGTTTATTGATTTGTGGTAAAGCAAATAAAACAAACAACCAAGGAAAATACAAGATGTGAAGTAAATATCATATATTAACAACACAAGTGTTTGTATACTGTTTACGAACTACAAGACATGAGACTTTAGGGCATCAACCCCAACAACATCCTCAAAAGTTCACACCTTGAGATCCATGCTCGGCTTCGTGTCGATTTTACCTCAACTACTCCATTCGAAAAGTGTTTGCATGGGTCAATAACAAGGTGAATAGGGGAAGTCGTTAATAGTAAGTGGGTGAAGGAAATGTGTCAACATTGTCCTATGATCTCCTCCATTAGTTTGAACCGTGAGTTCCTATGTTGCACCTGCTATCGTTTTTAGGCGGCACTATCTAGTTGTTAATCACGACGATCCCCTCGGAGGGTTGTAACATAGAATTCGGAACGACCCAGGCTTCAGTAAAATGAATAGGGTCTTATAGTTCTGTCTTGGGTATTAGTCTTCTATTTTGGAGGCATACTCATACCGTTCTGTAAGATTTGAAAATGGCGGGTCTACACTTACAATACTTACTAAGTGTTAGTAATGATCTTGACCGAAAACGATAATTAAATGACTATTGGAATATGAGTTATTCTGGAGATAGTATTCGGTCAAGAACTGTCTTGCTTTTGTGAAGGAATTCTTGACTGCCCCACGGTAATATTTGTTCTAAATCACTTAAGTATCGTTGCAAAAATAATGATTATGGGTACATTATCATTTTGCTAAAACTTGATTGGATTTAAAAACAATTCACTTATAGATTTTGTTTATAATTTCAGAATGACGAGTTCAATTATACAATTGTTGGCTTCGACAAACTGATCAAGGATAACTATGTAACATGGAAATCAAATTTGACCACAATACTTACAATAGACTATTTGAGATTTGTCTTAACGGAGGAATGTCCTCCCATTCCCAGCTCTAATTCCAATTGAACTGTTCGGGAAGCATTTGATAGATGGATTAGGGCGAATGATAAAGTCCGTGCTTATATTATCGCCAGCTTGTCTGACGTTTTGGCCAAAAAACACGAGAATATGAGTAATGCCAAAGAGATTATGGAAACTCTGAGAGGGATGTTTGGACAACCGTCCTTCATCCTAAGGCATGATGCTATCAAATACGTTTATAACAGCCGTATAAGAGAAGGGACCTCAGTTCGTGAGCATGTCCTGGACATGATGGTCCACTTTAATATAGCTGAAGTAAACGGTGAAGCCTGCTGGCAAGAGAAGCAAGAAAACCGCTGCAGAGAAAGGGAAATGTTTCCACTGCAACGAGAAATGGCACTAGAAGAGAAATTGCTCTAAATATCTTGCAGTGAAGAAAGTAGAGAAAGGTAAACAGGCTACTTAGATCCTGGGAACCGTTTACTCAGCTAATCCAGTGGGAGAAATTGTTGTTGAAGATGTTATTACTTGTTTTTGTAAATCTTGTAATGAACATATTGTACAAATTTTTGTTTTGAATGAAATGTTCATTTTCAGAAAATATGTTTGTTTTATCTCATAGCAACTTCTGTTAAGAATCAAATTGTTAAAAGTCATTTGCAAATATTCAGATATTTAAAACGGCTAAGATCAAAGTATAGAAAGTTTAAAGATTTCTATATCTGACTGTTAACAAAAGTTGTTAAGGCGGATCAAACGCATCTTAATCAAAGAGTTGAGAGTACCTCAATGCAGTGGGAGGAAAGTATGCTTTCTGGTCATTATTGAGAATTAGATGCATTCCCTATATAGTTTAATGAAAGCCTATTGTACACTAACATGTTTACAATGATTCTCTCGGCTATAGTGTTCGAGAATCACCTAGTAGGACTAGAAATACCAGGTTAATAACCTAGGGCAAGTGGAAAAAATATCGGGTATAGGATACCAAATAGTAAACCATGGGTATGGGATGCCCTAGTTTATTGTATTTCTCAATAAAACTTAGAAACTAAGTCTTATATATCGGATATATAAGTTACCACTGGAGTTTTAGTCCAAGTAGGACTTTGTTGGGTTTTATGTCCTAAAACTCATGGTTTATAAACAATAGAACTTATTCTGAAAATTCAATAAAGTTGTTATTGAATATATTATTATTTAGAAATCCAATAAACCAAAGTCCCTTGACTATTACATGAGTACTTGAACTTTATATGGAGACATACAAGTATATCAGGTTCGAGTAAATAGTCAAAATGATCTATAGTATATGAATAAGGTTGGGTGCCTTATTATGGTAACACTATTGAATGCGGCCTACTCTGTAGTTGTTGCAAAAAGTTGTAAAGTGATACATATGAAGTGATCCTAATTCGTGCATGTTGTGACATGAGAAGTGAGGGTGTCCTGTGCAAATGAGTTTTGTGCAAGATTGGACCACGAAACCAGTCACTTTTACTTTATAACATTGTTTAGTGTTTAAGACTGACTATTTCAAAGCGATGACCTAGGTAACTTGACCTTAATCCCGAGCTAACTATGAACTCCTGTTTATTTCTTTTGATCTGCAAACGGTGAGAGTAGACCAACTGTCTGTACTCAATAAGCTTCCCATTTTAGGATAAGACCGGATGAATAGATGGGGACATAGGGTGCAAGACAGAATTCACTCCTACCCAAATAGGGTTAGTAGAGAGGTTGTTCCCTTTAAGTGTTGATTTTGGATCTTGAACAAGAGGCCTCACCCTCTCATTGGCCCAAAAGGGATTGGATTTGTTGATTAGATCACAAATCAATTGTTCATTAGGAGATCAGTGGGACTTAAGGAAAAAAAGGTGATTTCGGGGGTAAAATAGAGATTCGACCCAGTCGTTATTACGAGCAACCTGTGAAGGGTTAACTTACTAATCATGGTTATATCGAGTGGACATAATATATCTATAGTGAGGGGAGTTCAGCTACGGGCTTTAGTGGAATCACCCATTAGTTAACGAATGGGGGTTAGATCAGTCTGATGAGTTTAGCCAATTTATCTCAGATCGTTGGAGCCCATGATTTGTAGGTCCGTGAGGTCCCCCTACTAGCTCGTAAATGGATTAACTCAAGAATAGCGTGATAAGTTAATTTGAAGTGTTCAAATTAGAATTAAATAAAATTGGAGAAATAATATTTAAATATGCTTTAAATACTCGAAGAGATGGAACTGTATACAATTAATTTAATATTTGATATTAAATTAAATAGAATTATTTAAATTGTTTAAATAATTATTTATTAAATTTATTAAGAAAATTAATTTATGAAATTAATTTTATAAAATTAATAATATTTAGTTTTATTAAATAATTGGATTTAGTGAAATCATTTATCAAATTGAAATTTGAGGCCGTTTTGTCACGCCTTAACATCTCATAATATGGGCCTTAATTTAGGCTTAAAAATGTCTGAATAGGCCCAAATCCAATTAATAGGGCAAAGACCCAGCTCCTAAGTGCAAATTAATTAAGACCAAAAGGTGAAAACCCATGGCTAATGAAGCCTAGACCTATGCGCACCCCACCAATTGAAGCTCTCAGACATCTGTATAAAATAGGAGAAGGACTCTTCAATTCCCATGGGGTCAGCAATTCTAATCTCATCAAACCACAACGCATACAAAATATGTTCTCTAAGGAAACCTTGTGTGAACATTTTTTGGATATTTTTGCACAAAAGTGTAAATTTTTTAGGATTTTTCTATTTATCAGAAGTTTCTCTATTATTATTTATCATATTCAAATTCCTATAATAATATAAACGAATTAAGATCTAATATTTTTATTCGTTATAATTCAATTAGGATTTTTATCTTCCCAATCAGAAAAAAATAAAGTTACAAAAATAATATAGCTTTTGTTTTAACATGAAATATTTTAGTTGATTTTATAATTATCCTTTCCAAAAAAGATTGTAATAGGCTTTTATTAATTGATGTGTTTGTAGAATCGGTAAAAAAAAAAAACGAATTCAACAATTTTCCATGTTTATCTAATATTTTAAAAAATTCTTTAAAAAATGAAAATAATATTTGAATCTTATTTCAATTTTGAAATACAAAAGAAACAACATATAGTTTTTCTAAAAATATTCCTTATATTTTTCCAAATTTCAAAAATTGAATAGATCATCGAGTAGATATATGACGTCAGTAATACCATCATTGTTCGATATTATTAAAATTATCGTTTAAGAAAAAAATCATTCTCAAAACTGAAACTAATCTACGCTATAATTACAATAATTGGTTAATTAAAGTAATAAATAATATATTCTGAAAGCTAACAATTTTGAACGAATATAATCAAAATATACTGTGTACATATTATTCTTGTCCTATTGACCTCGAGTGATTAAGTTCCTCCATCCTATACTTTTCATTTTTTCAAAGGATCTTAATCATAGTCTTATGCTTGAGTGAACGTGGTGGAGGATCAAAATTCCAACTCTCAAAATCTGACAAGAACGGAAATACCATCGTGGGTACACTATAATGACTTTGTTCCAACTTCTTGTAATTGCACTCCCCAGTCTCTATATTAGAGAACATCACGTTCTGATTATATAACCACATCATCAAAATATTTGATCCGTAAAGAGTCATAGGCATAGACCCCGAAAAATCAAACTTTTTGGTCCAAATTCTTTTGTGGTAAGAATTCTCCATTACCCATAGCTCTGTCGAGGCAGAAGGTCCATAAAACTTCCGCATCACTCCTAAATTTCCCTCATACTCCAAAAGCTCGGTACGCCATCTCGAAAAACTATCATTTTTCCTAATATTCTCGTACCCATTGATTATAGTATCCGGCATTGCAATTTTAGACCAAGTCCAAGTCTCGGAGTGGAAATCGAAAGCAAATATGGAAGTCTCATTACTTAATTTCCAATGAGCTGATCCATTAGCAAACACAGGAGCACAATGAGATTCAACAAATCCTGTATTATAATCATGTACAATATCGTGTAACTGCTTCCACCTCCAAGATTCTGAATCAAAGACCTCGTAAATGGTATAGCAAAATGGCAAAGGGCGTTTGGACGGAAGTTGATCTTGAGATAAACGTAGGATTTTGAAGTGGAAAGGATTTGAACGAAGGATGTACAAGGAAATATTTTTGGTAAAGAATCTAGTTTTGGGAATAGGAAGTCCTTTACATTGCTTTGTGGAAAGTTTAGTAATTGTGTAGAAACATTTTCTATAGTGGATCGGGTGTTGAGTTTCGCATAAGAGAAGACCATTAGGAGCAACGGCCAGGACTTGAGGATTGCGACCGGGAAGGAAACTCAAAGATAAATCTAAGGGTGGGGAATTGTTGTTGGGTTGTGGAGAAACAAAGGACAAGACGTGGGCATTGGATTTGAAAGTTTGGAGGAGGAAGCCGTCTAAGATGAGTCCATGTTGATTTTGGGATAGTAAAGTTTTATAATAAGAGTGATAATTAGCTTTGTTATAGAATTTTGAGAGAACTTGAATTTTACAAGCTTGATCGAGAGGAAATCGACTCAAAATCTCCAATACGACGTCGTTGGGAAGATCCATTTATTATCTTTTGAGTTACGAATTATGAAGAAAGGATTGAAGATGTGAGTATTGAAGTGAGAACGATGGAATGATGGGATTTATATAAGGGTTGTGTCTTCCATAAATTTCCTTAAAAGAAAAGGTTTACAAAATCAAATTAGGAAACAGAGAAACAAATCATTCCAGTTTCCTGAAAAGGAGGATAATAATAATAATAATATTTTGTTTTCTTTTTCCAAACTTGAAATTAAATTCCAGATAATCGAATAAATATGAAATCCAGTGATTCGATTTTGTGATTTTGCGCACTCTGAAGCCCTAATTTTGCCTTTAATCACTCTAGACGACATGTCACGTTCCACGTGTGGATTTACCGTTTTTATTATTAGTCTTAAAATGTTGTTAATTACTTAATTATTAGTCTTAAAAGTGTTATCCATTACAATTACCTTAAAAAAATTACATTGCAAAAACCAACCTAAAGTATGGTTGCAATTACTATTATATCCTTAAACTTATACAAATTTAAAATTGAAACCTCAAACTTACATAATTATAAAAGTTATAACAATTGAGTAGTTTAAAAGTTCAATATTATCATCTGAATGTCCATTTTCTACAACAAATATAAGTTTGATGGTCTGATTTTAACAATTTGAGGATCCAATTTTTACGATTGAAAGTTTGATGGGGTAATTACAATTACGGCAAGTGGTTTTGGCAATTTATCCTAAAAAGAATTTATTAAAGTCAAAATGGTTCAATAGGCTCGTGGATGTTTCCAAGTACCAGAAGAAGCTTACGTAGACAAAATTTGATTGCAGAAGGGTTCAAGAGGGACTTCACTGAATCCATAATCAAATCAGGAAATCTAAGATTTGGTTAAATCTAGATTTTATTTGGTTAAAAATTTTATTTCAAGCCCAAATTTGATTTTTGATTATTTTTCTTCCCCTCCTTTTCTAAAATTGTTAGCCATGTACCAAATCTTTTTCATTAATTAAATTTTATCTCCAAATCAAATTAAGGTGGAGATGAAATTGAATTTTCATTTTAAATTCAAAAGTTTTATGTTTTCATCTCTAAATCAAATTAAATTGCGATGAAACTTGAATTTTCATTTTTAATTCTAGATTTTTTAGTTTTACCTCTATATCAAATTAAATTAGGGATGGAACTTATATTTTCATTAAATCCAAACATTTTGAATTTTATCTCTAAAATAAAATTAAATTGAGGACAGAGCTTAAATTTTTTCGTAAATTTAGCCATATCCCAAATTTCTTTCTTAGAATCAAGTTTGTAAGTTTTAATCTCCAAATCAAATTAAATTAGGGATGAAACTCTAATTTTCATTTTAAATTCAAAAATTTTAAATTTTGTCCCTAATCAAATTAATTTGGGATGAAACTTGAATTTTTCTTTTTAAAGTTTGAGAATTTCTACGTTTATCTCTCCAAATCAAATTAAATCTGAGATAAAGGTTGAGATTTTTCTTAAATTAAAAGTTTGGTTGTCTTCTATTACATATTTTAGTTAAACTAATTTGCATATCGATGTCGGTTTTATTTTTTCGAGATTCATCACCCACATCTGTGCACAAATCTCGGAAAGAGAAGGAGAAATTTTAGACCAATCACAGATTGCCACGTCATTTATTAAATTAATGACGAAATGCTAAAATCATCAAATTTAGGACTAATTTAGAGTTGACTTGTGTCCCAAATTGAAAGTGAGACGAATTCTGATGACGTCACGTGTTTCGTCACGAACGTTGGGTTGAGTAAAATTAATTTCGCCTAATTTGACGTTACAATTTGGGTATTTGTCCCCAAATATGGGCTTAATTTGGGCCTAAAAATGCCAGAATAGGCCCAAATCAGATTAATTGGGCCAAAGACCAGGCCTAAGTCCAATTAATTACGCCCAAAGTCCAGGCCCATGGGCTAACCAAGCCTAGACCCATGGCCAACGAGGTCCAAGTCCATGAAGCTCTTCGAAGATCTCTATAAATAGAGGAGCTCTTTTCATTCCAAGTGGGTCAGCAATTCTACTTCCAGAGAGCCTAGTCTAGAGAGAAATCATCAACAAGCAAAACAAGTCCAACTCCATAAAATACGTTTCTCGGGAAACCTACAAAACATTTTTGGAAGTTTTTGCTATAAAGTGTAAATATTTTTAGGATTTTTTTATTTATAAGAAGTTCTCTATTATTATTTATCATATTCAAATTCCTATAATATATATAAACGAATTAGATCTAATTTTTTATTCATTAGAATTTAATTAGGATTTTTATCTTCCCAATCAGAAAAAAATAAAGTACAAAAATAATATAGGTTTTGTTTTAACATGAAATATTTTAGTTGGTTTTATAATTATCCTTTCCAAATAAAGATGTAATAGGTTTTTATTAATTGATGTGTTTGTAGATTCGGTAAAAAAAATGAATTCAACAATTTTTCATGTTTATCTAATATTTTAAAACTTCCTTAAAAAATGAAAATAATATTTTGAATCTTATTTCAATTTTGAAAATACAAAAGACACAACATATAGTTTTTCTAAAAACATCCTTATGTTTTTCCAAATTACAAAATTAGATTATCTAGTGATATATGGCGTAAGTAATATCGTCAATTGTTCAATATTATTAAAATTATCTTTTTAAGAAAAAAAAATCATTCTCAAAACTGAAAGTGTCTACTTAGAATTACAATAATTGGTTAATTAAATTAATAAACAATATACTCTGAAAGCTAACAATTTTGAACAAATATAATCAAAATATATTGTGTACATATTATTCTTATCCTATTGACCTCAAGTGATTAAATTATTCCATCCTATACTTTTCATTTTTTTTAAGGATCTTAATCATAGTCATGCTTGAGTGAACGTGGTGGAGGGTCAAAATTCCAACTCTCAAAATCTGACAAAAACAGTTGGCAAACGGCTGTTCTGCAGCGACAATGTACAGCGGTCGACTGCAGAACAGTCGTGGAAGCCTCGCGGCGGCGCTCGGGTCGCGGACAATGCAACGACGGTTGGTGGCTTCGCGACAAAAACGAGGAGCAACGGCTCGACGACTGGAAAAGGAGCTCGACTCGTGGATCGGTTCGACAAGAGAGGGTTTCCTTTCCGTGAGATAGGATTGCAGAAGGCTTTGAGCAGGGAGTTCATTGAATCCAGAATCAAATCAGGAAATCCAAAATTTGGTTAAATCTAGATTTTATTTGGTTAAAAATTTTATTTCAAGCCCCAAATTTTATTTTTTTATTATTTTTCTTCTCATCCTTTTCTAAAATCGTTGGACACGTACTAAACCTTTTTTTCATTAATTAAGTTTTATCTCCAAATCAAATTAAAGTAAGGATGAAACTTGAATTTTCATTTTAAATTCAAAACTTTTAAGTTTTCATCTACAAATCAAATTAAATTGTGGGTGAAACTTGAATTTTCATTTTTAATTCCAAATTTTTGAGTTTTAACTCCATATTAAAATAAATTGGGGATGGAACTTGAATTTTCATTTTGAATCCAAAATTTTTTAATTTTATCCCTAAAATCAAATTAAATTGGGGACAAAGCTCAAAATTTTTTTTTTGGTAAATTTGGCCATATCCCAAATTTCTTTCTTAGAACCATCTTTTTAAGTTTAATCTTCAAATCAAATTAAATTAGGGATGAAACTTGATTTTTCATTTTAAATTCAAAAATTTAAGTTTTCTCTCTAAATCAAATTAATTTGGATGAAACCTGAATTTTTCTTTTTAAAATTTGAGAATTTCTACCTTTTATCTATCCAAATCAAATTAAGTCTAACATAAAGGTTAGATTTTTCTTAAATTAAAAGTTTGGTCGTCTTCTATTATAAACTTTAGTTAAACTTATGCACTAAATTCACAGTTTAACTAAATAGGGAGCATCAAAGTCAAGACCAAATTACTTTGCATATCGATGTCAGTTTTATCTTTTTCGAGATTCATCCACCCACATTGTACAAATCTCGAAAATTGGCATTGAGGAGAAATTTTGGACCAATCACGGATTGCCACGTCATTTATTAAATTAATGACGAAATACCAAAATCATCAAATTTAGGACCAATTAAGAGTTTTGTGTCTCAAATTGAAATTGAAGACAAATTCTGATGACGTCACGTGTTTTCGTCACGAACGTTAGGTTGAGTAAAATTAATTTCGCCCAATTTGAGGTTATAATTTGGACGTTTGTATGTCCAAAATGCCCAAACATGGGCTTAATTTGGGCCTAAAATACTAGAATAGCCCAAATTCAAGGTCTAAGTCCAATTACTTAGGCCCAAAGGCTAGGCCCATGGGCTAAATGAATTTATTTATTTATATATTAATTATAATTTATAAATGAATCAGTTAACATTATTAAGTTTAATCAAAATATTTGTATTAACAGTTAATTAAAATAATTGATTATAATTAATATTAATTTAACTAATTATATTATAAGTATAACTACTTCCTCTAGTCCCCTTTTATCTCCCACCCCAAATGTGTGATGTTCTTAAAAAGAAAAAACGGTTGCAAATATAGGAATCACCAAAATATTAGTATATATAACAATAGGATCTACCATTAATAGATTATACTATATTTGCAAATTTTTTAAAATGTCATTATATACTTAATTATTAGTATTATCCATTACCTTAAAAAAATGACATTACAAAAACCAACCTAAAGTATGGTGACAATTACTATTACACCCTTAAACTTATACAAGTCTAAAATTGTAACCTCAAACTTACATAATTATAAAAATATAACAATTGAATAAGTTTAAATGTTCAATTTTACCATTTGAAGGTCCATTTTCTACAACAAATATAAGTTTAATGGTCTGATTTTAACCGTTTGAGGATCCAATTTTTACAATTGAAAATTTGAAGGGAAGGGGTAATTGCAATTAGCAATTTATTCTAAAAAAATTCATTATAAGTCAAAACTGTTCAACAGGCTCATGGCAGAATGTTTCCAAATACGAGAAGCAGCAGCTACATAGACAAAATTTTTCATTGAAAGTGAAACACAATGGAAAACAACCTATTACGTTCCAGCAAATGGGGGTTCTGATAGCTTTGCTTCCACAGGCTGCTTCTCTGCTTGAATTTTGTTTCTCTAGAAAGAGAACTTGAAAGCGCCAGCATTGGAATCTGCCACAGAGTCCCAAAAAGAAAGTTTCTTCTGTTTGGTCGCCTTCTCTTCGGATTTCCGAGCCAACTGATCAACGGTTCCGGGGAAAGAAGCATCGATAGCATTTTTAAATTTATCATACAGATTCACACGATCTTTTGTTCCAGAAACCAACATGCTTGCATTTGGTCTTTTAAGGAAATCCAAGACATTCAATAGATTTCTTCTGCAAATCAGAAACTGAGAATCAACATAGACATCTCATTCACACCAAATGGAACTATGGAAATGAGAAAGCTAAAGTACACCAAAGTTTACTCAATATATGAAGGTGCATATTAACTTAGGGAGATCTTTGCGTCACCCAAACTCTCCCTCAAGGCTAACTTATAGAATGCCTAAAGTAACTACCAACTTTTACTCCCCATCCCGACCTCTTGGCAGACTTACTCGAACAAGCATCGGCCGTGCCCCTGTGTCCTAGGCCGTCCTCAGTACTGTCATTTTTTAATAGTATTACCATTTAAAAAACAATTTAGCATCAGCCGTCAGGTTTATCACAAAGAAATAGAAATATGCCATAGAGGGACACAATGGACAAGATTAGCTAATGATTTCTGACGGAAGTTAATCATATCATATGAATGCTACTCTTCAAAAGAAATGGCGAGTCTGGCAATAACTACAAGACTTACAACAGAGGATCATATTCCTATATATCACAAACTATAGGACTGAACTGCCTAACCATTCATATTACATTTCTAAGTTTCTTCATTTCCAAGCATTATACCCTTCCTCCTGGCTTTTCTCACACATGATTTATCAACGATTACAGGAACAGCAAAAGCAAATGATTTATTTATTTGGTATGTAACATAGAGTAACTTATTTACCTGCTGACATAATTCTGTGTGATGGCAATGGACTCCTCCAAGTTTATCACCAAATGCCACCATCCATTTGGCACAAAGATCACTTCCCCAGCCTTGCAGATGCACTCTATAGGCTTCTTTTTCCAAGTCTTGGTTGCAGCATAAAAGTTCATGAACCATTCAATAATCGAAACAGGGCAAGCGACTTCAGCACCGTCTGGGCTGGGGTGTACTCCAGGCGGAACTACATCAGGTGGAAACAAAACCCACTTCTTGGACCCCTTAATCACCGCATTCCAAGCTGAGGTTGAATTAGGATCTATGTGGAACGACGAGCCAGATCCTGACGGTCCAATTATAATCCATCGATGATCTGGCCTTTCCTTCCCCAAAACACCAAATAAATCTTCTTTGAAGTACTCTGGAACATCATATTCCGATCCCAATCTCGGAACCTTGTCTGCAAATTTGGGGTCAAACAGGTATAATGGTCTCTCCTCTCTTGCCTGATCAGAGTACAAAAAGAACTCCTCAAGCTTCATATCTACAGGCCCAACTGAAAATCTAACATCACCACACAATTGAATCAAATAATCTCTATTCCACTTTTCCCTGGCCACCCAATTATCCAAACATCCCTCCAACAACACAGGCTTATTTGGTTCTTCAAAGTTCAATACAAATTCTTCAACTGAAATCCCTTTTCTTCTAACAATGTTATCTCTTTCGAGCCACTCAGGTTTCATTTCAAGGTTAGCACAAAGCCAACTCTGAAAAAGATGATCAGAATAGAAATCCCTCACTCTCAAACCCGATATGCCAATAACAGAATCATCAAATGAAGGATGAAAAGCAGCTAAATAAGTAGATTTCCAAGTTTTATTATAAAGAAAACCACCTTTAATATTATCCAACACAAGATTCCTCCAAAGAGGCTCATGATTAGCAAAAACATACAACGATTTGCTCACACTAGCCAAAACCCCTAAATGGGTAGCATCGAGGAACCCTAAAACATCAAGAACAAGTTCGTCAGTCAAAGTCTGCATATTACCCAGACCTGTATTTCTCGTGTTAATGGTGCCTGAAGCGAGATAGAGATTTCCTAATGGTTGGACCCCATGATTGGAAGATGTTGCAGAGGATTTGAGGCCGAAACCAAATTCACCGTCCTCTTCTTTGCATTCCCGAATTTGGGACTTTTTGGAAACGGAATTTCGATCTCGAGAAACAGCTTTGCTCTTGATTTTCCTGTCAGTAATTTTCTTGCTTTTCTTCCTCTTTATGGCGCGAGAGAGCAGAGTTTTGGAGCTTAACATTTGTGGAGATCTTCGTGGATCCGATGAAAATGGAAGAAGCTGAAATCTCTGTTGGCCGAGGTTTGCTGGCGCTGCCGCAGGGTTTGGGGGTTTTGGCGACGAAGTTACAAGAATTTGCCGATACTTCTGCCCAAAATGGTTGTTTTGGTTTTGCTGTCTCTCTCTTTAGGATTTTTCCTTTTTTTTAAAAAAAAAAAAAATACCAATTCACACCCTAAATTGATATGTTGTCTAAATTAAACACCAACGTATCAATTTATCCTCTCTATGCTGTCAGCTTAGACTATTAATTGATACTTTTACCTACGGCCTTTTTTAATATAAATAATTATTTAAAAATATTTACACTTTATATAAAATGGAAAAAATGAAGTACAAAGCACTTTTTTAATTTTTTTTTATAAAATATAAATATTTTTGAGATTTTTCTATTTATAAAAATTTTTCTAATATATACTCATTCTATTCACACTAAAATTTTGCCTTTTCATAGAAAATTATTTGATGTTGTTAGTTAAGAAAATTTTTAGTACTACAGGAGTGAAAATATTATCTTATTAGATCCAAGAATGTTAACATGACAATCAATTAACGGAATACTAATATTACAGTCAGAGAAAATTTTCCATGTTACGGGAGTATGAAAATTTTTTCTTGTTAGACTCATATTATTATTATTAAAAAAATGTTGATATGACAATTAATTAATTGAAGTAGTACTCATATTACCGGTAGTAAAAATTTGCAGTTTTATAAAAACATGAAAATTCTCTTATTAGACTCATATATTAATTAAAGAATGTTGACATAACAACTAATTAATAGAAGTAATTCTCATATTAAAGTTAGTGAAAATTTCTCATATTATGAGAGTGAAATTTTTTTTACCCATATAATTATTAAAGAACGTCGACTATGACAATCAATTAATCGAAGTAGAAGTTATAGAAGTGGGCTTTGAGAGCCTTTACTTAGGACTTGGCAACATAGATCTCAATTCTCGTACCAACTCCTTCAAGCCATTTGCTGGCACAAGAGGTCCAAAAACATATGGATTTTCGTCCTTAAATGAAAGCTAGCAATCCACAAAATATAAACTACATTTGGGTATTTAAATCAATTCATAATAGTTTTTTTTTTTTTTTTTAAGATTTTTACCTAAAAAATCATGTTTGAGTCGTGTTTTTCAAAAATATCTTTAATTTTATATTTTTCCGATAAAGATTTTTAGTGTTATTTTTTATAAATTTACCTTTTTTATTTATTTTTTTATTGTCATTTTTTATCATTATTTTGTATGTAATTATCATTTTTCATTAATTAGTCACCTTTTTGAGTCATTTAACGTGCTTTAGATTGGCTTAATAATGGATTGAGATTTCATCTTCTAATACATTTTTAATCTTTTTTTATGTAAAAATTCTTTTTAATCATTCTACTTCTTGCTCTTCTTCATCTCCCTCTTCTTGGTCGTAAAAGGTTTGTGTTTTTTTTTCTCTCCATTATCTAATTTCTTCATGCATTTTCTTATTTCTTTTTCTTCTACTTTCTTCATGCACTATTCACCCTCCTCTTCTCCATCTTTATTTTTTTTTTCCTTCATTTTTTCATGTTACTCACATCATTCTTCTTCTACAATTCTTTTTTTTTTCTCCATTTTCCCATGCTTTCAATTTTGTTTTCCTCATGCATTCTCTTCTTCCCCCCCAAAACCCTATATATTTCTTCATACATTTCATCTTTTTTGGTTTTCTTTGGTTTTTATTTTTTTTCAGTTTCTTTTGCATATTCAATAAGTTTTTTTTCCTCAATATTGAAATGGATTAGTTGTAAGTGCTTAAATTTTGTATATACATTATTATTTTTAGATGCAATATATTATTTTGTATAGTGTGTGACACAGAGAACTAGTTGTTTATATAGTTTTTTTTTTTTTTTTCATTTTTATCATTTTATCTTTGACACAAAGAACTAGTTATTTATATACATTTTATACCGTTTGTGTATTTTGTTAATTTTAGGTATACTAAGGTATATATTGATTTTGTTGTTAATATGTTTGTATTTTAAAATATATATGATATATGAGCTATTTTAAAAATCATTCTGCATATATGATTTTTTTATGTATTGCATTTTATAGGAACTCTTACTGTTCCAATTCTATATACTAAAGTATATATTGATTTTGTTGTTATATCTATTTGTATACTAAGGTATATATAATATATGAGTTATTTTGAAAATATTTCTGCATATATGATTTATTATATACTACATTTTATAAGTACTCTTATTGTTTCAATCTTATAAATGAGAGAGATAATTATATTAAATACAAAGTAGCTGAAATAGATTTTCATCATCAAATGTCCTTTACTGAGTTTCAACAATTAGTAGTTAATAAGATGGTAGTGTAAGCAATTGTGGTAACATTGAGATTTTTGCGTGCGTTGGATCAAAGAATTTTATGAAGGATTTGAGATCATAATTGAAGAACAAACATGGTTAGTGGCCCCAAAGTCAATAATCCAAGTAGAATCATCATCATCCACTAAACAGATTTCCAATACAAGTAAATCATATTTACCTTGTTTGGCCTTCTTCTTTTCTACCAAATATTTGGGACAGTTCCTCTTCCAATGACCATTTTGGTTGCAATGGAAACAGATTCCTTTTGCAGCTCTGATGGGTTTTCTACCCCTATGAGCAGCAACTATGGGGTTAGCTTTCCTCTTTCCACCCTTTTTCTTCTTCCACTTTTTAGTGCCAGAAGAAGATACATACTTAGTTCTAGAGGTCGAACCTTTATGGAACCTTTTAGAAGATGAAGCAACATTTGCTTCACCCTTCTACTCCTTGATTTTCAACAAGGATTGGAAGATCTGTAGCTCATTAAGTAGAGTGGTCAGGTTGTAGTCAATCATGTTCAAAACAGCATTGCTATGAAAATGCAGGAAACTTTCAGGTAAAGATTCCAGTATGATGCTAACCTAACTGGATTCATCGATGCTCGACCCATTCATCTCTACTACATTGAATTGGACCATCATGTTGAGAACGTGTTCTTGAACAAATGCTCCTTCTTACATACGAGCATTAAAGATGTGCTTTAGAGCATCATGCCTGAGCTGTGTAGACAGTTATCCGAACATTCCCCTCAGAGACTCCATGATCTCACGAGCTGTGAGCATGGGCTCATGCTTCTTGACCAAGACTTCATTAAGGCTTGCCAAGATATACGCCCGGGCCTTTTTATTCGCTTGTGTCTAACGATCATATGCTTCCCAAACATTTTGAGGAGCATTGGCAATTGGAATGGGAGGACGATCCTTCATCAGGACAAAGTGAAGATTATCGATGATCAGAATTTTGTTGATTGCCAACTAGCGTAAATCTCTCCCGTTAACTATCCGCGGCGAGTAAACGTAAAGTAGTAGTAGCCATTTTAAAGATTTTGCTAAAAAAGAACAAACTATTTTAGTCTACTTACATTAAACCGCTTAAGACAACCAATCAAATTCTAGAAAAATAGTCTAGTGTACCCTAAGTTACATTTATTTTGCAACGATGTTTCAGTGAGGTAGGACAAAAGTCACCGTATGGTGATCAAGTGCCCCTTCACTAAAATGAGACATTTGAAGCTCTAATGGTACTTGGATAATTAATTAAACTTTTTAGTTAAATTATTCAACTTCCATTAACTATCGGTCACTCCACTAAAGACCGACAGCTGCACTCTTCCCACTACAGATATATTTCTATGTTCATTGGATACAACCAATCAATAATGCGATGAATCTTCACAAATTGCTCGTAAGTACAACCGGACCAAATTACCATTTTTCCCATGTAGTTACATTTAACTCCTTAAGTACCACTGATTCCTTTAATGAACAATAGTCCAACTATGACCAAGTCCCTCTCGGGGTAAGAGAGGGTGTGGCCACATTGTCCAAGCTCCGAAATTAGCCCTTAAGGGAGCAATTTGTCTACTTACCTCAACATCAAGAAATGAGTGAATTTTGTCTTATTTAGCTGTGTTCCTAACTCTCCAATAAGATGAATCCTAAAATGGTAGGCTTATTGAATTGGCAATCTGGTCACTCTCACCCATACAAATCAAGGGACCACCTTCAGGAGTAGGAGTTCACAACTCACTCAGGATTCAGGTCATGTCACCTATGGTCATCCGAGTGAAATGTAAGTCTCTACTATTAACGGTGTTATATAATAAGACTAATCATTTCCTGGTCCGGTCTTATACAAACTCTTTGTATAAGACACCCCCGCTCACATTTCTCCACGTGAATGATCAAAATTAGATCATTTATAGCACTTTACAACACTTGTAACATCTACAAAATATCTTATATTCGTAGTGTCACAAGGATAAGATACCCATGAAGGAACTCTTATCAAAGAGAACCAGTGAGCGGAAGCAAATCGTTCTAGACCCCATTGTGAAAGAACACACAAATTTACAATCAAACAGTAGCAGTTATGCATAAACTTTAAATTACAACATGTTTTAAGAAGAAAATACAAAAGATCGAGTGAACATACCCTTGAAGAACTTTTCTTCTAGTATCCCTCAATCAAACTCAACTAAGCGTCCAACAGCACGAACGCAAACCAGTGAATAGCACGAACTGTAGAATCCTCTAACACAATCGAGTGGAACTCGACCCTTGACCCTCGAACAGCAAATAGACACTACCACGAGGTTACCTTGGTATTCTCGGTGTGAGAATCCAGGAGTTGTAGAGTCTTTTTGGATTTGGTAGAAGGAATGAGGAATTAAACGATCGTGTAGACGATCGAGCAAGTGGGAGAAGACAGGAGTTTATCATGTAGACTTAGGTACTTGATCGTTTAGTATCGAGCGACTATCGTATAGAAAAACTCTATGCACGATCATTTACTCTCTCAAACTATTGTATAACTTTTTTCCTTTTTAGCGTTCACTTATGAAAAAATGAAAACGATTTTTATTTTATCCATCAGTTATCATAACTGATTAAAACTTCCCACTAAGTTGATTATTAGGTGAAAAAACCAAAACCAATATCAACATGGTTGTATAGTTCAACATGTAGTGGTGTAAGCGTTGCGAGGCTCATGGTTAAACACAACCACTTTTTTTTAGAACCGTATACCTTGTCTTATAATCAATGAACTTCTTGTCAATCTCGTATATTGCTCTTTCTTTCCTACCAGTTTCATCGGCTAACCAAGGACAGACATAACTCATGGATGCTTTCATTACTTTCAGATGCATCGGGAAAGATCGACTAGGCGTTGGCGGTACCAGGATGGGAGGATTGAATAGATATTTCTTCACTTTGTCAAACGCCCTTTGGCATTATCTCATAATTGATTTGATTTTAAATCAATATTATATTTATAACCTATAGTTTTAATATCACATCTCATGCAATATATAAACCATAGTTCTTTTTCTCCTACATTGCATTTAATATAAATCATATTTATATTAATTCCTCCAAATAATGTATCTAATACATCAAACCAATTATATCACATATAATTGAATCGATTTAATTATAGCATATATAATCAAATTTCCTCTTGTTAATTTGAACATTTCAAACTAACCCAAAAATTAATTCTCAACATGAATCCATTGAGCTACCAAGGGGACCTTATGAACCTGTAGCTTGAAGCTCCAACGGTACGTGAATAGCTGACTAAACTCTTTAACCACGATGTCCAATATCGTTAACGTCGGACACTCCACTAAAGACTGACAGCTGCACTCTTCGCACTACAAATATATTTTTGTGTCCATCGGATATAACCAACCAAAAGTACGATGACCCTTCACAAATCGCTCATAAGTACAACTGGGCTAATTTACCATTTTGCCCCTATAGTTACATCTAACTCCTTAAGTGCCACTAATTCCTCTAATGAACAATACCTCATAGTCCTACTATGAGTAAACTCTTCCCAAGCCAAGAGAAGGTGTGTTGTCATATTGTTCAAGCTCCGAAATCAACCCTCAAAGGAGCAATTTATCTAATTACCCATGCTTCAAGGAAGAGTGAATTCCCTCTTGTGTAGCTGAGTTCCTAACTCCTCAAATAGACGAATCCCCAAAGTGGTAGGTTTGAGTCGGCGATCTGGCCACTCACACTAATGCAAATCAAAGGACCGTCCTCATAGGCAAGAGTTCACAACTCACTCAAGATTAAGGTCATGTTACCTATGGTCATCCTAGTGAAATAAAAGTCGTCATGAACAGTGTTATATAACAAGACTAAACATTTCATGGTTCGGTCTTATACAAACTTCTTTCTATAGAGCATCCCCGCTCGCATGTCTAATACATGAATGGTCAGTATCAGATCATTTGTATCACTTTACAACATTTGTAATATCTACAAAGCGGACCACACTCGTAGCGTCACAAGGATAAAGTTTTCCTCCTTTATCCATATACTACAGACCATTTAAGTTATCACTTAAAGCACAATCCACTTGTATGTCTCCACATACATGCTTCAGTTACAACAACAACCAAGGATCTTAGTTTATTGGTTTGTGGTTAATGCAACTAAAATATCTCATATTTCACATACTGTAGTGAATAAAATATCTTATATTATTACATCACAAAGAGTTTGTTCATACAGGTGTTTACAAACTACAGAACCCTACAAGATTTAGGGCATCAACCCCAATAACCCAATCTTATTCACTACTACAGACTATTTAGGTTATTATTCAAACAATATCTGTCTCTATGTCTCTACATACTTGTTTAAATTAAATAAAATAACCTGGAATCTTAGTTTATTGGATTGAGTGTATACTCATAAAATAATAAATATTTTATTAATAACAATTTGTTTATACTGTGTTTACAAACTACGAGAATACAAGAGATTTAGGACACCAATCTCAACAAATCTATAAGTTAAATTATATACGATATAATAAACTATAGGTTATATATTATATGGGATCTAACATATAGTATGGATTTAGTTATATTAAATTAGTTTAATATAATTGAATTTAGTCTGAATTTTGGATTCAAGTTTATAACTCCTTGGGAGTTATTGAGGCAGCTAAAGAGATGGGTGGTTGGTTTAATTGAGCTTGATATTCATTTTAAACACAGAAGTGTTTTGTGCAGTTCTCTCCTTATTATCTTATTCCCTCTGCAAAACAAATTCTGATCTCATATTCTCCCTACATCAAAATTAAAAGGTAAGCCCACGAAAGTCTGTGTGATTCTCACCTTGAGAATAATGAGGAAGACGTTGCGGTGACGTCCCCATTGTTGCTGTTGTGTTGGAGTTGTCGAGTTCGAGAGAAGCAATGGAGATCATGTTAGTGTTCGTGCAGTAGAGAGGAAACGAGAAGATGGTTCTTCAAGGGTATGTGATATCCCTTATCTTTTCTGTAATTTCACAGTAAAAGCATGCTTAGGGGATTATGTTTATCCAGTTGTTTCCATCACTCTACTTTTAAAGTTCTGTAAAAACAAAATTAGAGGCACGAATGCATTCATACCTTTGGCGGCTTCGGGAATTCTATCCCTTCAAAATGCACCTTTTTTTTGTCCTTGATTGCTCCGTCTCTTTGTTGACTATTGATTGCAGAAGTAGAAGATGGAAAAAACATGGTTCAGACTGAAACCCCCTTTCAATCGACAACTGGTTTATACCGAAGATGGGTCAAAACATGGTTTATACCAAAGATGGAACAAACTGCGGTTGTTTGTTCACTTGTACATGTAATATATTCCGTTGTTTATTTGTACATATCAATTTATTGATTTTTTTTTATGAATTAATCGTTATTTTAAATATACCTTAGAATATTTTGACGGATTCATGATTATTTTAAATATACTTTATAATATTTGGACGGATTCATGATTATTTTAAATATACCTTAGAACATTTTGTTAGGCATTTGAAAATATTCTAACCAATGTATGAAATATACTACGATTTATAAATTAGAGATTGACTCAATGCTTACATAAATCACAGTATAAACCAATATATGAAATATACTGCAATATATAATTTACACCACAGTATATATATCTTAATACAATAAGTCTAAATAAAAAAAAAACTCATTTATATCAAATAAACGAATACATATACCACAGTATATATCAAATTTCCTACAAAAACTAAAAAAAAGCAAGCATAATCACAGTATATGTAAAAGATAGGAAAAAATAAAGTTCATCTTCATATAGGGTTTTATAATACATAACCCTCCATCTTCATCTCTTCTTCTTCTTTAGCCATGGCTACCACAGATCTCTCTCCCCGTCGTCGTCAATCAAATTTGCTCATCCCGTCGTAACGTCGACCAAATCTACTCAACCTATCACCGTCGATTCGCCCCACGCCGTCCACGCCATCGATTTGTCCCAAAGTCGTTCGTGCCACCACGTGTTGAGCCATCAATTCGCCCCACGTCGTCATCTACCACCTACAACTCACATCGCCGAAATGAGAAAAGAGAGTAAAGAGAAAGAAATGAGTGTGAATTATGGGAGAGAGAATATATGAAATATATTATTGGGGGAGAGAGAATATACATGAGAGAGTATATATATATATAACGTAGGTGAGGACTAAATTATAAATAATCACTGATATTAGTGAAAATAGAGAGACCAATAGATTTTTTTTTTTTTTTTTGTAAAAAATGAAATGTTCAAAACATTAACGTAATATGTGTCTATTCTTAAAATCTTTTATGTAGAAATCACTTCTTGTAATCTTAATGAAATGTGGACCTCGCTATAAAATCTGTATTCAATATACGTAATCCTATTATAGAGGAAAGGATCATCGATGTAATTAATTTTGATTATTATATGGGATCCACATCCTCTTTTTTTCATCCTTTATTATTTTCATTACGTTTTCCGTGAGAGTAAAGGCGTTTGTTGGATTTCTTTAGCAATAAATATGGGCCAAATTTAGCAACGCATTTATCTCCACACACCAAAAAAAAACAACTTTGATAACGCAGACGCATTGGCCAGAATGGCAAATTTGGGAGTTGTTTCCCAAATTACAGAAATTGGCGAAGAGAGGTTTTCCTCCAATTTGCTTAAATGTGAATTCGGAGAGGCTGTCGGACTAAGTTTAGCCAAAAGTTTCACATGTTTTTTTCCTAAAGAACATTTTGGTTGACAATATGGATTTGTTTGATGTTTTTAGATTCAATGAATTTAGTAAAGATGTGTTCATTCGAACTGTACAACTTCTTAAAAACGACTTTTTTTATATTTTTAACATATCTAAATTTTAAAATGCAACATTATGCTAAAACATATATATATATAAGAATGATTATTCATATTATAAACTCAATTATTTTTTAAAATTTAAAATCATTGTTATATAATTTATTGAAATAATAATTAATAAGAAAATTAACTAAAATATGTTCATAAATAAATTAGTTAAGAGTATATATTCAACCTAAAATTTGACGGTAACTACAACCAATCCCAACCAATCAATAATTGCTTTAATTAGAATCTAATTCTTTAATATACTATCAAACACATCTTAAAACATTAAGTATAACTTTATTTTAATTGAATCCCTTATTTGGATATTATTTTTTTAAACTCTAACATGTGTAGATAGAAATATTTACCAAACATAGATTGACCACAAAACAGACTCCAAATATTATTTTCATTCATATTAACTAGTTGAACTACGTTGAGATTTGCTTTTAGCCAAATTCTAAAGATTGTTAGTTGAAGTGGTAGAGGTAGAAGTATGGATATTATTCTTGTACTAAACTTTCGCCACCCATAACAGACCTAATCCTCTCCTCTCAACTAGAGAATTTTCAATTGGTAGACAAGGATACTGTCACAGCCATGAAATAACAAGAATTAGAGGCCACAGGACACTGTACAATTCAAACAAGAAAAGGAAAACGGACAAGAAATTTAATGTTAAAGCAAAGGGCAAGCGGAAGGTATAGATTGCAACAAACTAGCCACCACAAGTTAAAATCTTGGAAGTGAGTAGTCGAAAGCAAAGTGGTCGAAAAGGAAGGCAGCAATTGCATTCAACTGGCTAAATCATTCTTCAATCTGAAATATACAGGTGAGGACTATCAGACGATAGGTTCCTTGAGCAGAATTCGTCAAAACAAAACGACCAAAGCATTCCTATATATCATATCTGAGCTTTACAGATCAACCAGCAACGTACAATCAATCAAATCCCCAAACAATGAAATAAACGAACAACTTGCATGCTACCCTTTCCTGCTGCTACAATGAATCCAAAAAAGAAAAACCAAAAGCGAAAATATATTCACTTGACATACACATATTAGGGATGTCGGGTTCGATTGGCTATGAACATCGGGTAAGCTGTTTCAAACTTGTGTGCTCGAAAGACATCTCCACTGCCGCCCGTGTTGACCCTTTTCAAGAAGCATTAGCAAGCCAACACCATTTGACAACCCAAACAAGTACCTACAGTTCCATAAGAGAGATGAATAATGGTGGTAAAAACAGTGGCATCATAGACTTTCTCATTAAACTCATGCGAAAGTAGAATGATATACTTTGTAAGAATGTTTTGGATCACTTAATCAACACGAAAGTCTAACAAGCTAGAGACTTCCCACAACATTGTTATCTTCTACAAATCTACAGATTAAACATTGGTTTGGTAGTAATCTAGTTAAAACAACAATGCAAACAGCGAACTTTATCTCCCCAGTCCCCAGTCCACCTCCATGGCAGTGATAGCACACATGAATAAATAATTGGAACATGTCTAACAGAATTCAACTATTCAAGCGAACAGCTAAAGGATAAAAGGAAGAAAATCAAGATAGATCCTTAATTAGCTGTCATGTAGTATGGCAAGAAGCTACTTACTTGCTACGACGGGCTTTTCTTTTCCAGAAAACAAAGGATACAATCCACTGCATTCATAAAAGGTGGACGAGAATTAGATGGAAGTATGAGCAAAAGAAACATCAGATAAAGGCAATGTCAGATGCATACGTTCATAATCCACAATCAAGCCAGCATTCGACAAGCATACCATGGTTCAAATGACTAACGAAGTACAAATATAGAATGTGACAACACAAACCAATTGGAAGAAGTATAAAGTATTTTCATGGAAACAACATAAACACAGCTAAATCACCTTAAAAACTGCCATGAAAGAAAAGCTTCCCATAACAGATGGCTTCTTCACCACTACTTGCCTTTCTGGTGCCATCCCCTTATATAGATGTTGAGCTATTTCTTTCAGTAACACCAGTTGGGCTTTATCTGTTCGCATTGTAATAATCGCTTGCCTCATTGATTCTCTGTCAGCTTCAAGTGCCTGAAGCCTCAAATAAAGTTTTTTGACTTCGGGATCTCCCACATCAACTTGATTCAGTGATCCTCTGGGTGTTGTTAGATAGTCTTCATAAATACCAACCGCTGGTTTGGACTCATGAAAACCATTATATGTTGCTCCATTGTGAATAGAGTCGATGGTATAAACTCTATCACTCATGTCATCTCCAACTTCTGATGCATTATCCATTTTTCTCAAATTAGAGTAGTCGTCACTCTGAGAGACGTGTTCCTTCTTGAAGCTTGATGTGTATCTTGGAGATTCATTCACTTGGGGCATACCCATGAAGAAACTTGAATCGTTGGAAAACTTCCTGGAATGTCTTGGCCTCCTAGGAGATTGCCCCACAATCACCTTCTCTAAAACGTTCTTTGTACCGAAGAAGTCCCCATCCAGCTGATTGTAGCTAGAACTTCTCTCCAATTGGCTGATCCTATTTCCCAAATTCACTACATGATCTCGATTGCGTGGGGTTTCACCAAAGGGATATTTCTCAATATCAGCAATATCGTTATCTTGGTCCAAAGGACCTTGAGCCTCATTTAAGTTGCATCTTAGAGGAGGGTAATCATACATGGGAGATTCACACTGGGCCTCATATTCCACTGTATTCTGGCTACAACTTTGCTGACCCCTCTCACCATCGGCTTCGGCTTCCGTTAGCCCATAACTCAACATCCTATGTTTATATGCTTGTATCTCGCAAGTGAGAGACTGAATAGCTTGCTCTCTCTTATATAACAAATCCTCATATGCTACAAGCTCCTGTTGATCATGTGCCATCTTCTCTTCTGCAAAGCGTTTGAATTGCCGAGCCTCCATTTGGATCTCTGCCTTCTCCCTTTGCAATCTCAATATCATTGACATTGCCTCATTAGCAGCTGATGAAGAAGCATTCCTCTCCTCTTCGAGTTCAGTATACAAGTCCTGAATTGCTTCTTTTTGACTGCTAACCATCTCCCGCAATGCGTTGCATTCATTCTCAACTTCTACCCGTATAACAGAAAAGTTATCCAACCCAACAATAGCGAATGGGCTATTTGAATCCAACTCATCATACTTTCGTTTTACAGATCGAATCCAAGTAGTCGACGGCCCAGTAGTAGACAACGAACAACTACACGGACAATTACAGCATTTCACCAAATCCAATGAAGATGGAAGTGCCTCCGAATCCATAAACCAATGTGCATTCAAACTCTAATCAATTAGAATAGAAATTCCAACACAATTCGATTCTACAACTAAAGATAAATGTGGAATTCTGAATATAATTCTCTCCCCTCCAGAAAAGCAGCTCTTCTTCCTCCAAGATCAGAAACAAAGGGAACAGAACTACCTGATAGAGAAGATGAAACGAAGTCAGAACTTAATAATATGAAATCTTCATACCACTACAACCACCTAGATCAACAAACAGAGAAAACAACGAACGTTCACAAAAACATCATTAGCGAACCCTTTTCTCCTCCAATTTCAAAAATCATTTCCGCGAAACCAAATAGAACAAAACCATAATATGAAACGAGCAAAAGTAAGAAACCGCCATACCTTAAAAGAGCCTAAAATGACCGGAGAAGGCGATGAAAGAGCTGAGAATCACAACCCGTTCGTATTTTCCCGCGAAAATTCCATTTCCCTCGAACAAAATCTGATTCGAAAACGTGAAATTAAAGAAACCCAGAAGCCAAAAAACGACCCAGATTACAGAAAACCTTCCCCTACTTCTTCGAATCACAAAATCAAGCTTATAACCCGAAAAGAGAAAAAACACAGGGGAATACCAAAGCGGGGAAAGCTTTCTCAGAGGGAAACAGAATTTGGAGGGGAAGAGAAGAAGAACGATTTGGAAACCCTAAATTAAATGAAATTCTTTGTCGTATCAGGTCTCTTTCATTTGGTTTCTCGATTTCTGCGATATTCTTGATGAGAGAGAGAAGAAAAAAGTTTGAGCAGAGAGAAATGGACACGAACGAGAGAGAGATAGGAAGGAGATGGACGGCTAGATTTCGGAGTGAATCGCCGATCCGTTGGAGGTTAGTTTGTCGGAGCTTTTTTACCAACTAATTATCTCGTCATTTCCATTATGATTTTCCTTTTTTAAAATTTTATCTTCTACAAAATTGCAAAATCATCCCTTAACTATCCCATTATTACAATCTCATTCTTGAATTTTTACTTCCATTTATTATCCATCTAAACTTATCAAGTTGTTGAATTTAGGTCGGTTTAGATTTACTAAAGAAAAAAAAATTATTTTCTTTTAAATCATTTTTAATTAAACTGGGTTGATACACACCGTTAAAAATACACTTTAAAAATACTTCAAAATTATTTTGAATAATTATCAAACATTTCAATTTTTTACAAAAGTAATTTATTTTCAAAAATACTTGAAAAGTTAAACCAAACATGCAAACACACCTTTCAACACTTGAATCCTCTTTGAATTATAATTACTGTTATTTTCAAACGATTAATAGCAAAATTCAATCAGGAAAACTCACTTGACTTTTACGTGCATTCGACCGTGAATTTATAATTTCAGAGAAGGAAGATGACCTAGAAGACAAGAAAAGAAAACACTAGTATGGTGTCGGCCACATAACCTCTAATGCTTAAGTTAGTATTTAGCAAAAAGTCAGAGCAAGCTAGAGATAGGGGAGAAAAACTTATCTAAAGGTGTCTATGTCCCCCTATATTAACTATTGGTGGATTTTGGATCCTAAACCTAAAAAGGATTAGAAAAAATAAGGAGGATTAGAAAAAGTCGATTTGGTTATGCTACAAGGGCAAAGATTACGATCCACGGTAAGTGGGCCTCAATAGTCGAGGGATGCTCATCTTGGCCTCAGAGGCCAAGGCAGGCGAGTTGGACCATTCAGCCCAACTTCCTTCTATCTCTCAGTCTTTTCCTCTCTTGGTTCGTTAGTCCGTTTCATGTACTTCTCCGATTCTCACATGACGATCGTTTTTTCGCGAACTAAAATTTTTTTTGTCCAAGACCATCCATAACACAAACCACTGAACTGTGAAATTGTTACCATCAAACCATAACCTTATGTATCAATTTTCTTCTTCTTTTTTTCACCTTAAAATAATTAATTTTGTAATTTTTCTTTTTATATCTTTTAGTATAATAAATGATAAGAAAATTCAAACCAAATATTAGTTGAAGTATGCTCGCTTCAACTATAGTTTTCAAATGCGATAGTATTTAAAAGGTAAATAATCGTTGCAATTAAACTCTTGGATATTGTAAAATACATAAACTTTCACAAATTACCAGAATTATTCTAATATAACTCTCGAACTATGAGACTATTACATTTAAACCTCTTTTGATTTCATAATTAGGATTTTTTTAATAATTATAATAGCTTTCAAAATTTATATAATTAAAAATAAATCAATTATAACAGATTTATTGTAATAATCTTACTTTTGTACTTTGGAATATTATTAAGGGCCCAGTCATAAAATTTTGTAAATTTTGGAAGACAACTGTTTGAATCAATAAAAATGTGGGAGTGATCATTAACATTCTCCATAATTCATAGGCATTTTTGCAATTTCTCTTTTTATTTCTATGGATTTTTTTTAATGAAATATTTTATTTTTAGGTAATTGTAAAGATAATTACTTGGTTAATCATGGAAGTTTTTGACTTGGTGTCTCGATTTCCCTCCTGTTGATTATGACTATCTATCTTCTTCTTTTCTTTTTTCTTTTTTCTTTTCTTTTTTTTTTTTTTAAAAAAAAAGATAATCACAAAAATCATTGATTTCTAAAATCAACTAATTTTATCTTTTTTAAGGTCTAATAACGATTTTAAACTCTAATTAAATAATGATCCTTTTAATCTTTTTCGTTAGATATGTGTGACGTCAGCTAATTCAATTGGTTAGAATTATAGTGATATTTTAAATTTGACTTCTCATCTTACCTTTGTAATGTTATATCTGTACAAGTAAGATCAACATTTTGACCTAAGTATATCTCATTTGATTAATGTATTAGTAAACTCCATTAAAAGTCGTAGATTCATGAAATCATGAAGCTTGTAGAAGCAAAGGCTAGACTCTCTCTATGAGAACCAACCTAAAATGTGAAAAGGGTCTTCGACGCCATTATTAGCATGAGTAGATTTTTTTTAATCTTTAATAATTATCAGAGGAAAAATGAGACTTAATTAATTGATAGTCGATGACATCAAGATTTGACATCAACAACAGATAACTCAAGAGTTCACCTAGACACGTCTAGTAATGCACTCATTAACTACTTATGGGCGTAAAGACCCACCTAATTAATTGAAATTATGTCTTCAAATTTAAAAAATCCGAACACCTTGAAAATGTTGAAACTTATTCATTACTCATTTTCTCCATAGATATAAAAGGAGAAAGTCTAACTTTCTTTAGAATATTAGTCTACTTGCATTTCAAAAGTAAGAGTAGAAATTTGAACATACACCCTAAAAGATTATTAATATCATAATTACTTCGACTATTTTGTATCGTCATGTCAATTTTTTAATTATTAATCTAACTTGCAGCTACAAACCGTTACGTCCTTTAAACAAAATCTTTTTTTTGCAAACATAATTTTATCAATTAATTATCTATTCACACACATTCACTGTTGATGTTAAATTTTAGCCAAGAAAAAATACATCTGACCTCCACGTGACAACAATTGTAAGTTTGCAACTTAAGGAAGAGATGACTTGCAAAAAGAAAAATAACTTTGATAAAGTTAGTAAGAGAATTGAAGATATATAGAAGAAGTGACGTTTTAAGTTAGAGATTTGACCTAGGATTTATCTTAATCCTACTTCAGATATGAGATTTAACCAATATAGGATTAGGAATATGGTTTTTCATCATCCAAAACCACCTGGATTAAATCTTATTTTATCTTTTTTTAAAAATCTTGATTTTATCTTAATCTTGATTCTATTTTATCTTATCTTTGTTTTTTGGCTTTATTTTGTTTGGCCAAAATTCATCAATAACATTTTTCACCCTTCTTTTAAAACAAAATTGTTGATAATTCAACGATAGTTGATAGAGACTCTGTTATTTTAGATCAAGATTCAAATGTGTTGATTTGGAATATATAAAAAAAAAATACAATTAAAGATTTGGTGAGATTATCAAATTTTTGGATGAGATGAGCTAATAGGATGAATTAAATGAGTTGTGCATTATGAACTATGTATCACGCATATGACTTAGATGTGTTTTAAAAAGTCACATAGGGGGAAATGAAGAAATATAATATGAAAAGAGAATCAGATTCTATTTGTACTGTATCTGAGATGAATCTTGGTCATTCCGCCTTTCAACTCCTCTAGTCTAGATTTTTGGGTCTTATAATGAACTAGTTGAACCTTCCAAATATGTATAAAGTATCATGTATGAACAAATAAAAAAGAAGAGGAAACAAAATAAAATTCTTTTCTTTTACATATCTATATACATCCTTTATATATTTATATAAATATCCTATTTATCTTTACTTGTCTATTTTACTCATCTATAAATAGAGTAAAAAAATGTATATAGTTTAGTTAAAGGTAGATTTCCAGACATCATGACATATCGATATTTTTCATGATCTATATTATTAATGAATCTGTAGAATAGATACTCATACAAGTTCATGATGTGCCAAGAACCAGATTTGAACTAGTGACACGAGGATTTTCAGTCCTCCGCTTTACTAACTTGAGCTATTCTTGGCCATTTCTGACACATTATCCTTATTTTAACCGTAGTTTCGCAAAAACATGTTTCAACATTTGTTCTCCGATTCTATATTTTTCTTCTTTCACATGTTATAATATACATCATGTCTTATAAACTCTTGCCAATAATATTAACTTTTACAAGTCATATCCATTAAATATAATATCGAAAAAATACAAATATATAAAAGAAAAAAAATAATAAAAAAAATTCAAGATTTAAATCCTATTTTGGTACCTGAACTTTGAAGTCTATTATATTTTGGTCCCAAAACTTTTTAAAACATCAATTTTAGTCTCTGAACTTATAAAAAATGCTTATCTTGGTCTTTGTTATTAAAATTTTGTTAATTTTTAAACAAAATGATAAGATGACTAGACTACCAAATAAGTTAGTCACACTAAAAAGTATAGGGTTTCAATATTAAATTAGGTGATAAAGCAATTCTCTATCGAACTCGCAAGTCATCTTGCGGTCAAGATTTGGATCGTTCAGTATTTTGACGCGATGGTTGTTGGCATTTTACTTCACATTCATTTTGCACAACACATGTTAGACACAATTTCATCAGAGAGTTAATAAAAATTTTAATAATAAAGATCAAAATAAACACTTTATAAAAGTTTAAAAACTAAAATAGACGTATTTAAAAGTTTAAATATCAAAATAAAACATTCAAAATTTAAGAATCAAAATAGGATTTAAACTAAAATTCAAATTGGTTAAAACTTTTTAATAGTAATCCATAATATCTCAAAACTAAATGCAAACAACAATTATTTTTTAATTCAATTTAAAAAATCAGATATTTCTTTTTCATATAAAATATAAAGTAATCATCACATGATTTATGAATCTTCCCCAAACTTTTTATAATTAGTACCCTTCTATATGGCCGCCATGTTTATTACTATTTGTGAGCTTTTAAGAAAATATAAATCTATTTAAAAGAATATATATTTTTTGAAATAATCAAATCTTTGGAACTTTTCAAATTCATATAGTTATGAACCAAATCAAATATGGCGTGTTTGCCATTACCCTCATCATTTTCCAGCTTGACTTTGACCATGTAAAATCAAAGACGAAACTATACAATAAGAAATTTAACCTTATTAATATTATTTTAGTCCGTGTATTTTACATTTAATATTAAAAACATTATTTTAATTCGTATATTATAAATTTGGTTCCATCTTAATTTATGTACTTTCGAATGTCAAATTTTAGTCACTATATTGTTAATAAATATTAAATTTATTCTCTTAAAGTTCATTTTTGTCAAAAATCGATTCAATAATAATTATTATTATCATATAAGAAAATAAAATATACGAATATGTTTCTAAAATTTATAGTGAAATGTCAATATTTTTTTAAGACAACACAACAATAAACTAATAGTAGGATTAAATTTAAGATTGATTGAAAGTAATAGATTAAAATTGATGGATTGGAACTAAAATTGAACTAGTTTTTAGGGAATTTCTCTAGTGATACACGAGTACCATACTATCCTCGTTCACACTATAAATTTGCCTTCATAGATATTTGTGAATCTTACATTAATGTCAGTGGGTCTCGCTTTATTTTTAAAAGTGTGTTGACATGACACGTAGTAAGTAGATGAAGTATTGAAAGTTGTCATACTAACATAGTATAGAAAAATTTCCCATTTTCTAGTATAGGAATAAAATGGTAATTTAAACATAATCAAATCAATTAATTATAAAGGTAGATGAGAAGATATAAAAGTACCTAATCGACACATAGATGTATCGAAAATTTTCAGTTAATAGATTCTAAATTAGAAGTGTGACAAAACCAGCAAATACTAATAGACACCCTAGGATCGATTTATCAATTGAATTTTCACGTATTCTAATTGTACGTTTGGAATAGACTCTAGAATTCCGAAATTGTTAGAAATTTTGTTGTCATCACTTAAAAAAAATGTATGGAACCACTTAATCCATAGGACCGATTTATCGATTGAATTTTCACGTGTTGTAATTGTATGTTTAGAAGTAACTCCAAAATTCCGAAATTGTTAAAATAATTTTTGTAATTTTTCAAAATCACTCAAAAAAATGTACGTGGCCACTTAAAATCCTTAGGATCGATTTATCAATTGAATTTTCACGTACTCTAATTGTATGTTTGGAGTGACTCTAAAATTATGAAATTGTTAGGATATTTTTTATCATTTTTTAAAATCGCTCAAAAAATTGAATGTAACCACTTAAAATTAATTTTAATCGTACAAAAACTGTATATAAAATTGTAAAATTATATATTGAATTGATTTTGAATGATTAAATATGTGTTACAGAGTGATTTTGAACATGATAAAAGCAATTTTAACTATTTTAAAATCACTTATAAACCTTCCTCAAATACTCCTCAAATACTGACAAGCTTATAACATTGCAACATTGCCTTTGTGATTAAATATATTGAACTTTGCCTTGATAATCTTACTAATTAGTAAACTATAGAGAAATTATGATGAAATGACTTTCTTTTAAGTTCTTATTTGAGTTTTGTCCTTTTTTTTTTCAATATCGTGGATGGAATATTATGAATGGCCCACAAATAATTGAAATTTCAAATGTAAAAGTACAATTATGTTTTTTTTTAATGTCCCACAAACTTTAGTATTTTTAATCATTTGAAAACTCAATTAGAATAATATATTATTTTATTCTTTTAAATACCTTCTTTTTCTTTTTACATATAAAGGAGCGTTTGAACAAGAAATTGGTTATTATAGTCCTAGATTATTATAATTGGGTTATAATAGTTTGTATTTGAAGGATAGATTATTTTAGTTTAAGTTATAATAACATGTGGTTAATGTGTAAACTATTTTAATTTGAAAAGAAAATAGTAAACACTATCACAAATAATTAAAAAAAGATGAATGTAAAATAGTAAAATTTATAGCAAATAGTAAATATTATGGCGAATGAGGGATTTGAAATAGTGTTGTCTGTACTTAATTGAAAGTTTTAAAATAGTACTTAAGAGAGGTAGTTATTATAGTCTTATGATAGTTTTTGCCCTCAAACGTCTCTAAATGATTTTAAAAATAAAAGATATGGATAAAGCAAATTGTGGTGGGGGAGAGATGTTCTTTCTGTAGTCTTTGACAGCACAACCACCAGCTGATATTTGGCTGGGAATATTTGTTTCATTTTTCTTGTTTGGATTTTTTTATATATATATAAAGAAAAAAAAAAATTTTAAATGCAATTTATAAAATCCACCTTTGAAATTTTGAATAAGGAAAAGTTTCCAAAATTGTCCTCATGGATTCAATATTTTGCATATCTTTCAAAGATGTTATTTTTTAGACAGAACCAAACCCTACTTTCCATCATACTAATTGCTTTATTCATATCAACTTTCAAATAAAAAAATTGAATCATAAAATGTATAAACCACACATATCTCAAAATGTAAGAGAAAATCGATATCAGATACGTACACGTTCAAATACGTGTTAGATACGTGAAATAAAATATCTGATTTTTTTTTTCGAACACATGTGTCCCCTCCCAGACACATGAAGGGGACACGCTAAAGACATTTTTTGGGTTAGATTTCAATTTTTCAGCCCACGACCCATTTTTAAAACTTAAGTTTTAAATGAGCCTAATCTTAGAGCTAAATTAAAAAAAAAAATAAAAAATGTAAAACAAATAATCCCAAAATTAGATAACAAACCTACGAGTCACGACCCCTCTCCTCGTCTTCTTCCCAAAACAGAAAGTCAGAAAGAAGAATTCAAACTAATGGCTAGGGATAGACTAAGACCTTCAAAGTAGACCAAAATGCCTCAATGGGCTTGGCTAATGGCCTAATGGGTAGGCTTATGGGCCTCCCATAGGCATAACAAGGCCCAAATAAACTTTGGGTTAGCAATAGATAGGACTAAATTTAAATAGTGATTTTGAAAAATACCTAAATTATTTTTTGATGGCATAATTTGGTCATATAAAAAGTTTACATACTTTTATAAATAGTTTAATGAACCAAAACACACAAGACAAAAAATGTAATTTTTCTTTAAAAAATTCAACATATAACCAAATCACAACTAAAAAGACTAAAATATGATTTCAATCAAAATATTTAGGTAAAAAATGCTGATCTAAACTTTTTTAAAATATATATTGAATATAAAACATGAACTTATAACGAAGAGATAAAGGTACTCGAAATAAAAATAAGATAAAATAATCAAACAATAAAGAGAGACGGAGAGAGAGATTTGGAAAACTAAAATACACAAATGTGAAAACTGGCCTTCAATCATCGGTAGTTTTTTCTATTAGAAAATGTTCTTAATATTATAAATATTATAACATAAATATTCGGTGCTTAGTATCCTAAAAGTCATGTGTCAATCTCTATATAGTCCATGCACCTTGTAGTTATTTAGGTTTGATGTTTATGTAAGACCACATCGTACTTCTCACTTTGCTTATAAATAGTAGCATTTGCTAGATCTTAAAAAGACACACACATTGATGAGAAAATCCACTTCAAAATCCCACTTTGAATTTTTATGTTTTTAGTTATTTTATTCTATTATTTTATTACCATATTATAATTTTTTTTTCCATATTTGTGTTCTGTTGTGCTCCTCAATTTCACTACACGTGATCAACACGAGCTCCTGTCGCTTCCCTTGCAGAAGGTAGGTTGGTTTTTTCCGTCTTTATTATAATTAATAAATTAAATGTTATTTTTCATATTTGATACATATTAAATTTCTAATATAAATACAATATTTTGTGATAGTGTCGCCATGACAAATCTCACAAAATTAGAATTTGCAGCCCTTGATATTAATGACAATAATCATTTGTTATGGGTACTCGATGTTGAAATCCACCTAGATGCTATGAACCTTGTGGAAACAATCAAAGAAGAAAATGCGATATCTGGTCAGGACAAAGTAAAACTATGATTTTTCTTCATCATCATCTTCACGAGGGATTGAAAATAGAGTATCTTATAATAAAAGATTCTTGTATCTTGCGGAAATGTTTGAAAGATATGTATGATCATAAAAAAACGGTTATTCTTCCTAAAGCTCGTTATGAGTGGATGTATTTGAGGCTACAAGATTTTAATTCAATATGTGATTACAATTCCACATTATTTAAAACTAGTTCAAAGTTGTTGTTATGCGGAGGAAAAATTACTGATGATGATATGTTAGAGAAGACATTTTCTGCATTTCAGGTCTCGAATATGCTCCTGCAACAACAATATCAAGAGAGAGGTTTTAAACGATATGCTAAACTAATTTCATGTCTTCTCGTGGCCGAACAAAATAACGAGTTATTGATGAAGAACCACAAATCTCGACCAGCTAGAACAACACCATTCCCTGAAGTTAATATTGTAAATGTTAATAATCGTGGTTGATGTCGTGGTCAATGTCGTGATCGTGGCAGAGGAAATAATTATTATTATTTTCGTGGTGATTATTCTTATCATTCAAATGACAAAAGAACCACACAAAATGATAATCACAAAGGAAAAGTTCCACAAGATAAGAGTTCAAAAGTGTTGAAAATAAATGTTTCTGGTGTGAGATGATTGGGTATTAGTCACATACATGTTGTACGCCAAGACACTAAGTTGATCTCTATCAAGCCTTCCTATAGGAAAAAAGGGGGAAATGTGGAAACAAATTTTGTATACCAAGATAATGACATATTTGACCCATCCTATATCACAAATTTGGATGTGGTGGACTTATTTGCATCTCTTGAAAAGAATATTGGCATAGTTGATGGAACATTAAGTATTTTTTTTTTTTTTTGACTTTGAGAATATCTAGATTTAGTGTTGTTGTTTTCTTTTATCTATCTTCGAGATTTTTTTTAGTAAATGTTAACTTTTGTATATTCCAAGTGTTTTTTTCTTATGGTAATTATTTTCTTTTTAATGAAAAAACATGAATCTTTTCATATGTTGGGTGATTAAACAATGAGCAAATAAAATATATGTTTAGAGACAGTGCAACTACGCACACAATACTTACAAATAAAAAATATTTTTCAAAATCGACAATGCTAGAAGCAAAAGTCAATACAATATCAGATTTTGAAAATTTAACTGAAGCGTTTGGAAAAGTAAATATTATTCTTTCTAGAGGAACAAAATTGACAATTGATAACACATTGTTTTCTAGTTAATAAAAAAATATATTCTAAAATTTAAATATATACGTTGCAATAGTTATCATATTGAGACTCATAGTAAAAATAATGTCGAATATCAATATATTATCTCTTTCATCTAAAAAAACGTATATTGGAAAAGTTGTTTGCTTTATCTTCTGGATTATATTATACTCATATACGAGTAATTGAAACATTTATAATAATGAACCTGAAGTTGATGAATCCAGATATATTTACCACTTGACATGATAGATTGGGTCATTCAGAGTTTATAATGATGAGAAGAATTATTAAAATTTCAAATGGAAATCTATTGAAGAGCCAGAAGATTTTTCAGCCTAATGAATTATTATGTGATGCTTGCTCTCAAAGCAAATTAATAATTAGATCATCACCAGCTAAAGTGAGAATTAGAAAGAATTCGTGGTGATATATATGGACTTACTAACCCACCAACTTGACCATTTAGATATTTATAGTATTAATAGATGCATCTAGTAGATGGTCACACGTGTGCTTATTATCAAGTCGAAATCTTGCATTTGCAAGATTACTTGCTCAAATAATTAAGTTAAGAACACAATTTCCTGATTATACAATTAAGATCATTCATCTTGATAATGCTGGTGAATTTACTTCCTAAGCTTATGTTCATGTTCATACATAAAATGATTTGGTAGAATTAGGATAATTGGGATAAATGATGAATATCCCGTGGCTCATGTTCATACACGGAATAATTTGGCAGAATCATTTATAAAATTTTTGTAATTAATTGCAAGACCATTACTTACGAGAGTTAAACTTTCTACATCTATATGGGGACATGCTATTTTGCATGCAGTATCACTTATACACATTAGGCCAATAGTTTATCATAAGTACTGCCATTACAATTAACTTTTGGCCATGAGCCAAATATTTTTCATCTGAGAATTTTTGGATGTGAAGTATATTTTCCAATTGCTCCACTACCACACACTAAGATGTGTTCTTAAAGAAAGATAGGAATATATGTTTGATATGATTCTCCATCAATTATTAAACATCTCGAACCCTTGACGGGTGATATATTTACTGCTCGATTTGCTGACTGTCATTTTTAATGAGACAAATTTTCCAACACTAGGGAGAGGAATTAAGAAGTTGGATATCCCAACATAGGAAGTTGTCATTAATGAATCGGGAACATGCCAGAAGCATGGTAGACCAATAGGTTCCAAAGATAAAAATCCTCAAAAACAAAAAATAATTAATAGTAAAAAAGACTTGGTTGAGAATTTAAATATGCATGAACAAATCCTTGACATGACTATTGAGAAAAGTGAAATATTTAAAGATAATAATGAGATTTTAATAAACTATGTCTATGTCATGACAGAAAAAAGATGGAACTGAACTAATATAGTTGTTGACAATATTTTTGTGTATGATGTTGTTATTGTTGTTATATCTGAAATGAGGATCACGAACCAAAAGATGTTGAAGAATGTTGATATAGAAAATATTGGCTTCAGTTAAAGGAAACAATCAAGATAGAATTAAACTCACTTTCAAAACGTCAGGTTTTTGGACCAGTAGTTCAAACACCAGAAACTGTCAAACCCATGGGATACAAATGAATATTCGTGAGAAAAAAAATGAAAATAATGAGGTTACAAGCAAGACTAGTTGGACAAGATTTTTCACAAAGACCTGATATTGATTTTGAGGAGATATTTTTCTTAGTGGTGGATGCAATTATACTGAGTTGGCCTAATTGTGTATGAAAGCTTGGATATGCATCGTATGCATGTAGTTACAACAAATTTATATGGATATCTTGATAATGATATTTATATGAGAATCCTAGAAGAATTTAATGTACCTGAAACATATAAATCAAATTTTGGAGAATTGTATTCAATAAAGTTATAAAGGTCATTATATGGATTAAAACAACCAGGACGAATGTGGTACAATCACCTGAGTGGATATTTGTTGAAAGAATGATATCAAAATAATTCAATATGTCCCCATGTTTTTTTTAATGAAATCACAATTAGGATTTGCTAGTATAACTATATATGTTGATAACTTAAATATAATTGGAACTCTTGAAGATCTTTCAGAGGCAATAGAATATCTTAAAAATGAATTTGAGATAAAAGATCTCGGAAAAATAAAATTTTGCCTTGGTTTGTAAATTGAGCATTTATCAGTGGGATATTTATTCATCAATCAACTTATACATGAATTTTTAAAAAAAGATTTTATATGGACAAAGCACTTCCATTGAACATTTCAATGAAAGTTCGTTCACTAGATGTGAAGAATGATATATTTCAACCTTGAGATAATAACAAAGAACTTCTTGGTCTTGATGTACCATATCTTAGTGCAATTGGTATACTTATGTATCTTGTTAACAATATAATACCAGATTTTACATTTTCAATAAATTTATTAGTTAGATATAGTCCTTCTCCAACGAAAAGATATTAGAATGAAGTTAAGCATATACTCTGTTATCTCCAAGGAATGATTGATATGAGTTTGTTTTATTCAAATAAATCAAATTTTAATCTAGTTGGTTATGTAGATTCTGGAATTTATCTGATCCAGACAAAGCTAGATCTCAAATAGACTATGTATTCACATGTGGAGGAACTGCTATATCATGGCGATCAGTGAAACAGATCATATCGACTAGTTTCTCAAATCGTGCTAAAATTCTTGCAATTCACGAGGCAAGTCGAGAATGTGTATGGTTGAAATCAATGACTCAACATATTCGTGGAACATGTGGTTTGTCTCCTAGTAAAATTCTTGCAACAATATTATACAAAGACAACACAACATGCATAGCCCAAATCAAATGAGGATATATTAAAGGAGATAGAACAAAACATATTTTATCGAAACTTTTCTACACTCACGATCTTGAAGAAAATGGTGATATCGCTGTACAATAAATTTGTTCGAAGGATAACCTGGTCAACTTATTTACAAAGACATTATCTATAACAACATTGGAATGCGGCGACTCAAAGATCTTAAGTGGTGTTTCTATGAGAGGAGCAAACATATTGTATACTTTTAGGAGTATAAATTATATGAAATATATATTCTTTTTCCTTCACTATAATTTTTTTTCCATTGGATTTTTTCCTATTAAAGTTTTAACGAGGCATATTTCATCTATATATATATGGGCATTTAAAGGGGAATATTATAAATATTATAATATATATGCCAAATGTTGAATGTTGTAAAAGCCACTTGTCAATCTCTATGTAGTCCAAGTGCTTTGTAGTTATTCATGTTTGGTGTCCATGGGACCACATCTTACATGTCACTTTGCCTATAAATAGTGGACTTTTGGTAAATCTTAAAAATACACACTCGTTGATAAGAAAATTCACTTCAAAATCACACTTTGAATTTCCATATTATCCTATTTTCATAATTTAAATTATTTTATTTTTTATTATATTATATTTTCTCCACATTTGTTTTTTTGTTGTGCTCCTCAATTTCACAACAATTAACATGTATTTGAATTATTTGCGTCATAATAATTTTTTCTCCTTGATCGCAAGATATTTATGTGGCTTGATGCTAATAGAAAGTTCATATGAGAAAATCATCCTTCTCGATAGCTTTGAGTTTCGATTTTGAACAGAAAAATTAGATGAGATTGGCGATCGAGAACATCCTCTAAAATCTAAAATTCAATAATTAAGATTCATATATGTATCAAAATATTAGGATATATTTATTTATTTGCATCTTCCATGAAAAAAATCGTATTTTGCACTATCATATTAGAGGGTTGACATGAAGGTAAATAGAGAAGAAAAAACACGACATGAAACTCCCTAAAAATAAAAATAGAAAACACATGGTATTTTACTTCATTTTCTACATGTGATTGTTTACGTACTCATTTGATACTAAGTCAATAAAAAATAAGCCATATCAAAATGGCAGTGAGTTATTTATTTATGCTAGCAACTCTTTGCCTGCTAAAAAATTTCATTAGTTTATATTTATTTATCTATTAGTGATAGATAATAAATATAAAAAATAGTATATCAATAATAAAGGTGAAAATGATCGAGTGAGATAAATATCTATTATAAAAGATAATAAATAAATAAATAAAATTATCTGCATGACTGCATGAAAATTAAAAAAGAAACTGACATATTATTTATGATATTTGATCAAACCATAGAAAAACACAAGAGACTATACAAAGTTGAAATTATTATGAATATTATAATATTAAATAGATGTCCATTGCTTAGTGTCCCAAAGTCATGTGTTGTCCTTCATGTTGTCCATGTACCTTGTAATTATGCTTGGTGTCTATGTAAGTCCACATCCTTCTTGCTACTTTGTCTATAAATAGTGACATTTGTTAGATCTTACAATTAGATATACGTTGGTGAGAATTCTACTTCAATTTACATATTTTCCAAATTTATAATTTTGGTTATTTTATGTTTTTAGTTATTTTATTTATTTATCATTATATAAATATATTATTATATTATATCTTCTCCATATCCGTGTTCCCGTTATACTCCTCAATTTTACAACACGTTATCAGCACGAGCTACTGTCGTTTTTCCCACTAAAGGTAGGTCCTAAAGGTATGTTGATTTTTTCCTATTCGTTGTAATTAGTAAATTTAATATTATTTTGCATATTCAATATCTATTAAATTTCTAACCTAAGTACAATATTTTATGATAGTGTTGTCATGACAAATGTCACAAAATTAGAATTTTCCACCATTGATATTAACAACAATAGTTATTTGTCATGGGTACTTGATGCCGAAATCCACCTGGATGTTATGAATCTTGGAGAGACTATTAAAAAAGGAAATACGACATCCAGTCAAGACAAAACAAAAGCTATGATTTTTCTTCATCGTCATATCCATGAAGGATTGAAAATAGAGTATCTTATAATAAAAGATCTCCGTATCTTGTGGAAGAATTTGAAAGAGAGGTATGATCATAAAAAAATAGTTATTTTTCCTAAAGTTCATTATGAGTGGATGCACTTGAGGCTACAAGATTTCAAATCAGTAAGTGATTACAACTCCACATTATTTAAAATCAGTTCGAAATTGTTATTATGCGAAGAGAAAATTACTGATGTTGATATGTTAGAGAAGACATTTTCTGTATTTCATGTCTCGAATACATTCCTACAGCAGCAATATCGAGAGAAAGATTTTAAATGGTATTCTAAATTAATTTCATGTCTTCTCCTGGTCGAACAAAATAACGGGTTATTGATGAAAAATCATGAATCTCGACCAACCGGAACGATACCATTCCCTAAAGTGAATGTTGTGGATTTTAATAATAATCCTGGTCGAGGTCGTGATCATGGCAGAGGAAGAAAGAATTATTATTTTCGTGGTGGTCATTTTAATCATTCAAATTTCAAAAGAACCACACAAAATGATGATCACAAAGGAAAAACTCCACAAGATAAGAGTTTAAAAAGTGTTGAAAATAAATGCTTCTGATGCGGAATGACTGGGCATTGGTCACGTACCTGTCGTACGTCAAAACACTTAGTTGATCTCTATCAAGCCTCCCTGAAGGAAAAAAGAGAAAAATGTGGAAGCAAATTTTGCATACTAGGATAATGACATATTTGACTATCCCATATGATAAATTTGGATGTGGCGGACTTCTTTAAATCTCCTGAAGAGAAGATTGGTGCAGTTGATGGAACATCAAGTGTTTCTTATGATTTTGAGAATATTTAGACTTAATGTCATTGTTTTCTTTTACCTATCTTCATATTTTTTTAGTAACTTTTGTATATTTTAAGTATTGTTTTTCTTATTGTAATTATTTTCTTTTAATGAAGAAACATGGATAATTTTTATATTGGGTGTTTAAAAAATGAGTAAAGAAGATCTATGCCTGACAGACAGTGTAACTACACACAGTACTTATAAGTAAAAAATACTTTTTCAAATTGACAATGCTGAAAGTAAAAGTAAATACGATATCAGATTCTGCAAACTTGATCGAAGGTTTTGGAATAACAAATATTATTTTTCCTAGAGAAATAAAATTTACAATTGACAATGCATTGTTATCTAGTCAATCAAAGAGAAATCTTCTAAGTTTTAAAGATATATGTTGCAATGGTTATCATATTGAGACTGATAGTAAGAATAATGTGAAATATCTATGTATCATATCCACTGTCTCAAATGAAAAACATATATTGGAAGAGTTGTTTGTTTTATCTTCTCGATTTTATTATACTCATATACGAGTAATTGAAACATATGCAACAATGAACCTGAAGTTCATGAATCCAAACATATTTACAATTTGGTATGAACGATTGGGTCATCCAAGCTCTATAATGATGAGAAGAATTATTGAGAATTCAAATAGACATCCATTGAAGAGCTAAAAGATTCTTTAATTTAATGAATTATCATGTGATGCTTGTTCTCAAGGAAAATTGATAACTAGACCAATACCAGCTAAAGTGATGATTGAATCATCTGCATTTTTAAAACAAATTCATTGAAGGAACTCTTATTCAAGAGTACCTATGAGCGAAAGCTGATCTTTCCAATTCATTGTGATAGAATTACCGCATATACATTCAAACATACTTTCATAATGCTAAAAAGATCAAGAAATCATACCAGATGGAGATTTCTTCTTCACAGCGAGTCTGAAGCCCAACCGTCTACCTCGAACAATCACCACTCAGACAGAAAGAAACGGAGAAGACAAAATCACTCAGAGCCCTCAGTATTTTTGGAGTGAGAATCCAAAGTGTGGGCTTTGTTCAGATTTGGTAGAGGGAAGAAGGAAGAGAGACCGTACACAACGATCAAGCAAGTGGAAGATGCGGTCGTCTATCGCATAGACAAGATGCATGATCGTTTAGGTGAAGTATACGATTATGTAGAAAAAGTAAGCTATCGTCTAAAAGATCATGTAGGAAAAGATAAACGATCGTGTAGGAAAAGGGTGAGCGATCGTCCGAACAATCGTGTAGGAAAAACTAAGCAATCGTCTATATGATCGTTTAGTAAATACCGGGAGCTAAACGATCGCTTAGGAAAAAGGTAAACGATCGTTTAGATAATAGCGCGTGACGGTGTAATC